>NC_052065.1:122049817-122371567 GCF_903992535.2 Arvicola amphibius | reverse complement strand
ACTCAATGGCAATACGCTGCTCATCTTCCTCTCCAAGCAAAATGCCTTGGTTTTGAAATGTGTGACGAGGCGTACAATTGTGTAATTTTTAATTGAGATGTACTCATTTCCATTTTAATTGTTAATACAGATCTCTATAGGAAACAACACATCCGTGGGAAGGGGGAGGGGAACCCAAGAGAGCCTGCCTAGAAGACTCACTTGCTTTCCTTAGGCATGAGATACCCACCATCTTCCACAAGATGGCAGGCAGTTTTCATTTTACTAGTGGTGATCAAGTGGAAATTGTTCTACTCTCAAATGACAACAACCCCAGGTAGCTAGGGTGACATTTGCTTTACATTATGATACACGCTAATTAATCATTAGTGATCCCAGAAGTAAGTCTGATAAAAATTCTTTGCAATGGCTTTTCCCAGCAGGGGCTTTCAATATTGATACTATTACATGCACATATGTTCAGCCCAATATATGTTCGAGCCATGGCTTTAAGCTTTTAGGGTATTTTAATTAATATTGCCTCGATTAATATTTACGTCTCATTCAGAAGGGGAAACAGCAAGGCTCGTAAAATCAAAACAGGAAGGAAAAGCAATAAACAGGGCTTTGCAGAGCTGAAGGCAGCTGCTGCGCTTTCACTGCGAGGCATGTCTGTCTTCTGGCATCTGATATCTTCTACCTTCATCTCAGGCCTACCTTAAGTTAGCGAAACAAACATCTGATTTTTAAAAAAAAAAAAAACAACAACATAAAACAAAACCCTTAGCAGGCATGACTGGAACTGTACACTTAGCTTGTATCCTATGGAATCAAAGTACATAACAAAAAAAAACAAAGAAGCAAAACCCGGGCTGTCATAGATCCCAAGCTGCTCTTGAATTCCATATGTAGCTGAGGCTAACTTTTACACTCCTGATCCTCCTACCACTACCCTTGCATGGCTAGGGCGTGGATGGCACACATACACAAACATGCCCAGTCATGTGCAGTATGCAAGAACCTCGTGTGAGAGGTTAGTACTCAACCAACTGAGCTGCTGTCCTCTGTGCCCTCCACTGACAAGCCATGCTTCGACTGATTTCTAACAGGAACCCAATTCCTTTGTAAACATCTCCATTGAGCTAAGCGGCTGCTCCAGGCCTTGGCAGTGCTCCAAGCTGTAGAAGAGGAATTGAGGTTCTTCTCATCTGCAAGGTGTCATCCAGAAAAGGTTCATCAAGGATTTGAGCAGCTACAGCTAGCCTAGTTTCTGCCCGCGCGTGAGGCTGGACGAGAGCTGCCTGTGCCTGCTCTACTGGCTGTGGAAATCGTGGATTTTAGACCCGCGCCTGGTTTCCAATTATAACTGATTACTTCTTCGATCAGTCCAACTACACCAACACCCCAGTTCATGCTAGTGCCTCTCTTGAACTTTTTTCTAACTCTTTCATTGCAATTTAGCTTTCTTTTGATAATTACACCTCCTTCACAACCACTTCACCCATGTATTTTCAACTGTAATGTGTACATGTGTCCTCTGGAGATCTTGCTAGAATTCAGATGACAGTTTAGCAGGACAGCAGTGGGACCTGAGGGTGTGCCCTTCTAATGGACTCCCAGGTGATCTTGGAGGGTACGAGTCCACTGGCCAGACTGTACTTTATAAATCCCTTGGAATTTCTTTGTCTACACTCCATATACTAAAACAGAGGAGCCGGGCAGGAATTCCTAATCCCATATTGACTGTCTGGAGTCCTTCACACCAAGAACTCCTCCTTTGAAGCCCTCCTCATTCAACTCACGAACTAAACTGTCTTCACAGTCATTACTAGATCCACATCTCAGGAATTCCATTGCATTCCAGAAGGTTCTGGGCCCCAGATTGTCATTTTCTTTCCACCCTAGCTTCTTAAAGCTTAACTTTCATGTGACTAATGCGTTTAAGGCACTAACTTTCATCTGTCTTATTTAAATAACCTTCATCTATATGCCAATCAGCTTTATCAGTCAACTCAGCAGCGACACCAAGAACTTTTTAATCCCCTAACACCAATCTTACACTAAAGTCTTTTTTTTTAACCCCACTAACACTAAAATCTTAATCCTTAAAACACACCTGTCTTATCTCAGCATCCAAGGGGAGCCTTCTGACTCTGCACTCCCTTACTCCAGGCCAACACAGTATCCTTCTCCATTGGGCTTTTCACTCCTTGGTCACCCTCCATGTTCTTCTGTCTGCAGTGCCTGCTCTCTCTTTCGTTTCTAGCAGTCTGGAGATGGAGATTGTATGGAATTACTTTGACTCTGTAATAATAATAATAAAAGATGTGTTTTCATTTAGTCAATCTTTTTCAGACACTACTGTGCTAAATGTAATTGTAAATGACCACACTTATTACTTCACTGATCACCATCTCAAAAGATCATAGTGAGCTCTCAGACAACTCATCCTACAGAGTGACCCCCACTGTATAGCCATATTGTTCAGGTAGAAGCATTGCTGCCATCCTAACTTGTTTCCTCTTCTGTCACCTACCCTTGATTTCTCAAACTGTCCAGCTATAAAGTAGGGCTTTCCTTGGTTTCCATCCATTCTACCTTAGTCTTTTAATTGTCTTTGCTCGATTTCCTTTTTTTTTGTCCATTCTTTTGTATTGTATTTATCTTCCAAAATCCATCTCAACAAATTTTAGCATTCCAATATATTCCCTCTTAGTTTTTTGTATATTCTTTTTTTTTGAGCTTTTGAATCTACCTTGATGTGTTTCATGGTTTCCAGCTATGATGGTGTACTTCCCCATTGGGTTTTTACTCCCACTTAGTACACCTTCTCATATGTCCCTCAGTAAGCATGATCTCTCCTCACCCAAAATAGTCTCAAGAAACTTACTTCTTGCTCATTCATGGAATAACCTCAACCTACCTTTTATTACTAAACATTCCTCACAAGCCTAAGAATGGAACCCACGGAGCACATGCTAAGACAAGCTCTCTACCACTACCACTGACCCACACCCCGGCCTTAGAAGCTTTAAAAAGCGACGCCTTCCTGGGTTTTGTAAATATCCATTCTCTTTTTAATTCCCTGTAAATTTGTGCCATCACACAAATCACTGTCAGACTTTCAGTGTCTCTGCCTTTAGCCTTTCAACAGTGGCCTTTTCATATTCAGCTTCAATAACCTCAACTCTGTCCTCTTGATTTTAACCTGGCAACATCAATACCACGCTCACTCTGTGATGAAAACATTTCTGGTTCCTTGCCCTGGCTCTCTCATTCTATTTTACTTTTATCTCCTATGACGGTTACTCATTTCATTAAACTTTTAATGTCAGTGTCTCAAAGACTGTGTCCTTATGCCTTTTCTTTATGCTTTGCAATTTCTATTTATCCCTTTTCCCCTCTGGGCTATCATAAACATTCTTTTGTTTTGTTTTGTTTTGTTTTGTTACTGGTTTTTCGCTTTTGTTTGGTTGGTTGGTTGGTTGGTTTTTTGTGATAGGGTTTCTGTGTAACAACTTGGGCTGTCCTGGAACTAGCTGTGTAGATCAGGCTAGCCTCAAACTCACAGTTTGCCTGCTTCTGCCTCCTAAGTGCTGGGATTAAAGGCATGTGCCACCACTATCTGGCAACAAACATTCTTATAAATGTAAAATAAAATAATAATATTCCATTTTGATGTTTTAGACAGAGTCTCTCTATGTATCCTTGGCTGGCCTGGAACTCACTGTGTAGACCAGGCTGGCTTCCAACTCAGAGATCTACCTGCCTCTGCCTCCTGGGTGCTGAGATTACAGTTGTGCCCCACCATGCTCATTTGAAAATAATGCTTTTTAAGTAAAGATGAGTCTTTTGATTTCAATGTTTGTCATATAATACACGTTCTAGCTTTTGATACAGCGGTGTTTCATGTATTAACACTGCTGACTGCCAGGTCCTTGGACACCGATTACTCTGTCTCTTCACTAATGCTTACGCAATAAAAGCTCAACACATTTTAAAATAAGTAAACCGTCCCCTATAAAGCAAGCAATGCCATATTCAGAAGTCTGAGCCATGTTTTCTCCTGAATATTTGCCTATTCACAGTTGTAGAACCAGCACATCAAGTGTAACATGTCTCTAACCAAAATCATTATCTCTCCCTGCACCATATTGCTCTCCCTGCCGTGGTTGCAATAGCAGATCATAGCAGGACACACCTACAAAGTTTGAAGTCATCTGGTTCATTTATCCTTTCTCTCCCTGCAGAGCCAATCAACCATTAACTCCTATGGACTCTAACATCTGCAATAGCTCACAGGGCCGCGATCTCTCTATTTTCCTCTTCCCAAATACAGACACAGGCCAGTTTCTGCTCTTGCCTACAGTCCTAAAACTACCTTCTAAAATTATTATCCCGCTGTCACTACTTGCCCACACCAACTATCCCATACAATTGTGTCTAACTCATTTTCTGGAGAAAAAAATCTTAAAACATTAGCTCTCTCCTGGTAAGTCTACAAGGGCTGTTCATTTTCTATAGGTTTAAGGTTGAATTCCTCAGCCTGACTTTAAAGCGCCTCTATCACCTGCCTTCAGAATTCCCTTTCAGCTTCATTGCCATTGTATTTGTCCCCATCTCTACCTTGAGATGTGTCTAATCCAAATGTTCATCTGACCCATGATAGAGAAAAAATTCTAAGAGAACAGATAAGAAAAATGGTGAGCTACTTAAAGAAAACATGACAAGATTCAAGAGACGAAGTGGTGTGGTTTAACAGTAACCTCTACTGCAAAACAGAAATCTGAAAAAGACTTGAGACTAAATTTGGATAAAGTCACCCCAGTTCTTAGGGTTGCAGGTCTAAAGGGTTCCTCAGGTAAGATCTGCTGGAGTGGGTTGTGGTATCGTCATTGGCAACAGGTTTCCTGAGAGACCCACGTGCACGCAATCCTGCAAACAGCCAGCTCTGGAAGCCATAGCTTACCCTCGCTTCTTGAAGGGAGTGAGAAACAATGTCTGTGCCCTAGTGCACACAGGTAACAGGAAAGCCGCTGGATTTGTTTTCCATTTCCCTATGTGCTTCAGTAATCCACACACCACGCTGTGCATCTGTCACTATAGGAGCTACTGTTTCCTAGAAGCTATCTCTCATCGTCATATATCCTCAAGTGGCATGCCACCATACTGAATTTCATGCCATCACCCTGACCTGTGAGTTAGGAAATGACTGAGAAAGTGACTCAAACATTACAGTGTCAGTCACCCTTACATAAAAGGTCAAGCCCTGTTCGTCTCTTGTTACTCAGCCTGCCCAAATTATATATATATATATATATATATATATACATATATATATATATATATAATATCACTTAACACTGGCTTACACTAGTAATCATTTAGTTATCTTACTTTACATCTGTCTTTCTCCACTGAACTATAAACTAAATGACAGTAAGAAACATTGGGACTGGTGTATAATAAAGTGTACCTATATAAATCTCCTCCTTCCTTCATGTATCTCCTCATGTTTCTCTCTCTCTCTCTCTCTCTCTCTCTCTCTCTCTCTCTCTCTCTCTCTCCCTCCCTCCCTCCCTCCCTCCCACTTTCATTCTCTTGCATACTTCCTTTACACCTTGGCCCATATATATATATATATATATATATATATATATATATATATATATATGGGACAAGTTAGGTGGGTTGGTAATAGAAAACAACCTGTGTCCATTTTTTTGCTGTTTGTTTGAATGAATCTTCAAGCAAGGAAAATCTCTCCATCAGCTGTCATCTCATAGGAATGGCAAAACAACTTTCTTTTAGCTAAGAATTTCTGCTTTCTCAGACCACCAGCCGCCAAATCATAACACAGAGACTTATTATTAATTATGAATGCTTGGCCTTATCTTATGCTTGTCCCACTAGCTCTTATAACTTAAGTTAAACTGTTTCTCTTCGTCCATGCTTTGCCTCGAGGCTTTTTACTTCTGAATGTCCTACTCTGTATCTGGCTGGCTGGCAGCTGCCTGGCCCTGGGCATCCCTCTCTCTTTCTCCCTCATTCTCTCTTCTCATTCTCTTCTTGAGCCTGGATTCCTTCTCCTACTTATTCTCTCCGCTGCCAGCCCTGTCTATTCCTCTGCTGTACACCTATTGACCATTCAGCTTTTTATTTGACCAATCAGGTGCCTTAGGCAGGCAAAGCAATACGTCTTTACATCATTAAACAAATACAGCATGAACAAATGAAGCACATCTTTACGCAGTTAAAGTAATATTCTGCAACATCCTACAAAGTAGAAGATACCCTCTTCTCGGCTAGTGGGCTTGCTGGTAATACTAACAGAGGAGACTTTGAGTTTCTACCTGAAGAAATAAATATCGGTGGTAGACCTATTTGCTATGTCCTTCACTGCAGTCATAGAAGCTGCTGCCATCTCAAACATGAACAAACAAGATGGAAGCATCCACAAAACTATTTGACCTAATTTAGTGTGGAAAGACCATGATGCCATTTAACCAGAGGGACTGTTTTCAGGGATTCAGAAAACCTGTGCAAGACAGTAGCAGAATCTCAAGGCCTATCAGGGTGCTTTGTAAATATGTACGTACTGAAGAGACATACAAACCTAGGTCTTATGGAAGGCTGAACCATTTCACACAAATACTGCATGGCATAGGAGTAACATAACTCTGAAGGATTTTATTTCAAACTGTAGAAGAGCCAAAGGAAGGGAAACAACCTCCAAAGGACAGATTTATATTTTCATTTAAAACAAATTAAACACTCTCCTTTCCTCTCTCTGTTGGACCCCAAGAAAACATCAGGACTTTCAAGATTGAGCCAAGCTATATTTCAAGGTTATTGGAATCAATGATCACTTTGGTTTCTCGGGCTCCCAGGAGATGTCCTTTCTTAGTGCCTAGCGGCAAGCGATTGACTTCAGGGGAAAGACTGGGGTCAGTTTCCACGCGTCCGTTGGGAAGTGAGTTTGTGATCCTTTGATTAACCTCCACTGGGCGATAAGTAGTGGACTCAGACACTACATGGTGATAAAGGAGAATTCCTGATTCTCTGTTTTCGAAGATGGATGGGGCAAGTTGGATGCTAGTACTGTAGGATTTAGAACTGTAACTTCCCAGATGGGTAAGCTCAGACAAATCATTTCCCGTTGTGAGCCTCTGCTTTGCTTGCCTGTAAAGTGTGTGTATGATGTCTAGTTTTAATTGTCGCCTTGACACAACCTAGAATCACCTGGGAAAAGACTCTCGATGAAGGACTGTTTAGATTAGGTTGGCCTTTGGTCATGTCTGGGGGAGATTATTTTGACTGATGGGAACACCTACCTACTTTGGGTGGCACCATTCCCTAGCAGGGGATACTTGATGTGGAAAAGGTAAACCAAGTAGTAGCATGCATTCCTCGGATGATTGCCCTCTGCTTTTGACTGTGGTTATGATCTGCCTAGATCTGCTTAAAGTTCCAGTCACCTTGACTTTTGCAACAATGATGGACTAAAAGCCAGAATTGTGAACCAAATAAACCTTTTATCACTTAAGGTACTTTTGCTGGGGCATTTCATCATGTCAACAGGAAAGGAAATGAAAACAAGGTGTAACTATTGCCATGAAATTTTTGGAAGGAATAAAAATAAACATATGCCATGAAGCAAACTTTAGATTCTGTCCCCTTTGATGGTAGGTAAAGGCCCACTGTAGGGGAAGCAGTTGTCACCCTATACTATCTAGTAGGCAGCCCATAAGTAAGCAAATGAGTTTAGTTGGCCTCTAGTTTTTCCTAGATCTATGCTAAATTGGGCATGGAAAATGAAAGATGAGAAGCAGCAACTTCTGTCTTCAAGTATAGAAGAATCTATTGGCAGGGGAATAAAAAAAACATTGGAGACCAGGTGTGGTAATGCACGCCTTTAATCCCAGCACTCAGGAGTCAGAGGTGGACAGATCTCTGTGTATTTGAGACAAGCTTGGTCTATATAGTGAGTTCCAGAACATCCAGAACTACATAATAGAGGGAATCTGCCTCAAAAAGGAGGAGGAAAAGGAGGAGAAGGAAAAAGAGAGAAAGAAACAAAGATAAAGAAAAGAAAAAAGACAAAGATAAAATAAAAATATCAGAGGCGTGTGCACAGACTCCCAGAGGCCACATGTTAGTGGCCATAGTGTTCAGAAAAGAAAAATGTTTAAATTGGGCCTGCACATTTCAGGAGAACTTAAAAATCATCTTAAAAAATTCTTTGGGACATAGTAAAGGTCAGAAGACAAAGAAACCATTGCAGTCAGAAGCAATGGCATGTGTGCAAACATAGAACTGGACTTTATTCAGCCGGTCACTAAATCTGGATTCCTCTGAATAGGTAATAGAGTAGAAAATTGAAGGAGAGCACAGTTTTGATCTTGGAAGTGCTATTGTAGTAGATTTAATGTAACAGTGTTAGTTTTTGTCAAAGAGGCACCCATGGAGTCTCTCAACTGGAAAACTGATTTCTAATTTCGAGGGTGTTTTTACTGAGGCCACTCTTCAAATATGCATAAAATATCCACTATTCAGTAGTGGCCAGGACCACTGAGCGGCAGGAGAAAAGTAGAGACTTTCATGATTTTTCTCCAGCTTTCAAATGTAGGGACTCTAGACTTTCTGTGTATAATAGCTGCCCTTCCCCCATGGAAGCTGCGCTCAGTGCAAGGTGGAGACTGACTCCCCTAGATAGACAAGAGTTGCCCCAGACAACCTGACAAAGGCGAACATAACCAAATAGCTCCTCTTTCATCCCACGCCCAAAGCCAGGCTTCTTGTCTCACCTTGGACCCACAGAACTACAGCCTACCAAGGTCATCACTGGAATGGTGCTCTGTTCTTGGACCCACAGAACTAGAGCCCACCATGGTCACCCCAGGATGGTGAGCTGTTCTTGGTTCCAAGCTGCCTGTGCCTTCATGTGCCTAGTGTGGGGGAGGAAATCCTACTGATTGGTCTCCAGCTGGCTTTGTTGTGCTCTAATAATAAAAAAAAAGACAGGGCTCTAAACCAATGAGGTCATGGATTGAAGAGGAGAGGCACAAACCCTGCATCTCACACCACCACCACCTGCTGAGTGGCAAAGTTTTCTTTGGCAGGCAAGAGGGATGGTGAATGGGGAAAGGCCAGGTGGTGGGGTGGTTTGCTCCTGGAGAGTGGCTGGGAAGAAGACAGTATTGTGAGCTCCTGACTCTGTGTGGGCTAGCGACAAAGTGTGAAGACCCCTTATCAGGTGAGCTCAAGTGCCAATCAGCTCACTCCATCATCTGCTGCTTCTCCTCCCCTAAATGTTTATGCATGCACATGTCTCTGGGCTGTTTATTTTCTGTTAGAAAAGGGAGATCTGTATGTCAGCTCATTTGCATTCTTTGGTTCCAAACAAAACCATATTAAAGTGCTTTGAAGAGTCCAGCTAACTAGGGAGGCTATTTGCGGTGGGGGCGGGGGTCCTTACACTGAAAGGGAATCAATGTAGTAATTCTATTTCCATGCAGTACAATGCTTGCTTAGAGAGGGGAAAAAAATAACAAAACAAAAAAAAATTCTTTCCCATTCATTCTGACCAGCAAGTCTGAATGGGATGGCTAAGAACTTCGCATCTTTTTCAGCGGCCTTTAGATATCTTAGCTGGTGTTTTTCTTCATTTTTACCAACTCGTTTTGAGACTTGTGAATGCAGCGGGATGAAAGAAAGGGAAGGAGGGCACAGCAGCTTCAGCAGTGACCTGGTGTCTGTCCCTCCAGAAGTGTGGATGCAGTCCCTTGTCTTTCTTGGGAAACAGATGGTGTTTTATGCTTAACATAATCAGCACCGCCTCTCTATCTGTGCCCCTAACCTTCTCCACCTGTGTGAAACCTAATCAGTGCCTAATGAACATGCTTGGAGCTGTCTGGATAAAATTAGTCCCAGTAGGAGCTGGCCTTCAGGTACCCAGCAGTCTCTTAGAGCCATGTAGCTGCAAAAGACAAGAAATCTTTACATCGGGGATAATTAAATAAATGTCTCCCTCTGCTAAATACATGTCTGCTCTTAGAAGTAGGCAACGTTCAAAATATTATTTTGCTTAGTAAATGCAGACTCCCCCCCATCACTGCAACAATGTGCAAATGTTTTTGTTTGAATTTCATCTAAAGACATAAGACAGCAAGCACAAGCGCCTGTTCGGTTGTTCCTATGTTGGATGTGGGCTGCTTTCTTTGTGCCAATGTACACATGCTAATGACCACAACATTTAGCCTGTGCGTGCCAAAGGGCTGCTTACTCCCCTGCCCTTTGTCAAAGCTATGGTGTGGTCCCAAGAGAACAAAGAGATGAATTGGTGTACAGTGCCAGCCTACACTTAGGTACACATCAAACACAACGGTAACATTACATAATTATCACTGGCACATTTAAAACCTGTATGAGAAACTGCAAGAAGCTAGAGGTTTCTGGGTAATGTGTCAATCACTATGAATGAACTCACCTTTTTTCTGGTCAAAAGCTGTTCCTTTTGATAACGTAACAAGGTCAATGGGTCGTAGTAGTTCCATTACTTCACCTTGAGTTGAACTCTGCTGATGACATACGAAAATATAAATCATCACGGATTAACCAGGCTGCCTCCCTGCTCACCCTACCCCATGCCACGTCTTTAACATTTGTAAGCAATGGGAACCCACAGATTCTGTCACTAAGGGGTCACATTAGTGCCCCTCACTTTTTCTGTATGGCATCCACAGGAGCCTGATTTCTGATGCATGGAGTTACAGGCAATATGAATCCCACCTTTGCTTAGCTCAAGATCCTAGGGTCATCTCCTTGTTTGAGCCTGGACTTCCATCAACCTCCAATACGGAATTTAGTAAACTATATCCCGTGCCCCAAACCTTGCCAGCCATCTGTTTGGGTAAATGAAGTTTTATTGGAATACATCCTTGTTCGTTTGTTTATGGAGCCCAAAGCTGCTTTCTCACTGCCAAAAATAGAGCTGAATGGTTGTGGTGGAAATATAATACTATACAAACCTTAGGAACACTTAGATTCAGAGTCCTTCACAGGAAATCTTTGTTAATCTCTATGTTGCAAGGTTACTAGTTGTGTCAAATGATTCTTTCGTTTGTCTCCATGTTTCTCATGTATGGAGGGAAAATGTGTGACACTTTTCCTCAAGGACACATCATGAGGGTCACAGCCAACTTTTACTATTGAAAGGCAGGTAGACAGGAAGAAAATAACACATCGATCTAATCAAGGTTTCACGTGACACAGGGATCTTCAGAAGTGAGACTAACAGGAAAACTGTCTCCTTTTATGCCTAAGCAATATACCTAAGTTTGACGACAAGGGCAGCTATACAGCTAGATGGCAAGACAAAGAGAAGAACCTAATGACAGTGGCCTAATGAAGGAAGCCAGTGAAGTCTATCTGGTCACCGTCTGCTTGACCTCCCTGCTTGCGCATCTTCCTCCAGGATACTGGGCAAGCCCCCTATGGAACAAGGATCTAAGGCTGAAGACCAGCCAAGATAGGCTAGAGAATCTCTGTTTTGGAAAGGTAGAGGTGAAATGGGTTCTCACACTGTAACCCATACTGACCTGTAACTCATTGTAATTCCGAACTCCCAGCCATCCTGCTGCCTCAGCACCCAAGTGCTGGAATTACAAATGTGAGCCATCACACCTAGCCTACAGAATTTCTTTACGGATGGCTCCTGCCTTGAAAAGGTAGGTAAAAATTAAATTTCCAGACTTTATGGCTATTTTTTTGGGAGAAAATGTTACAGTTTCTAGGGTTTGCTTCAGGGAAGAGAAATGCTAGTATCTATGAAACTTCAAGAAAGAAGTGAGGGTAGAGTACAGGAGGACACCAGGCCAGTGAGCTCTTCTGAGGATCTACCAATGTCTTTCAGTTTAAAGGATTCAGCATGCCATGTTATTATTCTTTAGGGGACTTTTTTCTGGAGCCCCAACGTCTGCCTCTAACTAAGCCTGCCCCTACACCTATTTATTACTGGAATTGTTTGATCAGAGTTTGGGTTCTAGCAGTCCTAACAAGCTAGGCACATCTGCCATCCTCAATAAGCCAATTATAAAGAGACACATAATAGTGAAGGACAGAGAAAGGAGACTCATTCAGTGTGACCACATTGTGAAAAGAAACAAAGAAAGGGGCCTGGTGACTACCACCCTACACATCCATCACGGGGGTACTGACATGAGATTTGGGTTTAAAGAGAAGGCAAATCTGGGCAGAGTGGTACACACCTTTCTTTGATTCCACCACTTGGGAGGCAGATCCAGGTGGAGCTCTGAGTTCCAGGTCAGCTGGGGCTACTTAGTGAGACCTTGTCTAAAAACTAAATAGAAGATGAGAGGTTTGTATAACTAGGCCATCCTAGTCAAACTATTGTCATGCACACCATTGACCCATAAATGTCTTGACTCCACTCTCTCCCGCGAATAGCCAGAGTTGTGTGAAATCTCTTTCAGGAGACAAGGTCCTGTCCTGTCTAACTCCAGAGCCTTCACCCTTCTCTTCTTCCACCACAAGACTCCTGGGTAAATTCCAATTTCTCAGGGCGTATTGTGTCAATCTGATACCCAAAGGAAGGAGTGTAAGTGTCCCCCCTAAAGCATCTTCCCTCCTGCCAGGATAGTTGCAAGTCTACAATCAATTCACAAAGGTAGACATTTCAGAAGGACACAGTGACCTCATCGGAGAATCCTGCGGTGACTGAAGCTCGGGTATTGTGCCCATTATCAGCCTGTCCTTGTCTGGGAGAAATTGAAATAGGAGAATCAAATCTCTCTCGCAGATCTAAGAACCACCCCCTCAAAAGAGTCCTGAATCACTTCCAGGCAAAAATGTAGGAGAAGAAGATGCTTCAGAGCTCACAAAATAAATAACAACAGTAGCAGTCTCCTGAGAGAATCCAATTCCAAACGTCAGCGTTTAGTCTCGGGGCCCTGAACTATCTTAAGCAGCCTTGGTATTCCTTTCGTGCCACAGGCTTAGGTGGGGCTTTAAAGGGATTCCTAAATATTCTCTCCAGTTTCTTTGTATCTGTTTCTCACCTGTGGAAAAACCTAGGTCCCTCAAATAGAGAAAAGTTAAACAATTCCAGCTGGGTCCCAGCTCTTTGGACTTTTGAGACTACTCTGAGCAGAGATCGAATGTGGAGGTGGCCCCGCAGGGGAAGAGCACCCAGAGGGCGCTTACCACAGGAAGAGTTCACTCTCAAGGCCGCAGCCCCTGCTCTCATGTTACTCCTCTAGTCCAAAGTGGATTTGCTTCAAAACGTGTTAACCAATTAACCAAGACGGTAAGAGGCAAAGTGGAAAGAATTGCAAAAGAAGGCTGCTATGAAGTCCAGGACAGATGCAATGAGGATCTTTGGTTGGGGGAGGGGCTGTGAGAAGATAAATAAAATAGGCCACAATCACCATATTATACTCACAGGCCACTGTGAAAAAACACCACTAAGGATGGCCTAGCTGTTATAACCACCTCCTTTAAAGTAACTAATGGTTCAAATCACATAGCTTAGAAATACTGAGCACCACAAGAGCCAGACAAATAAGCCATCCTCCAGAGAGGCACTGCCATCTTAAATATGTAGGTTCCCAAGTGACCATTTACGTTCTATTAATCTGAATGTCCTAGATCAACAACATCTATTTCATAGATGTGTTTATATCTATACAAATAAATACATACACTACACACAAAATAAAATAAAATAGCTGGGGGGGGGCGCGGTGGCGGCGCACATCTTTAATCCCAGCACTTGGGAGGCTGAGGCCGGGCAGATCTCTGTGAGTTGGGGCCAGCCTGGTCTACAAGAGCTAATTCCGGGACAGGTTCCAAAGCTACACAGAGAAACTCTGTCTCGAAAACCCAAGAAAGAAAGGAAGGAAGGAAGGAAGGAAGGAAGGAAGGAAGGAAGAAAGAAAGAAAGGAAGGAAGGAAGAAAGAAAGAAAGAAAGGAAGAAAATACCTCACAAACAGAAATGAGCACAAGCCAATTCTCAATCAATTGGAAAGCAGAGTCATTTCTCACCAGTGGTCTTTTTTTTAATCTTCCTCAGTATTCAGATTCACAACAGAAAAGTTTTGACCAATAGAAATGGAGAGGCTGTCCAGCCAGCAATCCTGTGGAGAGTAGAGAGTAAAGACTCTCCTGGATTTGGTTAGTGCACCAGAAATAATTGAATAGTTCAAACCATGCCTGCTTTGTGCCTTGGCCAGGCTTTACATTCTAACAATGGAAATGCACAAAAGTGTCCAGGGAGTCATTTATGCACTGGAGTGCCATATAAGAAACCCAATTGCATATAATGAAGTGTATAATGCACATAAACTTTTAATGAAGAGTAAAAGTATTGCCAGGCCTCTCCAGGAACAGCCTCTGGTCCCTCCTTTCCCCTGAGATTGAAGGAAAGGGTTAAGCCAGCTGTGCAACAGCTGCAGATGGAATGATGGTATGGAGTAAGAGAACAAGGCATGGGTTGAACTGCAGTGGACAGTTCAGACTTGTCTTGAGGTGCCTGACTAACTTCAGCATAATAATAATAATAATAATAATAATAATAATAATAATAATAATAATAATAATAAGTCACTATTGCAAGCTTCTGTGTTAGTTTAGTAGGTCTCACTATCTGCATGGCACAAGACTAAAGTGTTTGGGGAACTGAGGCAGGCAGGTGAAGAATTAGATCCTGACCCTCCTGCTTATTGCCTAGGCAAGCTTGGACAAGTCACTCCGCTTCCCCGAATTCCAGTCTGGCCATGGAAACAAGGTATTGGATGAGGACTCAGTGAAATAATGTGAGTGCAGGTGCCCAGGCTGTACCAAGAGCTCACGAAATGCTAGCTGATGTCATTTTCACGATTAAATCTCCCCCCTCCTAGGGGACAGACTAATTCACATACCACACTGCTGCTGCTTCAGAGGCAGGATATGTTTGGTTGCCAAGGAAACTGCTCAACACAGAAAACGCTCCAATAAAATGCCCATCCATTATTATTAACTGAAGGTTAAACCACAAATCCTATGAGCTGGACTTTATAGGACATGTAAACCTGAGAAGCACTCCTGCCTCTTTAGCTTTAAGCATAGAGAAAAGGGGCACTCGAGAACCCTTTATAATATGTATTATTAGATTTAGAATGTAACCAGCTGCCCCCAAAGGCAATGTTTGGAAACAGCTGTTTCTTTCAGAGTTCTGCGCATCAGTGATATGGACTGGGTTCTGCTGCATGGTCCTTTTGCTGATCTAGACCAAACTGGTACACGTATCTGCAGTTAACTCTACTCAGTGGCCTCACATCTCTGGGGCTTGGCTGAGTGTCAATGAACTTAACAGAGGCAACCGGTTCATGTGTCTCTAATCATCTACCGTACTAATCTGGGATTCTAAGAACAACAAGAAAGCAAAACCCAGTGCATACATGTGTTTCAAACTATTGCTTGTGCCATGTTTGTTAATGCCCCATAGGACAAAGCAAGTCATTGTACCAAGCCACATTTTAAAGATTGAAGATATCAGTTTACATTTTGCTGGTCAGGATCTGGTCTGGCCCACATTTGCCATTACACGGATTATACGCAATTGTAACAGCTTGGATACATACTGGAAATACTTTATGATCATTGTTCTATGTGACTTCACTGGCCTTCCTCGCTCTGTCTCCTTACCCTTATCGCCTTCACTCATTCTGCTGCGTACCAACAGCATGTCCATTCTCATCTGTGGCTTCGAGCACAGTGTTCCCTCCGCTGGAAACACTCCAGCCTCAAATACTCACAAGCTGGTACCTCTGAGGCCAAACCCAAGGAGAGAAGATTGGGGGGATGATGCACAGTTGCTTAGTTACAAACTGTGGAGGAACTCTCAACTGTGTGTGTTCCCAGAGATGATTCTCTCCTTCGCTGTATCTTAGTGGCTTCTCGAGTAACCCAGCCACTTCATGAATAAAGTTACCTCTCTGGCCCACTTCTCATTTTTAGCACTTTTATTACAGTATAATTTAGACACAGTGCAACCCATCCATTTAAAATGTACAACTCAATGCCTTTAGCATATTCACAGATATGAACTACTAATGATGATTTCTTCTAGAACGTTTTCTTCACCCTAAAAATGTCTTTGAATCCTCTCACATTCCCCTGGCTCAACAGTCATTGTAAGCAGCCACTAACTACCTTATAATTCTACATTTTTCTGTTCTGAGACTTCCTATTAATGGGATCATAATGTGGTCATTTTGCACTTCCTTCTGTTAGTGTAATGTTTTACAGTTTTGTCTGTGCTGTGGCATACATGGGTATGGAGACATAATAGCTTTTAATGGCTCAGCAATACTCCATTGTATGGCTAAACAACATTTGGTTTAACAGTGAAACAGCTGAAGACATTTTTGCCCTATTTTTTTTATTATAAGTAATATCTGCTTCCTAATGTGCAAGGTTTTGCAGAACATGCTTTCAGATCTCATAGGTGAGATACCATGAGCATAACTATGAGCTTATAGTGTTAACACTATGCTAGTTTTTGGAAGAAGGGCTTATATTTTCATCGGAACTTGTACCACTCTAAATGTCCACCAGCCATGTACATGGGGGCCAGTTTTCACGCATGCTTATCAATACTACTTTCTTCGTTTAAATATAATGTGATATCTTATTATGGTTTGAAGTAACAATGGTAAGCATCTTTCCTGGAGAAATGCCTACTTAATGCATTTGCCTGTGTCTAATGGGAGGTGTTATTTTATTATTGTACTGTGAGTGATCTTTCTACATCCTATGAACAGCTCCCTTTTCAACAAAGACTTACTTTATTTTTGCATTACGTGTGTAAGTGTTTTGCTTGTTTGTATGTAAGCACACCACATTTATGCAGCACCCTTGGAAACCAGAAGTAAGTATGAGATCCCCTAGAACTGGGGTTGCAGGTGGCTGTGAACCACCACATGGGTGCTATGAACCAAACCTGAGTCGTCTGTAAGAGCAGCAAATACTCTTATGCACTGGGTCATCACTTCAACCCCCTATGTATACATCCTTTATTAAACATGTGATTTGAAAATGCTATCTGTCATTCTTTAAGTGCCAGATGCTCCAGCACCATGCCTGCCTGCCTGCCATCATGCTCCCTATAATAATGGTCATAAACTTACCCTCTGAAACTGTAACCCCAATAAGTTCTGTCTTCTAGAAGTTACTTTGGTCATGGTGTCCTAGCACAGCAATAAGAAAGTAACTAAGACAGGACCCTTGTCAAAATCAACCAGAGAGGTATGGGTTTACTTCTGGACAGTTGCTTCAATTCCACAGGGCTAGTTATCTCCATCCTTCTGGTTGGCTCTTTGTGAATTCACGCTTCAGCCCTGGGACTTGGAGTTTCACCTCCAGCTGGGTCACTTTGCCTTCACTTTCAGGTTGTCACTTGGACTTTTTGTAAGCTTTCTCTAAGCTGGGGATGGCCATATATCTTAGTAGGTAGAACATCTGCCTATAGCACACATCAAGTCCAGGTTTCAATAACAAGCACAGAATAAACTGGACATAGTGGTACTCATCTGTGACCCCAGAACTCTGTATGTTAAGGCAGGAATGTCAAAAGTTCAAGGTCATCCTTGGCTACATAGTGAGTTGGAAGTCACCTTCGACTACATGGGATCCTGTATGATAAAATAAAATGCTCCCAGCTGACTTTACCCTGAAGATCCACACTGGCCCAACGTACAAAGACAAATCATCAATAAGCAAAACAAGAAATCCCCCTTTCTCTCTATTCTGCCCTGATTTTTGCTACCACTCATTCTAAGTCATTCATTTGACATAAGGTATGAGGATAACAGCTACCTAAAAGGGTCAATCAAGATAGAGATGTGGCAACCTTAACACTCCAGTAATTCTATACAGGAATTTGTTCTCCCGCCCCCTCCTTCTCTCTCTCTCTCTCTCTCTCTCTCTCTCTCTCTCTCTCTCTCTCTCTCTCTCTCTCTCTCTCTCCTCTCTCTCTCTCCTTCCCTCCCTCCCTCCCTCTCCCCCTTGTGTGTATCTGTGTGTGTGTGAGGGAAAGAGACTTCAACTTTTTTTAAATCCTAAAGATATAAAAACTAGGATAGCAGAGTCTTATTTTAGCAGCCCTCCATGAGTGAATAAATGGGTAGATAAACGAATAGATGAATGTTAGCTTTCTTCTCCCCATCAGTGTCGCCTTTTAATTTATTTAGTTGACCATCTCCACGCAGCCAAAGTTAATTAACCTTGACCAAGAGTTTCTGTGATGAGCTGAAGAATCAAATGCCATAATGAAAATATTAAAAATTCATTCATATAACCTCTTGATTTAAGTAAATGATTTTAAAGATTTGAATCGCCTTCTGATTTCATGATGATGAACATATTCGTGTCTCATATATGTCATGTCCCCCTCCCTACATGACTCAGGGAACATTGCAGAAGAGGGGGCTGGGAAAGATCAAATTCTTTCTTGAAAGTGGTTTCAGAAATTTTCACTGTTCTTTTGCCTTCTGTTTTCCAGTATTTGTGGCACAATTTATAATTGGTCTTAATAATAAAAACCCAAAAACTCAGGGGGGTGAAAGCTGAAAGATCAGAGAAGCAGAGTAGCCCGCTACTAGTTCTTACCTCTACGAAATCCTCAGACTGAGTAGGGTATCCTGTCTCTACAAGTCCTCAGACTGAATACCTTGAACTCCTGTCTCCTCCCACCTTATAGATTCCTCTCTCAGCCCAGCCATATCCCTTCCTATCTCCATCTCCCTAATGCTGGGATTAAAGTCATGTGACTTCCAAGTACTGGGATTAAAAGTGTGAGCCACCACTTCCTGGCTCTGTTTCTCTTTCAGACTGGATCTGTTTCACGTAGGCCAGGGTGGCCTTGAACTTACAGAGATCTGTCTACCTCTACCTCCGAGTGCTGGGATTAAAGGTGTGTGCCAACCATTGCCTCGCTAGGTCTGCTTCCTGATCTTCAGGTAAGCTTTACTTGTTAGATCACAAACAAAATATCACCACAAGTATTAATCACCATCCACAAACATTTTGCTTGAATTTATAAATTCAAATACTATGGTTTAGGTAATCCACTTTGAGAATGAGAGGTTACATAGATGACAGGTAAGAAACAGTATCTTCTGGGCATGTCAGGGCCATTGTATTTATGAACTCATAATGGCTGTGACTCCCTGCACAAGACTTACCCCAAATCAAGCCAGGCACCATTCCAGCATAGATCAAGAGGAGTTCATGAAGTCCCACTTCTTCCTAGCTGAGGAGTTATTGGAGACTGAAAGTTGTTGGGGTAAAGAGAGTCAGTTTTCTTCAGAAAAGTGGCCCCTGTTAGGATGCCTATGCTCCAGTGGATTGTGATACACACACCCAAAGGTTAGCACTGATGGTACCAGGGGACTACAAAAAGATAATGGGAATTTGGGAGGGCTGTGATGCTGAGATTCTTAGAGGAATTGAAGGGGGAAATTGGAGGGTTGGTATGATCAAACACATTATAGTGTGGTGATGTCTTATTTGTACAAACAAAGCTTGCCTGAAGATCAGAGGGCAGAGCTAGCCACTAGTTAACCATAGAGGTCTGGAGGTCTGTACAGATAGACAGGAAGTGATATGGCTGGGCAGAGAGAGGAAGGGATAAGGCAGGATGAAACAGGATTCTCTTATTCTGGGAAGTTGAGAAGTAAGGTGGTAGTGGTTTGGTTCCTTCATTTTTCTGATCTCTCAGTACTTTCCCCAGTATATGACTCTTGGCTTTCATTATTAGGACTTATTAGAAATCATGCCACACTATAGGACTAGTAAGATGGCTCAGTTGGTAAAGGTGACTGCTTCCAGGCCTAATAATCTGAGTTCAGTCCCTGGGACCAACATGATGGAAGTAGAGAACCAATTCCTGTATTTTGACCTCACCACATGCACTAACAAGCATGTGGACAAATGCATAAATAAAATAGAATAAAAAGTATAATCTCAAAAATAAAAGAAATAATTTCCAAATGTTTCCTTAAAAAAGAGAAACATATACAATCAAAAAGAATTTTGAGACAATTTTTGGTACTTTGAATATTGTCTGGGCTTAAATAAACTAAAAATATTATTGTTAGTTTAAAAATAAGAAAGCATTCTATACATTTGAAGTTATTAAATAATAATTTACAAATATATTTGTCCCCTCTTCTAAAAAGGTTATACAAACCTAACAAGGGAAATAAAAGTGACAGAACTTCGTGTTCAATGAAACTACTATGGCGTCTTGTCTCCAAAGGTGATCCTAACAGTTTCTTCTCATAATGTGCTTACGCTGCTTCTCATAGCAACTGTTACTTTCTCATCTCTTGAACCTGGACTAGATATGTAGTTGCCTCTGAGCAATATAATATAGTCAATGTGGCATTCTTAGATGACAGCGCAAGCTTTAGGAGGACTGGCACTTCCTTTTGGAAACCAAGAAGCATCTGAAAAAGGGCAAAAGGACGAGTATTGTCATTTAGAGCTAGCAAAGGTGCAAAGGTACTCTAGTTGAAGTTACAAGTGAACTCACCGTTTACTGTTAAGCAGTGGCTTCCAGCCATATATGGTGAGCCATTCCAGTTCATTTGGGCATCTGATGATTGAACTCTCAAATGGAACCTCATAGAGTAGAAGCCAGGTCATTCACAGGACCTTGGGGCAGTGGAAGTGCTTTCTATTTAAAGTGGCTATGTTTTGTACTAGTTACTACATTATAGTAGATATTAAAAACACTAGCATACAAGTGGACCACTAAACTGCACTATTTATATATTCAAATTCATCTAAAAGGGTCAAGAATGGTGATTGATTTTGGACAACAAAAATAGAACAATGCAAATTTCAGAATGGAAACCATTCTCAAAGTAGAACTTACCATACTTAAACAAGTGTATGGCAAAGACTGTTTCCAATGTACCATGGTTCTCCCTTTCTACTTTAAGAAGCTTTGCAATGAAGGTACAAATCAAGAATGCAGAAGACATAAGAGCCAGAAGAAAGAAAACTCAAAATAATAGTAGGTAAAGCTTAGTCCCAAAGTATCAGACTGTGGTGAAGGGCAGGGGCGTTCAGAGGGGCCAGTGAAGATTTTAAAAATTTGAAGAATTGAAGCAAAATAGCCAAAGAAATCAACTGATACCAAACAGTACAGCTCGATACTAGGAAAATTGATAGAGCAGAGTCGGGGGAAGAAACTAATGATTTTCATTAAAGGCCTTTCAGAATTTTTGGACTTTTAGAAAACACATTAAGTTAAACTTTGATTTAGAAGATATATATTTTAGAACTGAAAAAAATGTACTGAAATTTCTTCCTAGAGTTTTGCATGGAATACAACGAGTGTTATTGGTCAAGGGTTAAGTGTTTCTACAAGTTAAAGATGCTTTTTGAATTCCCTATTAACCTTTCTGTCACCTACTCTACTATATAAAAATTCTACTTTAAGCTAGGTCACCTATTTTATGTAGACATTAGAGCTTAGCAATACATTACTGTGTTTTCTTCTATCATTATATAAAATAACTATAAATGGAAATAGTCTTGTAAATACAATCTAATTGTAGAAAAGATTATTGGCTATGCCAAGATAATGAGTCTTTTCTTTCATTTTTTATATATGGAATTTAAATTTGCCATCTCTAGGTTAAAATATGTGGAAAATTATAGGCAGATTAGCCATTGAAGATCCCATTTAAAGTCAGAAGTGTGATTATAAAGTAAATAATATTTTAACTTTTTAAGAACATTACCACACTCACAGGGTACAAAGCAGTTGTTTTCCGTACTGGATTTTCAAGTAAAATTTATAGAAGACTATGTGGGAAAACAGATAATCTGCTGCTCGCTGAAGAATGAGACGCCACAGCAAGATTAAAAAGTCCAGGTTATTTTCAAGTCCCTAAAAATCTAGGCACATTTCTGGTTTTTTTTTTAATTATAATATTTTAAAAAGAATAAATTCACCAATAAACAGGAAAATTATAGGCTTCTGTTACTAAAGATGGCTAAAAAGTAAATGTGCTCTAACTTTAGCAAATCCTTGTGTCTATAACACTGACAAAAATTCATACATGTTAGAAGCCTTCTAGTTACACCTATCTATTAACACCTTTTCCACGTGAAAAACCACTATTAAAGTTACCAAAATAAGAAAATGGTCATGGCATCAGTGATTGCCGAATATGTTATATATTTGTCATCAAATTTCACAGTTGTGTATGTGCATGTGTCTACACACACCACACATAGAAAGGTATCAATAAAAAGGTAACTACTGCAGTATTACTGTTCACTTTTATGAACTCAAGAACACCCTCATAATTTTTATGACTTCCTAACTATAATTCAATTGTAAATATCACTTTAATTTTTTTCTTTGATTGGCATACATCATTGCATACTATGGTGGGTTTCATAAAGACATTTTATACAAATATGTCACATGGTTTGACCATATTCACCCTTGCCCTCCCCTTCTATCACACACACACACACACACACACACACACACAAACACACACACATACACACACCTATATGATCTACTGTGACTCTATAGTATCCACAAATGAGACATTCCCTTATTGAGCAAAGGTTCTAATATAATAGAGATTCTAGATCCAGTGTATGTGTGTAGAACAGACAAAATATTTGTATTTTCTTTCATCAAGCCTTAACTTTTAAATATTCAAGTCTTTAATGGTCTTTATTTGTCAGGAAGGGTAACATTTAGGAAAGCCGAGACCCAAAGATGAAGAAAAAATTACCCAAATATACAGTGGTATAAAAAATGGTACTAAATCCCTGTTTTTCTCAGTATCTATCCATAGCACCTGAAAGCCCAACCCCAAATCCATGAGCTTCCTTCATACCTAATGGCATGGCACATAGCCCAAAAGTTGTTTTGTTCTTTACTGATAAAGGTGAAGAGCATAACATTTTAATATAACTCAACAGTAGAGACTCAGTGGTGCATGACTCACTTACACTAAGGCAATTTCTTTTCCATAATTGGCAGAAGTCTCCTTCAGCCATTCCTAGAAACAGTTCCCTTTGTGATGAGATATGAAACATTCTTGAATGCTGATGTCTGCTTCTATGTCAAACCTTTTTAAACAAGAATAGAATCATGGGGTCCCCATCCTTTTTCAAATCTTCTATGCCGATTGGAATCCTGCCTGCATAATTATGTCTCAACTTTGCAGGGTCTCTGCTGGTTCAATATGAAGGTCTTGGCAGGAACATCCACAAACGATCATTATTTCTGAATCTGCAGGTTGTTGGACCATTACCATACCGCTTGTGCTCAGAGTAGTAAATGTTACAATCCAAACATTTCTCCGGAGGCCAACATGTACATTTGAGGTGAACATATTTTTGGCCTTTGCTAGTTGGAACTGATTTAGGCCAAGTAAGTTAAATATGATAGGCTCCATATCTATTCCAAGTACTGCCATGTAATCTTCCTGGCTGCTAACATTTGCTTTAAAAGGTATAGTTTGAGAATATTCAAAAGCACATCTCAGCTTCATAATTCTATACTTCAATCCCAAATGAAATTCCCCCCCACACACACAAAAGGAGATTTTTGCAAATTCTTTTGGGTTTCCATAAAGGAATGGGTATCTTTTACAGTATTTATTGCTATGGGCTTAGGTTAGTATTTTTAACTTTCTTTGTTTTACGACATGCTGTAATTATATGCTCAAACCATAGTCTAAATTTATCTTATTGTAGTTTTCTGGTAAAATACTATGTACTACATACAACATTGATATTTATAACGTCTGTGATAGAGGCAGAAAGAGGTTTGTTTAGAACTTTAAATTGGGTGTAAGAAAGAGAAAGGACTTGGTGGTCTCCCGTTAGTTCTGTCCCACTGTCTCAATAGGTGAACGCACCCCTCACGGTCCTGACTTCCTTGCTAATGATCTCCCTCCTTTTGCTCCTCATCAGGTCCTTGGGAGCTCAGTCCAGTGCTCCAATGTGGGGCTCTGTCATTTTCTCCATCCAACGCCAGGTGAAGGTTCTATGGTGATATGTAAGATATTCATGAGTATGGCAGTAGGATCTGGACATATATGGCTCCCTCTCCTCAGCTGCCCAAGGAACTAGCTGGGGGCATCTTCCTGGATACCTGGGAACCCCTCTAGAGTCAAGTCTCTGGCAACCGTAGAATGGATGGGACTGATGGAACAGGTGACCAAACCAGACTCTCTGAATGTGGCTGACTGTGGAGGAGGACTGAGAAACCAATGACAACGGCGATGGGCTTGGACTCTTCAGCATGGACGGGCTCACTTTGAGCCTTGTCAGCTTGGTTGCTCACCTTCCTGTACTTAGGGGGAGTTGGGAGGACCTTGGACTTAACATAGTGAAGGGAACCCTGATGGCTCTTTGACCTGGAGAGGGAGGGAGTGGGGGTATGGGTGGAAGGGAGGGGAGGGAAGGGAAAGGAGGAGGGGAGGAGATGGAAATCTTTAATTAAAAAAATGAGAAAAAAAGAAAGAGAAAGGAAAAATAAATGAATTTGAGAAGAATTCAGTGTCAAAATGTTAAATGCTATCATGGATGATTGAGTCTTAATGTATCCCTATCTCTTGTGTGCGGATGGCATGAAGTCATGTCATCTAGGAAAACCCTAGTTCCCTCTATAGTCTTGCCACTAACTAGCCACCTGGGTGCTTAAAGTCAAGTTGTAGCAGCCTTTTTAGAGTACTTTCTAGAAAATAGCAGATGACAAAAAGGTATTATGATAAATTCTGAATCTCATAAGATGAATATATAAGATGATCTATGTATTTATTCATCCATTTCACAATCAGGATACATTTCCAACATAAAACAAGTAATAAAGAAATTATTCAGGCAGATACGTAAATCTTTGAGAGATAGGGTCAGTCTACATAACTCTGACTGTCCTGGAACTCACTATGTAGATTAGGTTGGCCTGGAACTCACAGAGATCCCCCTGTTTCTGCCTCCCTTAAGCTGGAATTAAAGGCATATGTCACAACACCCAGCCTTAAAGTTTTTTGAAAAAAAAAAACAGTAATTATAGGTGATTAAAAAATACCATGGAATTGGGACAGCAAACACAGAAACTGCAACTAATGAACAAACAAACTTAGTATACAATAAAGGAGATATGACAATTGTATAAAATGGAACAAACTTAGTATACAATAAAGGAGATGTGACAATTGTATAAAATGGAAATGATGAGGCAGCTCTCAGCTATTTTCGGGGAAATTCAGTCCAAATGAATTTCAGATGAATGAAACAGTTAAATATAAATGTTGAAGCCATTTGGGGATCCTATCATCTTTGGAGGATACCTTGCTCAGCCTGGATATAGTAGGGAGAGCCTTGGACCTTCCACAAAGCAATGTACCTTACCCTCTCTGAGGATTAGATGGGGGCGAGGTAGGAAGGTGTGTGGAGGGGATGGGAGGAGGGAAGGGAGTGGGAACTTGGATTGGTATTTTTTTTAATCTAATAAATTTTAAAAAATGTTGAAGCCAGTGGCTGGGGTGTAGATCATTTGTAGAGTACTTGTCTAGCATGTAAGAGATTCAATCCTAATACTGTCTTTCAAAACATTAAAAACTAGAAGAAAATTCAATCTTAGAATTAAAAAGGCATTTGCTGTCTAGTACCAAATACAAAACTACAAAGATAAAAATTAAAACTTGACCATATAATTTTAATTTTACAATAGTTTACCTGTAAAAATAATACCATACACAAAATTAAGAAGCAAATAACAAACTCAAGATTAAGAAGGTACTTATAATCAGTAATGAAGAAAAACAATCAAATTAAAAAAACAGGCAATTTGCAAAAGAAAAAAACACTGATATCTAATAAATATTAGGAAAATACTCTCATTAATCAGAGAAGTAAATACTAAACTAATGAAATATACAAATTTAAAATTCAAATAAAAAACTCAGAGAAAGTGTTTGCTCAAAAGTAAGAGATGTTTTTAAAGAAAAAAATACCCACTGTAGGTGTGGGTCACTATTTGAGCAAATATGTATTAAGCAACCCTTGCCTGTACAGGCATTAAATGCTGGGGGATCAGAAATGGTTCTTGTTCTTGAAGGTCTTGTATAGAGAAAAAAGAGCTTTGGAAACTCTTTGTACAAAATGTCTACCTGTTCCTTACGGGACATCAATTACAAACCAAAGCCCAATTGCAATAAAAATCCAACTTGCAGAAGCAATCCATTTACTGGGCCTGCTTAAAGGGCGTGTGTCAAGGGCTCCTTACAGAGCATGTGCAAGGCTCTCAGTTCCATCCTCAGAGAAAGCAACCCATCCATATCATAACCTACAACTGTTAGGAGTGGAAATTACTGCTCCCTTTCTGTTGAGCAACTTGACAACATGCCCGTTCTGTGGCCCCATCATTTAGCTTATACAATTAACAACGTTAAATGTAGAACAAGCATTTACCAAATAGATACCAAGCTGTATTGAAGAATATTATATGCATTACCTCATCTAATTATCCTAACTTCCCAAGACTGGTAGTATAATATTGCATTCTCATTTTGCACAGAGGCACATCGTTTCTAAGTCATTCGCTGAAGTTTATGAACTTGTAAGTGAGAGAAGCAGGATCAAAACCTAATCATCTTAACTCCTGAGCCATAACGTCTTCTAGAAGATCTTAAACACAGCTCTGTTCATGTATTTGAACGAATGTAAACTGTCTAAACAGCAAGAGGAGCTCACTTCAATACATCCACTAGGTACTATACTGTCCCCAATAACCACAGCGGTAACGGTTATTGTCTTAAAGCTCAAGGACAATTTTATTAGAGTTTAAAAGAAAAGGCCCATGTTGGGAAAGCTGTAAAATCTCAGCAGCTGCCCAGAAGAGGAGAATGGAGACATGAAATAAAAAAAAAGACCCCGCTGTTTAACCTGGCCTGGAGGTCAGACACTCAACAGGAAAGAATCCACATGGTAGGGAAGGGGCCTTTAGGAAAATGATAGGAAGCCCAAAATTTGGGGTGGAAGCCCAAAGGGCTAAGGAAAGCACTTTAAAAAAGAGATAGATGGGGGAAAGCTACCCTTGTCTGAATAATGGTGGGCAGACTTAAAGGCAGCGTGGCCATGACCTGTATACTACTCCCTTAAAAGCTGTTGCATGCCAGAGAAATTGATTATAGCATATTATTATGCAGAATAAATCAGTTTTCAAATATAAATGTGGGCTTGATTGGGGAAATAACTCAATGTTAGAGCACATGCCTACCATGCATGAGACACTGAGTTCGTTCTCTAGTGTATACATACACACACATATACACATGTGTACACACCTATATATAATATAGATATAATCAGGAGTATGTCTGAGTAAAGGTTTCTACCCCCCACTTTGAATTTGTCTTTGACTCCAATCTTACACACAAAGGATCTGTGGTATCTTCATATTAATAAATTTATTAGAGTTAAAGCCTGAGTGCAGACTTAATAAGCCAAATTTATCCACTTGCCCTCAATGAGCCAATTAAACAAGCAAGTAATTGTGAATGTTATGAAAGGGAGATTTATTCAATGTATCCACACTGAGAAGACAAAAATGTCTAGTGACCACCCCTCAAATCCATTCTTTGGGGTTCTGACATGAGACTTAGATTTATAGAAAGGACAGAAGATATGAACTATTAAGTCACCCTGGTCAACATGTGGTACATCACTAACCCCACATTGTCTTGTGTCCAGGCTCCCATGCAAGGTTATCTAACAAAAACTGTCAGAATTGTGTGCACTGTCTAGAAGACAAATCTTTTCTCTGCCTGTCCTTAGGGTAGAGCATCCCTGGGTTCCCATGATACCTTGCTGATCTGGGATTCCCCTCTGTATGCTCAGAATATGTTTTATTACTATTGGTTAATAAAGAATCTTTTTTGGCCTAAGGCAGGGCAGAATGTAGTTAGGTGGAAAATCCAAGCAGAGAGACAAGGAGAAAGAAGGTGGAATTGGGGAGACACCAGCACCCACCTGCGAAGTAAGATGCCAGAGCATTATCAGTAAGCCATGGGGCATGTGGTAATATGCAGATTATTAGAAACTGGTTCATTTATATGTAAGAGCTAGTTAGTAATCAGCTTGAGCCATCAGACAAGCAATTATAATTAATATTAAGCCTCTGAGTGATTATTTATAAGTGGCTACAGTGACCATCAGGCAGGAGAGAAACTGGTCCAGTGGACCAGATGGCACAGAAGAAAGCTTCCAACTACACTTTGTACATATTTATTTGGTAACTCTATAGGCCTTGCACAGTGTCTGGTTCATGAAACAAGTTTATTTTTTAATTTTTTTAGATTTTCTTTTTTCTTTATTTTTTTATAAATTTATTTTTTATTTTATATCTCAGCCAGTTTCCCCTCTCTCCTCTCCTTCCAGTCCCTCACTCACATGCCCTAGTACCACCTCCAATCCAATCCTTCTCCATTTCTGCTAAGGAAAGGGCAGGTCTCTCATGGATATCAACAAAACATGGCATATCAAGTTGCAGTAAGACTAAGCACCTTTCCATGTATTAAGGTTGAGAAAAGCAACCCTCCCAATACCAGGAATATGGTCTCAAAAGCCAGTAAAAGAGTCAGAGACAACCCATGGAACAAGTTTATAAAATAAATGAAAAACATCTCTTGGTGAAGAAAAGGGAAGAAACTCCTTTTCTAAGTGTATAAAATACTATGTTTATAGGTTTGCTTGGGAGTTGGTGGTAAGGTGCTATGGGTTCCTGTACACTGTGAATATGTGCTGCTCTCATTGGTTGATAAATAAAGCTGCTTTGGCCTATGGCAAGGCAGGAGAGAATCATGTGGGAAATACAAACAGAGAGACAGAAAAAGAAGGGTCGAATCTGAGAAATCAGTCAGCCTCCCATGGAACAACATGCTAGCAGATCAGTAATGCCACAGCCTGGTAGCTACACTTAGATTAATAGAGATGGGTTGATTTAAATGTAGGAGCTAGCTAGTAATAAGCCTGAGCCACCAGCCAAACACTTATAATTAATATTAAGTCTCTGAGAGGTTATTTTAAAAGCAGTTGCAGGGCTGGGCAGGATGAAAAGCCACCATTTGCTGTCACCATGGTGCTCCATCTTTAGCCAAAGTCAGAGGTTCAACCTGGACCCTGAATCAGCCCCATCTCCACCCAGCAGCCATCAGTTTATGATGCCATGCAGCTCTTCTCGGTGCAGAGGTGGGGATGGCAAGGAGCCCCAGACCACTACACAGTTCACAAAGCAGATCTGGAGCCTTGAGAGGAAGATTCAGAAGTTTGAAGAAAGATTTGAGCAAGAAAAGAAGTATCGACCCTCACACGGAGACAAGACTTCAAATCCTGAGGTTCTGAAGTGGATGAATGATTTGGCTAAAGGACACAAACAGATCAAAGATCTAAAGCTGAACAAGGGAGTACTCGCAAATCCCCTGGAGAAACCCACCCTGTGAACATCCTCCAGTGCCCAGAGAAAATGGCAACTTAGAAACTCTGGGTCCTGAGACAAGCTCCTCTGGAGAGGAGACTTCAGATGCCGTGGTGATGGAGAAGAGAGACCAGACTCCTTCCCAGGATGATGTCAAGGTAACTAAGCAAGACAAGAACCTCATAAAGCCTCTTTATGACTGATGCAGGATTATCAAGCAAATCTTATCAACACCATGCCTGATCCCAACGATTGAGGAAAGGGATTCTGATGAGGACTGTCCACAGAGAAGCCAACAACCTTCTTTACGAGATCCAGTGTCCCGCCTTCCTGTTGGTGATCACCTCACCTCCTCTGAGACAGAGCCTATGAAGACCCTCCTACCAGATGAAAAGAAAGGGGGGTGGGGGAAGCAACCAGATCTCTTCATATCCAACTTACGAGAGGCTGCTAGGCCAGTCCTTCTTGACCATCTCCGAGAAACTAGGGCTGACAAGAAGAGGCTATGGAAAGCCCTGCAAGAATTTGAAGAACACTTGTTCAAACAGACAGGAAGAAGTCCACAGAAGGAAGACAGGATGCCAATGGCGGATGAGTACTATGAATACAAGCACATAAAAGCCAAACTTAGTCTGCTGGACGTCCTCATCAGCGAGCAGGATGTGACCAAAACTATTTGAGGTTTGGCTCTGATCAGTTCCACCCACGACAAAGTCAAGTTTATTTTTCTCTATTGTTCTTGCTAAGTAGTTTTGATGTCCTGAAAACTGAGCACTTTAGAGATAGTATTAGCTTTTTATACAAAGGAAGAACTAGTGTAATTATACACGAGAAGGGATTTAAATAGGGAAACAATGGGTAATATTGGGATTGGCAAAAGCATTCACCCTACTCCACACAAAGCTGAAATCCACAGTCAAATGTAATTGTCTCAAAAAAAAATCTAATATCTTGTCAAACCTAACATCACACATAGGCAGACTACCTGCTAGGGAAGGTTTATTAGTGCTTAAAGATTGACTTCATTGATGTATAGAAAAAAGCAGGGTTTAAACTAACTGGTGAGACAAGAAAAACTTCTGCTCTTCATCCAGGGATAAAAACAGCTGTTAAGAAGATAATTTAGCTGGGCGGTGGTGGCACACACCTTTAATCCCAGCACTTGGGAGGCAGAGGCAGGCGGATCTCTGTGAGTTCGAGGCCATCCTGGTCTACAAGAGCTAGCTCCAGGAAGGCTCCAAAGCTACAGAGAAACCCTGTATCGAAAAACCAAAAATAAAAAAAAGGAGTAAGTTAAATGAGACAACATCCACTACCTTGTCCTGTATGTCTATAGGCATTCTAAACACCCTACAGTACACCCGACTGTGTCACTAATCTCTTACTTCTACATGAAACTAGTGCATTATTTGATCTGTTATTTGAAAACTTACATTTCTGGTTACCAAAGTTCATTTGGATGGCATGTACTTTGCAAATTATCTTTGTCTATAGCTGACAAATATTTATATTAAAATAAAATATTAAAAATTAAAAAAGAAAAGCCTCCATTTACAGCAAGGCTTGGGTTTGAAGCATAACACTAAAGAGTCATTAACATATGTCTCTCTGTGTTAGACTCTTGAACAATCTATTCCTTACCACCTAAGGACAAACTCCCTTGATACTAGTGCCCCTTTTCCCTACTCTATCTTAGATTTTCTTACACTGGACTCTTCCACAAGACCATGAAATTCTTTTCCTGTCCTCATGCAACAAAAACTGCCATCAAATACCCTATGTACCCAAGAATCGCCTTGAACATCTGATGCTGCTGCCTTTACTTCGCAAGTAAGTAAGTTACTAGGTAGGATTCCTAGTGTATGTCACAATACTTGACTTTATGCAACACTTAGCATCTAACTCAGGACTTTGTGCATGGTATACAGGTACTCTACTAACTCAGCAATATTCTTAGCTGGCTGTGAGTGTCCTGAAAGATTATGCACAGCATTTCACCTATGTGTCCTGTGCCTAACACAATACCAGAGTCCTTGCTACAAGCCCTCTACTCACAAACCTTTCCTCCGCAGATGGATACAGCAGATATGGCAAAACATCTGAAGCTGAGATGAAGCTACTTAACCAGCACCAACACACCCTGCATTTTTGCACCCCCTTTACTGTGTATGTGTGGAAACACCACACACATTCAAACTTCAAGTTCTATTGCAAAATTCCCATTCACCACTAGAACTGGCACCACATACAGCTTGCTTGATGGAGGTTGGAGGGATGTAGAAATGTGGGCATAGAGAAAGGTCTCAAGTTTCATATCCAAGCCAGGCCACAGAAAATGGTAGAAAGACTATATTTCCTCCCAATTTGAAAGGTGAGTTATATAATTTCCAGAAGAGCAAAATGAAAATAAAACCCTTAAGTGATGCCCATGTTCTGTATCCACATGTCTTTCTTTTCTCTCAACAGTGACTTCCTCATAAAAAGCATCTGAAAATCTTTAGTCAGGTCTCCATCTTTCAACCAGTCAGTATGGTCAGCAGACAGTGTGCATCCCCACAGAACAGAGGCTCTGTTGTCTATAAAGATCTCACTCTTTCCAGGTGTGAGTTTCTCCCCTGTGAATCTTGCACCTGAAAAGGCCAATTACTTTTAGTTGTAAGTCTCTTGACCTCAGGCAGTCTGGCTTCCTTGTAGCCTTGGCCACAGATCTGTGCTAATTTGCATCCCTTATGTTCCTCTTCCCAGCCCTTCTGATGATAGCCAAGACCCAATGCAGAATGTTCCCAGTACAACGAGGGTGTAGTTAGATCAGTGCCCCATGTGACTCAAAGGGAACTGGAAATCTCATCAGAGAAGTAGCTTGTGAGATTTCCAACCTCATTTTCAACCATCATTCTCTAGGTTCATAAACACTTCATATACCCATGCGGACAACATTCCAAGAGAAACTGTGGATAAGAATCTGCTAGTGGCAGTATATTTCATCTCTGCACAGTTTTTTGAAAGCTCACCTGGTGAGAACTGAAATATAGCTGGGAGACTAGCCAGCCATCATATGATATAAACACCCCCAAAACTAAAGAAAGCCTTTTACTATATGATTCGTGTTTCCACTAGGTTAGAATTCAATAGAATGTACTTCAATACAGAACAATCATAAAGGACCAGTAAAAACCATAGAGAGATTAAGAGGAATAGCTCTAGAGGCAAAAAGATTAATTTCAGAGAGCACAGCTTTGGAAAATATGTGCTGAACTATTTGAACCTCAGTTTTCTCACCTGAAAATTAGGCCTAAAAATAGTGCCCCTCAATAAGGTTTTATAAAAGGATTAAATGAGATAAATGCACATAACACAGAGCTAGTGTTTCAATATATTGATTGTAAGCATTATTATTACCGCTGGAAAAGACTCCTCATCAATATTCAGGTATCCCTTTGGCTGAGTACCCAGCTAAAGCACATTTCCCATCTTGTGACTAATAGTGGTCATGTTTGACAAAAAAACAAAAACAACAACAAAAAAACTAAACAGTTATATTCATGTCTTCCAATTCCAGCCCTTCTTGCCAAACTCTTTGTGCTCTTTCCTGCTGTGGGAACTCCTTCAGCAAATAGCCATTCAGATACCTGCCCACTTTGGGTGTGGCCTCATGTACTACAAATATATGTGGGGACCTCTTCACTGCTGAATTCAGTTCCAGTTCCCAGTGCATACAGAGGACTTGAGATCACTACCCTTTCTGTGAGTTTATCCCCAAATAAATAAACATTTGTTAAACTCCATTCTGGCCTTATTTTGGAACTCTTTTGTATGCCAACAAATTGGCGCCTAACATGGGGCACAAACCCACGACCCTGAGATTAAGAGTCTCATGCTCTACCAACTGAGCTAGCTGAGTTACACACTTTTCTCTTTCATTTGCTGAATATTGACAAAAAGACAAGCTTAGGTACCCTAAATTGAAGATACCAGGGCCTCCACTAACACAAACTCTAATTGACTGCATTGTACACAGTTCTAAAGTTGTATCATTACCATAGGCTAAGGACATGCATACAGAACCATTTGATAATCACTAAAGAAATTTCTATAGTGTTAAGACACAGCCTTGGCAGGATTGGGTCACATCAGATGCTATTGATATAACAATACCCAGCCTAAGCCATAAAACGCAAATCTGAAAATGCCCTAAGGAGCACCTGTAACATAGAAGGTGATATCAAGACTCAGGGTTATCATCAAATGACTTTTCATTTCCAGAATTGCAACATTAAACCCTGCCATTTTACATGGCACGCCAATTAAAGGCTACAGGATTAAAATGTATCTGCTATCCTAGTCAAAACCAGATATACTCTCAAGGATATTTTGGAAGAGTATAATGTAAGTACATACCCATTATACAGAGCAGCACAGCAGAATGGAACAAAAAGCTTCCTTTTCTTATAATTTCTGTAATTATAGAAAAGTAACTAAAAATTTGTACCTTCTTTCAGGACACATGAGTCCATCTCAACATTATGTTTTGAAGAATCTTTGAAAACTAGAGATGTCAATGTATTACTGAGATACTTTTGTCTTTTCAGCACATATAAGTTTAGAGCACTTTTAAGTTTATAGCATAATTAAAGGGACATTACAAAGCTTTCTCATATGATCCTTATCCACATGCACAGCTGTCTCCACTGTCAACATCACAAATCAAAGTATTGTATTTGTTGCAACTTATAAACCCATATTATTGCCTGATTTAAACCCAAAGACCAATGGAGGGAAGCAACCAAGCAATGACATCTACGAACAAAGCAATGACCAGCATGACGCAGTTACCTAGTAGTACAATAGTGATATGCATACCTTGGCAATAAGCAACAGTTTTCTTATTGGACATAAGACCTACACAAGGCAGAAATCATGTCTGGTACTGGAAACCTGGCCAACTACCCAAGAATAATGAAATCATAGATCTTGGAGGTGAACCTACAACTACCACTTCACTAAATCAGCATAATCCTTAACTACATTCTAAATATTTATACTTATACCCACAATAAGGGTAATTCCTCATCAAAGAAACTTCTCTTCACAACAGATGGAGACCATTACAGAAAACCACAATCAATCAAAGTGCGGAGTTGTAGAGCCCAGCCCAACACAACGCTTGCACCAAACGGCTTAGGGATCATTGCAGAACATGGCCGGAAAGTTGTAAGAGACAAAGGAACAAACTATGAATTTGCTGTGATAGCAGAACTTGTAGTAATGTCTGAAACCAGACCCAAAAAGTCTCACCATCATGGTGGCCTAAATATGAGCTGAACAAGAACAGCACCATTAGATGTGCTAACATGAATAGGGAAAAGCCCAGGAGGCTTCAACCATAGACAAAGTACTACAGTCAACTAAGGAATTCTGAGAGCAGAAGAAATAGAGTCCTCCCTAGGGAATAGTGCAGAAATTGGCAATCCAGTACCAAAAGTAGCCCTGAAAACATACACATGCAATTTACATTACATCAGCTGAAGATGTATTTATATCTTTAGAAATACACCCAACAATATATAATAATTAAAGAAAGAGAGACCATGAATTTTAAAGAGAGCAAGAGGGGCTGCATTGGAAGGTTTGCAGGGAGGAAAGATAAGAGATAATGCTGTAATCAAAACCCTGAAAGCCTGCTGTTCATAATAGAATTCAGCCTCGGCACGGTACATCCTACAGGTCTGTACTCATGGATAATGATATGTGCCTACCACTGTGGTATCAAATGGAATAGTTTTACTGCCCTAAAAAAAATCCTGTGTGTTGCAACTGGTCTAACAAAGTGCAGAAAATATATTTTAATGGCAGGCTCAGTCACCAATACAACATCTGTGGCATGCCCCTGTCCTGAAACCTCAGGGGACATTGCAAAAGAGGTGATAGAAAACCTGTGTCAAGCGCAGGGAATTCTGCTGCAAAACAGTATCTCCCAAACATGATAGGGATATTGCGTGCATATACTCAGCTGTAGTTATCTAGACAAGACCTGTATGAGATCAAGCCAGTCAATACCTCAGCATTAGGAGGGAAGCAGCTCCACATTTTTTTTCCAAGTAGCAAAAGAACGTTTTCTAGCCCACTTGCTAATATTATTCTCCTCTGAGAAAACTCTTGAACTGAGACTCCATAGTCCACATTGCTCTCAGAACTTTTGTCGTTCAAGCTCTTACTAGAGTAGCCCATTAAGCCCCATTTATATCTTCCAACTACTTTCCTAGTCTAAAATTCCAGTACCGTCTACATTCCTCCACAAAACAGTATGGTCAGGTCTGTAATAACAATAGTCCACTTCCTGTGAAAACACACCATAACCAAGCCAAGGCAACTTATCAAAGGGTTTATTAGGGCTCATCTCTCCAAAGAGTTAGAGTTTGTGATCATCGTGGCCAGAAGCAAGGCAGCAGGCAGGCAAGTATGGTGCTTGTGGTGGTTTGAAAGTAAATGGCCCCCAAAGGGAGTGGTACTTTAGGAGTTGGTGTGGCCTTGCTGGAGGAAGTGTGTCACTGTGGGTGTGGGCTTTCAGATCTCCTTTGCTCAAGCTACTCTCAGTGTGGGAGACACTTCAACTTTTGTTGCTTTCAGAGAATTCTCAGCTCCTTCTCCAGGACCATGTCTGCCTGCATGCCACTATGTCCTGCCATGGGGATAAAATGGACCAAACCCCTGAGACTGTAAAACACCCCAGTTAAATGCTTTTCTTTATAAGGGTTGCTGCAGTCACGGTGTTTTTTCACAGCAATAGACACCCCAACTAAGAAAGAGCTGGAGCAGAAACTGAAAGCTTATATGTTAATCCACTGGCACAAGGCAAAGAGAGATCTAGATGGGCCTGGGGTTGGCTTTTGAAACTTCAAAGCCCATCCCCAGTGACTCACCTCCAACAAGTCCCCACCTCCCAACTCTTCCCAAAGGTTACCACCAACTAGGGATCAAGCATTCAAATATATGAGCCTATTAGGGCCATTCTCATTCAAACTACCATAGAGGGGGCACAAGGTGGGAGGGAAGTTTGGGAAGAACGGAAGAAGGTAAGTGAGGTGTGGATATGGTCAACACACATTGCATATGTATATTTAATTCTCAAAAAAATAAACAAAAATGTGTTTCAATAATTCCCTGTAATATACCTATTTATCTTCTCACCCCTCTTCAGCCTAACACTGATCCTTTCACACTCTCGCCAGCTGTGGCTTTTCACATAGTTGATAACCAGACAGCAGATGTTGAGACTGAACAATCACAATGAACTGACAATGGAGAGAGACTGAGAGGATAGAGCCAATGGAGGAAAAATGGAACAGAGGCTAGGCACAAAAAGTTCAAGACTTGGTTAGATATATAGATATACCTAGATGATTCAAATATAGTGGTAGCGATGCCTGGATTGACAAGATAACTATGTCACAGGAAACCTTTCTTCTACCACTCTCCCTTTCCTACATTCGTCCACTGATGATACCTAAATGACAAAGGGCCACTGTATGCTAAGCCCATATGTATTAGCTAATTAATTTTCCCATCGCCTTATGGGCAACCTATTCCTCAGAAGAAGAAACAATCTCTATGAGACTTGGGTCTCATAGACTAGGGATTTCATACGTAAGAAATAATAAAATCAGAATTCAGGCTTGGTTCTGAGCTATTAAGTTTTTATGTTTGTTTGTTTGTTTTTGCTTTTGAGTGTTTTTTTTTATTTTTGAGATAGTATTTGTCTGTATGTAGCTTTGAAGTTTGTCCTGGAATTCACTGTGTAGACCAGGCTGTCCTCAAACTCACAGAAATTCTCCCATCTCTGCCTCCTGAGAGATGGGATTAAAGGCATGCACCACCACCACCCAGCGAGCACTTAATTGTTAACATACTTGACCAACTCATTTAGAAAGAGAGTTATAACATCTCCAAATTAAAATACCTTCCAAAAATCAAGAGAAGGTACAGATGTAGAAAGTTATCTTATTCCTGAAATATAGTACCTTAGTTATTGAACATTTCAAGCAGAAAGCAATTGATAAATATCAGGTACAGAATGAAATAGCTCCCCTTCTCCTACAGCAACTGATAAGATTTTATGAAACAAGCAGACTTCCTATGGTCAAGGAAAGGTACACGCTTATCCTACAAAATGGAGGGAACTAGGAGGGGATTTGTATGAATCTGCCCTGATGAGTTTCTCACTGCTTAACATTCTTAGTTAAACACCTGTTTATGCTGATACATCTTCTCCTACAACATTTCATGTGTCACAATTTTAACCATTTTGGGGGATTCATTCCCTTATTCACAAATGATACAGAAGACTATATTTTTGTATGCTTTTCCCTTGTTGGCTTGGTACCCCATCTGAGAACTTAGCAAAGGCTTCAAAAAGAACTGATTTTCCTACTCTACATTGTAATATTGGGTAACACTCATGGCACCCTTAGTATTTATCATTTACTTTATCCTTAGAACAACACTATGAGATGAATTGGAGATTATTTTTAATCTATTACTGTTTGTTACATTTATTTTCACTGCTTTGTGACTGACCAGTACCTCACTGGGAAAATTCTGCCACAGCATACATCAAATGGAAAACAAAATCCTACCTCCCACTAAAGCCAAATAATGACATTCTCTCTTCTCTGGGCAAATTTCTTCAACTTGGCTAATGGGATAATGTTATGGAGGACAAGGCTTCTGACATGAACACTTCCTTTAAGCAGTAGGAACATCAACTGCCCAGTCGTGGTGGCAGCAAAAGTGACTTCTAGAGTCAAGCCCCTAACCTGCCCTGCAGCAATTCATAGTTTCTATCATTCTCTGAATTTTTGATCTGATTTTTGACTATGCACCCACAAAATCTGACTTGATTATGCCAACTGTGATCAGTTGCTTTTTGTTTGTAACTAAGAAACCTGGCTAATCACTAATGGTTTTATTTTTGAGGCTATAAATGAGGACTGGAGAATAGATAAGCAATCATAGTGCTGGCATTTGTACTCTGACCATACAAAATCTGAAATTATACAAGGGGAAAATGAAGCCATAGAGAACATTCATCTGGGATAGTAATGTAGCCAGACAGAACATGTGTGATGACCAGCCTCTACATAGAGGATTAATGAGTTAATATTTGTAAGACATTCAGAACAATGTCTAAAGCAATGTCAGTGTTTGTTATCTATATATGATTCCAATGTTTCAGACTATAAATCAAACTTTTAAATCCCTATTCAGTACATATAATCTACATTTTCTGATGAAATTATCAGAATTCTTTCAACTAAGGAACATTTAATATCTCAGTATGAAAATTCATCAATCAAAGAAAATCCTAGAATACTGGAAATTTTAGAATCGCACATGTAATGCCTTTAAATGTCAGTAAGTTCATAATCCTTTTATAGCAATTGTTTTTGGGTTTTCATCCAGTGGAAAATGGTGTAGATATTTGAGCTGCTGCCAAATGACAGACTCTGACCCACACATTTACAAAAGAGAACAAAGAGAATACAACTAGAACATGGCTGGAATGCTTCCCTTATCCAACTGGGACTAACTCAGAGAGCCCGGAGCCCCAGAAATCCCAGACTGTAGTCCATCTGCACCAGAGGACAATGAAGTATATAAGAATTACTAAGGGATCCTCCATTTGCTCATTTTTATATAAAATTACCCCATCAAGTCCTCACAAAAAATTTTAGTGTGATTTCTATTTTACAGAAAAGAAATATATATATATATATATATATATATATATACACACACACACACACACACACACACACACACACACACACATGTTCTCTCTCTCCATATATATATAGTTTCAGAGAAGGTAAGTGACAAATGATAAAGAAGTAAAGGCATGGATTTGATTTCAAGACAACCTCACTTCCAAGTGCATTCTATAATTCCCACATTTAAAAACATCACATCTGGTCAAGGGAGCTTCTTTGCACAGTGGACAGTGGTTAGTGTGGAAACTCATAACTTATCAAAGAGCCGAGAATAAATTGCTGTGGCATGCTCAGCCACAAATGGGACGTCTCCATCAGTCCCTCTTTCCCGAAGCTCAGGGACCATCACAAAAGAGGGGCCAGAAAGACCATAAGATCCAGAGGTTGGGAAGATGCTGATGAAGTAGTGTCTCCTGGACGTGACAAGACTGAGTCACTCATGAACTCACAACAGTGGGAATTACACATACAAAACCTACACAAGATCAAACCATTAAACATCCCAGTGTGGAGGAGGAGAGATTCCCAAACATCTGCCACTGACTGAGGCGCTAGTGACAGCTGAAGGCTACTGGGGCAGAGTGGGTCAGCTTTCCTGAAAAGTATAGCTCCTGTTTGGACAATCGTGCTCTAATGGGTAGCCCCATAGCCACCCGCATTGGAGTAGCACAAATAAGACCCGGTGAGTGACTTTTCAAGAGAAAGAGGATGTGAGGTTGGATGGAGGTAAGGAATTGAGATGGACCTGGAGAGAGTTAGTCGGAGGAGTAGGGATCAAATACGTGCATGAAATTCTAGAATTAATAAGATACCACATGTTAAAATTCAGAAATGGGCAAGACTACTGTCTCCTTTATAGTGTGCATAGAACCTTCCAACACTACAAAAGTTACCCAGTAGGGATGATGCCTCCATTAATACCATCTTGATTTCTCCCTGTCCTGTGACTCAAGTATATAGTATCTTCAGTAACAGGTCCTTATCAATAAGTTCTGAAAGGTAACCAAGGGCAATGCTGACAGCTTATAATATTTGGGTGAAGACACACCGGTCAATAACTCCAAAAGAGATAGCCCATACCTAGCACTGAATTTTTTCTGAAGATTTATATTCTTACTTCTATCTTATGTTTGTGAGTGCTTTGCCTGTATGTATGTAAAAGCATTTTGTGTGTGCTGATACCTGTGGAAACCAAAAGATGGTACAGAATCACCTATAACTGGAATTACAAAGGATTATGAGGCACCAGTTGGGTTCTGGGAACCAAAGCCATCTCCTCTGAAAGAGTAACCAGTGTTCTTGGTCACTGAGCCATCTCACCAGCCTGGCACTGGACTTTTTATTTGCTAACAACTGGCATGGCAATATATCTCCACTGGTATAATAGTGGCGTGGATGCTAAAGGGGTAAGCAACCACTTTGTTTAGATTCAAAGCCCACTTCACAAAAATAGAACTAACACCTTGTGTCATTATTTAACCGAAAGAGCCACTGATGGCTAAGTCATTGCTCCTAGGTGAGAACATGGTACTATTATTCTTCTAAATGGATATAGTAACAAACTGTCCCCCCCCCCCCCGATATCTTATCTTCATACCCAAGGCTTAGCACATCTCTCAACCTTTTTGTGGTAGATAGTGATTAATAAAGATATTCCAAAGTATACAACATTCAGAGAACAAGAGACTATAGAATTCTTAGTTTAAATGAGTAATCTATATCCCATCCCATATCTCAAAGGCTCAGGGATCATTATGAAGAGGGGACAGAAAGTTTGTAATAGAAAAAGGCACTGAACACCCATGGGAAAGCAACATTTTCCAGACACCCCAGGGCCATTGTCCAGATGAATTCATAGCAGTTGTGCTGCCTGCATCAGAGAGACACAAGATCAAGCTAGCCAAAATGCCAGTGTGAATGACGGATACTCATGAAGTCCAGTTCCTAGCTGACTGGAAGCTGATGAGTGCTGATGGAAGAAGAGTCAGTATTCTTCAAGAATGTGTCCCCTGAGAGACTTCCCATGCTCAGCAGATTGTCCTGTATCTTTCATGCACATACAGGCAGCACTAAGTGGACTCAGCGGTTTTAAAAACAGAGCATCTGAACTTGGGAGGCAAAAGAGCATAGGGGAGGAACTGAAGAAAAGGGAATGAGGTACTGATTTGATCAAAACACATAGAAACATATAAAATTCTTAAACAAAATTCACATAAGTAAGTCAGTTATCCAAGAAGCTTGAAGAGCACAGGTCCAGAGAGAAGAAGAAGAAATCAAAACATGGTCAAATATAACAGAAACATAACCCCAGGGAATTTTCAAAGCAATTTTCTCATGTATTATCCCATAGTAGTAATCTGAAGTTCAGTGATACAATGCTTCAAGCAACTGTTTTGTGATATTAATTAACTAAAGTGTTTCTTGAAATAGCTGAAAAATAACAGTCTTAAAACTGCCCTGCTGTGCTTTTCAATAGACACATGGAATAAGAGTAAGTCATGAAACAAATGTTATGACCTTCCAGGAACACACAAATTCCTCATAAGATTGGAACAAGAAAGTAACATAATTTTCCCATCGTGTAAAATAGTTTTAAAATAAAACAAACATTAAGTATATTATGAAAAGACATGCAAATGCTTGTGATCTTTTTACATTAAAACCGCTTCAAAGAAATTTTGCAGTTTTGATAGCCTACTCCAGAGTCCCGGGGAATTCACATTCTGCCTTCCTTTGGGATACATGCAGAAGCTATGTAGAATTTTATGTTAAGTAGAGTTAGCATATCTTTCCGGAAGTGGATGCATTTCCATCTGTCAGGATTTTAAGTAGAACAAGTTGGCAAATTAACTTAACCAGTAATTTGTAAATATAAAATGACCAACTTGTACTTTCTAATAAAAGCTGAAGAAAGTGGGGCTGGAGAGATGGCTCAGTGCGTAAGAGCACCCGTTGCTCTTGCAGAGGACTCAGGTTCCGTACCCAGAACTCACGTGCTGGCTTACAACTGTCTATAACGTAAGTTCCAAGGGATCTAAAACCCTCTTCTGACCTCCACCAGCCCCAGGCACACACACAGTACACAGACAGACAGACAGACACATATTAATACACATAAAATAAAATTTAAAATCTGAAAAAATTAAACTGGAGGAAAAAATGGTATTTAGACTATGTTTGTTTTAGCAATGCCTACCAAACGTGGTCTTCCTGGAATTATTTACAAGTGTAGCGTAACAACTGCCATCTCCATCCTCAGCTTCAGACAGGAAGCGTTACCAGAAACAGTAGCTTCAAGTTGGGTGCAGTTGTGTGTGCTTTTAATCCCATCACTCAGACAAGTGAGACAAGAGAATCATGACCTGGAAGCTAGACTGACCCACATAGTAAGACTCCATCTCAAAACCCAAAAAAGAAATTGAAGAGTTGCTTGATATTAAATCTTACAAAGATAAAGAGGAAATTGATTGGATGGCATAAGCTTAAGAAGAAAAACTTGGAGTTTAATTATTTTTCTCATATTGCCAATTTTGTTAAACTAATTCTAGAAATTACTTTTTATGTCTTAAGGGAACTACCACTGCGTTAGACAACCAAAAAACATTAAAAAGCGTGGATTTTAGCTGAAATGCACGATTGCTTTGAATTTACATGTGCATGCACGTTTTTTTAAAAAAAGAAAACTATGTTTTCCTCTGTGTAGGAACCTACTTGAGTATTTTGTTCCTCTGGTAATTGGATCCCAGGTTTCATCTGCAGCATTCCTTATTGTATTTGTTGTTGCTTGCAATGCATAAAATGAGCCTGGATCACACAGCTCTACCCTTACTGTAGAGAGCTTAAGGTACCCAGTTAACGGAAAGGAGCAGCTTTGCTAGAGGCTATCCATTTCAGAAAGGCTTGGTCTTCAGTCAGCCGCTGTGTGTCACTGGCTGTCAGCCTTGCTTCCTTGGACTGGAATGGTACCAGGCACAAGGTGGGCTTCTCAACTGGCCAATGCTGAGCTCTTTTCTCTAGGCATCTCAAAATGACAGGATAATCATCACCAGCTCCTTTTCTGTCTCCCTCCCTTTCAGCGAGGTTTCAAACATAAATAACAAGCCACCTAAGATAGTCAGAAAGCGTTCTAGACTTTAAAAACGCTGGGTTGTTCTGGCCCATTAACCTCAACACGAGTTTCTGTTTCTGCTGTGACTCTGTTGTGTTTGTTCATAAGAACTGTACTAGGCAGCATTCCCTGAAATCCTACGACTATGATCTTAAACTGAAAAAAAAAGTTGGATTCTGAAGGCTCCTACGTTGGGAGTATAATTATGTAAGAAAAAAAATTCATGCATTTTTGACTGAGTATAGGAGGGATAAAAAAAACATGAAAACAATCTGATTTGCAAGGGGTGGCAGGACTAGAACGGGGGGTTGTTTTTCCCATTACTTTCCAGTTTCACTAACATTCTCAGAGGCAATGAAAAGATCAAGTGAAATCCAGAACTTTTTGTGGGTGAAATGTTGGTCATTCTTCTGTCGTCCAACATTTGTCATACATGGACAGTGCTCTCTTTTCCACATCACCTGAAAGAACAGATTCCACTATAATTTCGGGAGGGATCTGTGCCAAGAAAATCAATAAAGACATATTTGTACAGAGCCTAAAGTAGGCTGGCTTTATACAGGAATGTGTTGAGTTAATTGAAAAGGTTTTGGTTCAAGTTAGCCTGTTGGAGATCACATACTGTGAGTGTGAACTTCGTACAACCTTTCCAATACCTTCGGGAAGGCAGGAAATGGAAATATTGTGCTATATTGGCAACTAAATGGTCATTTATCATCCATGCTAAGTTTGGAGCTGAGGAGCCTGATCTGGAAGGTCTCGCAGGGCCTTTATTTATGAACAATTTCAAAGTTAAGTTGGTATATGTAGATTTTTTCACAGCAGATTTGGGGAAGACTAAGAGATAACATCTGTGTATACTATTAGCACGGCCTTGCTAATAACAACTTTGGACTGTATTCACACCCCCAAAAGCTGCATTAAAATCCATTAAGCTTGAGACACCAACTGACAAAAGCAAGGAAATTCACAGTTAAAGGGGAAACACACCATATGTTCTTCAATACCTAAGAGCAACGGGGTGCAGTTGGAAAGTCATTAAAGCGGCACCCAGTTGTGCCTAGGTATTGGAGAACATATGGAATCTCTTCCTAGGCGAGTGTAATTTTCCCTGCTCTCACTCGAATGCATGTATTAGTCTTCACTTTTGCTCATATAGGTTTTTGTTTGCTGAATTACCATAGCATGTAAAATAAATACCTTCTCATTTCCCGAAGTCAATAGAGACACACTATGAGAACTGCTCCTCAGCCCCTGTTGCCTGATGGTTCCCAGTTATTGTTTTCTTCAAAAATACCTGCATTATTTGTACAGTTCCAGAGGTTCCCAGTGACATTAAAAGCACCACCTCTCCTTTCCCCATCCTGATGATACAGTCATGGCAGGGGCCACTGTTTGCCCCTGCCACTAGCACCTCCATGGGTTAAAAGTTCCAATAGCAAAAAAAGTATACATATTTGTATTAAACTTCTCTTCCTTGTCCTCCTTTCCCCCCCCCCCCCCTTTCCCCTCTTTTTTCCCTTTTCTCTTGTTTTTATATTTTGGAAACTAGACCCCACTAAGTAGTTTAGGCTGGACTCCAATTTACCAATACTCCTTTTTCCAGAATGCTGAGGCTTCAAGTAGTGCCACCTTGCTTAACTTTAGTCTTACTCTTCTTTAATTTCTGAGATTATAATTTAATGACATTTCTCTCCTTCCCTTTTCTCTCTCCAAGCCTTCCCATATACTGCGCACCTTGCTCTCTTTCGACTTTATAGATTCTTTTCCTTTAATTAATGTTACATACATGTGTCTTTTTCCCAAATATATAAGCACAACCCTCTCAGTCCTTATAATGTTAATTGTATTTATGTGTTTTTAGGATTGACCATTTGGTATCTGATAGCCAATTGGTGTAGTCTACCCTGAGGAACAGCTATTTTTGGTCTCAGCATTCTTCTTTGTCCACAGTCAAGACCTCATGAGCTCTCCTTCATCTACATTAGCATGTCTATTTGTTCAATCATTCTTAGACAGCCCTGTTGCTGAGAGTTTCTGGATATAGTTTCTGGCATTCCTTGGACACAAGATCTCACAACAAACTGCTTCTCTGGCTTTTGCAATCTGCCTGCTCACCCTTCCTCAATAATCCCGAGTCTTTGGTGCAGGAGGTGTGTTGTAGATTTATCAGTTGGGACTGGGCTCTACAATTCTGTAATTTGATTGCTTGTGGTTTTCTGTAATGGTCTCCACCTATTGCAAAGAGATTTTCTTTGGTGAGGGACAAGAATTACACTCATTTGTGAGAATAAGGATAAATATTTAGAATGCAGTTGGGGTTTTTGCTGGTTTCATCAAGTGGTGGCTGCATGTTCTCCAAGACCCATGTCTTCACCAGCCCTATGTAGTTAGCTAGGTTTCCAGTACCAGAGACGATTTCCTTCTAGTTGAATAGGTCTTAATTTCAATTAGAGAACTATTGGTTATTGCCAAGATATGAGTGTCACTATTACACCCTTAGAGATATGATGTCATGCTGGTTATTGTAGTTTGTAGGTCTGATAGCTGGGTAAGACTATCTGTTGCTTCTTTCCTTCTGGAAACTTTCACGGTGCCTTTTGGTACCATGAAATCTTATATTCAGAGAGGAGGTTTTTATGTCAGATCCAGCTCAGGTCCTTTTGGTCCTATGCATGAAGTTCATGGTATAGTCTGCAGTAGAGCCTTACCATCCACATCTTGGAGACAGCCAAGGGCAACAACAATGATCTATAATGCTTTGGGAGTCTCTTAGACAACTCTGAATAATAACTCAAAAGAGGGCTTCTTGTGCCTGCTGTTGGGGTTTTTGCCAGATTGTCTGTGGTTCTTGGGAGAAGCATTGCCAGTCAAAGTGAGAAATTTTCATTTAACCTATATATGTATGTGTATATACCAATTCACATGTATTATAGGTGGTTTTAGGTAGTTAAAAGTATGGTTCCTGATGACTTTTCCAGACATTCTTACTGTCACTTTACCCTCCCCCTCTTTGTGTACTTCTCTCCCTCCCCCTCATTCTTCCTATTTCCTCCTTCAGATCACTTGTACCCTGCTATTCCCTTCTCTCTTGCCTGCCCCAGCCCTTATAATGGGCCCTTCTGAGTCTCCTGGTTTCTGCAGTTACTCCAGATTGTTATACTCCTATCTAAAAATTAAGAGCTAAGAGCCTCCAATGAGAGAAGTCATGCAATGCTTGTCTTTCAGGGTCTTGGTTACCTCACTCAATGGGATCTTTTCTTGTTCCATACATTTACCTGAAAAGTTCACGATTTTGTTTCCTTTACAGTTGAATAGTATTCCATAGTGCAGATGTAACACATTTTCATTTTCCATCCATAGGTTGAAGGACATTTTGCTTGTCCACCTCTTAGCTATTGTTGAGTAGGAGCATCAGTGACCCTGAGGAGGTAGCATGTCAAGCCCTTTGGGCAGAGGCCAAGGAGTGGTATAGATGGATCAGATGGTAAATTTATTTTTAGCCTTTTGGGGATTCTCCACGCTGATTTACAGAGTGGCTGGACCGGTTTGCAATCTTACTAACAATCCCAACTCCTCACCAGCCATTTCTTGCCTGTTGTTTTACTGATCTTTGCAATTCCGACTAGTGCAATATGAAATCTCAAAGTTGTTTTCATTGGCGTTTCTCTTATTTCTAACATTTTAAAACATTTTTTTCTGATTCGAACATTTTAAAAACGTATTTCTTAGCCATTTTTAGTTCTTATTTTAAGAACTCTCTCTTCATATACCAGGCCCATTTTTGAATGGGTTGTTTGTTTTTTAATACTTCTTTTTTTGAATTCTTTTTATATTCTGGATATTAATCCTGTCAGATGTATAGTTCGCAAAGATTCTGTGGGCTTCTTCTTCACCCAGTTAATTGGTTCTATAGCGGTACAAAAGCGTTTCAGTTTCATGAAGTCTCATTTGTCAACTGGTGGCCTTAATTCCTGGGCAAATGGAGTCCTATTCAGAAAGTCCTTTCCTGCACCTCTATCATGTAGGGCACTGCCTATGTTTTCTTCTGGCAGTTTTAGTGTTTCAGGTTTAGGCCTTTGATCCATTTGGAGCAAGGAGATAGATACTGATCTAATTTTATTATTCTACATGTGGACACCGAATTTTCTCAGCACCGTTTGTTGAAGGTGCTTTCCTTTCTTCAGTTTATGTTTTAGAATCATTGTTATCTATTAGATGGCTATGGTTACTTTTATTCATGCTTGGCCCTTCTATTTTGTTCCATTTGTTTGCATGTCTGCTTTTGTACCAGTACCGCATTGGTTTTATCACTATGGTTTTTGAGATCTGCAATGGTAATCTTTACATCACTGTTCCTGTGACTCTCCTTTAAACTAAGGTTTTTAGCTACTAATTTTAGCAAAAGTACTATCCAGCTTGACATAAATACATGGTAGCAAAACTTGTGTACCCTTGTCATGGCATTCTTTTATTCAGTTATTCAATCGTTTAGTTGTTGACTTCCAGCCATGGGCTAAGCATTAGGAATAAAATACTGACCTAAGTGCTGCTTCCATGTTGCTTACCATCTCAAGTGTTGAACATGCCACATGACATGTGCTCTTTTCCATATCATCAGCACTGAAGAGAGAGACCTAACCCATGGTAGGTATTATAGAGTTTAAAAAAAAGGACAAAAAGTAGCTACCATAACCAGACAGAGGTCATACATGCCTTTAATCCCAGAACTCAGGAGGCAGACGCAAGAGGATCTCTGTGAGTTCGAGGCCAGCCTGGTCTACAGAGCAAATTCCAGGAGAGCCAAGGCTACACAAAGAAACCCTATCTTGAAAAAACAACAAAAAAGAGAAGAAGGAAAGAAACCATCATAACATATCATTATTACAGACTCAAATTTATAATTAAATCAATTCATTATGGTCCACAAACTTTTATTGAGCACCTATAGCATGTCAGACACTAGCCGAGGCATTGAGAATACTGGCACAGTCCCTCTAAATCTTAAACAGTACAGTTTGGCTAAATAACTAGGCTATAAGACAGAGTGGGGAAGGAAAAGGCATGCTTCATAATTCAGAAGTAGAGAAAACATAGACAGCCTATTTCCCAAAGTATGATTTGGTCAAATCAGTGTTTTACAAGCATCATTTTGGTAATTACCTAGAGAGTGAGGGAAAGCGACTAGAATCTAGTGGAAGACACTGAGTCCCTTGAGGAGAAAGGGCACATGGAGTAGAAGGGTATGGGGAAATCTAAATGACAGAAGATACCAGTGCTGTGGGACAATGGCCTTATACCCTGTAAAGTTTTGTGAGTTGTGCTGGTTTAATAAATCGTTGATTAGCCAGTAGCCAGGCAGGAAGTATAGGTGGGACGACTAGAATAGGAGAATTCTTGCAAGAGGAAAGGTTCAGTCTGCAGTTGTCACCCAGACACAGAGGAAACAAGATGAGAAGGCCTCATTGATAAAAGGTACCAAGCCATGTGGCTAGCACAGACAAGAATTATGGGCTAATTTGAGATATAAGAATTAATAAAAAGCCTGAGTTAATAGGCCAACCAGATTATAATTAATGTAGACTCTGTGTGTTTCTTTGGGACTGAATGGCCGTGAGATGGGGCGGGACAGAAACCTCTGTCAACACACCAGTACCTGGTAATCAATTAGATCTGGGGACAAGTAAGACTTGGCTATGACTGCGAGGTATGGAATTCATACAGATGCACTGACTCTTAGAGAAGATGATACAAACAAGAGCTTTCATCTTATCACTAAGAAACTGGAGTCAGGGCCAGGGAGATGACCATTTATGAGATGGTGCCTGCTAATCAGACCAACCAGTCTTAGGAGGGAGGCTGGGGAACCTAGATTCGATCCCAGGAACTCAGATAATAGAAGGAGAGAAGTAACTCCAAAAGTCATCCTCTGGCCACCACAGGCAGATGGTGGTGTGCATATATCCATAGACAGATGCATGCATCCACCGATAGATAAATAAGTACTTTTTTACAAAGTAATTGGAGGCTTAGAAATTTACTAACTGGTGTCAAGTTAACCAATCTATTTATTTCATGGTGCTGCAACATTTAGTACTAAGATTTCTTAGATGTCAAAAGAAAACAATGCTGCAATAAATTTAACATAAAATTTAGATAATTATAGTAATTATAGTGTAAGGTACTCAACACTGAAAAATTATTTCAAAATTCCCTTAACGTCTTGCATCCTTTTTTTTTTTTCCTTTCTGGTCCCATCACAATGGATCTAAACTCTTTGCTCTCTACATATTCTTTTGAAAATTCATGAATGAAAAAGTGTGGCACTGTGATAAGCTCATGCTACCACAACTATGAAATGCAAATGTTTTATGTAGATAGTTACTTTGTGATTAAAATGTGAGCAGACTGTGCCATAGAAATACCACAGAATGAATAGCAATGAGCTGAAATCTCAGCTATTTTCTTCCCTGGGGCTCAGTTTCTTGTAAAATAGAGGAAACAAGACAGAGTGACTACTGAGGTAAATAACATTTAATGCAATCAACTCTGAAGAGCAGAAATTTCAAACTATCTGTGGATTACTCATCTCTTCGGGAAGAATAAAGTTGTTCTCCTGCTTTCCTGACTTCAAACACCAGTTGGCCTCTAAACCATTTACGATGGGATCAACTCAGGGAAAAAAAAGCTTGAGTTATAAATTAAGAATCGTTTGGATCTACATATCTCTGTCCAGTGATAGTTTTGACACTGCTTCCTGAAACATGCCCTAAGGGATTTCTTTACAAGCTCTTTCAGTGGCTTCACAAACACAATAAAAACATCAAATATACTAGCACTTTGAGATAGCGCAGGTCCCCACTCACAAGGGGGTTACAAATTCCTCAATGTCTTGAATTGTCCTCTTCAGTTTGAAAAACCTTATTAGAGGGGCTGGCGAGAGGGCTTAGTGATAACCGTACTTCTGTGCAAGTATGAGGACCTGAATACATGGACCATGTAAAAATCCAGGCACAGTGGTTTGAGCCTGTAGTCTCAACTCTGGAGACAGGAGAATCTGATTCTCACTGCCCAGTCAGTCTAGCCAAATTGGTGAGCTCCAGTGAGAGAAAATGACTCATGGAATAAGGTAGAAAGTGATTGAAAAGATACGCAGTGTTAACTTCTGCACACACACATACACACACTAACACACACATCCTTCTCTTTGGTAAATCATGGCTGTCTCCTCTGTATTAGTCAGGGTTTTCTAGAGTGACATAATTTATAAAATGTTATAAAGTATTAGATCTTACGATATATTAGAACAATTTACAGGCTAAACTCCAGCTAATCCAACAGAGGCTGCCCATGAATCCAGAAGTTGCTCAGTCCACAAGGCTGGAGTCTCATCTGGTCTTCAGTATACACTAGAATCCTGAAGAAGTAGGCTCTAATGCCAGTGAAGAGATGAATTTGCTATGGAGAACAAGCAGGCAACAAACAATAGCTTCCTTCTTTCTTGTCCTTATATAGGTTGTCAGCAGAAGGTATGGCCCAGATTATAGGGAGATCTGCCCACCTCGATTCAGATTAGAAGTGGACCTTCCTACTTCAATTCAAGAAGAAAAAAACTCACTAATGTGGCCTCTATTTTTGGATTTTAGTTCATTTCAGATGTTGTCAAGTCAACAACAAAGAATAACCATGGTTCTCCTCCATAACTTTTTCTCTATTGCTCTCTGAGGTCAACGGCTCTCCCACAAACAGTCTGCTGTGTTGTTATATAAACTGTGGCCAGTCAAAGAAGAGAAAGATACATGTGTTTAATCAGTATTTACGAAAAATGTAAAATAACACTTATGTCATCTTCCAAGTATACCTATTTCCAAATACGCATTTCCTCTTCCATTGAACACATGCTATTCATTGCTTAGGGTGGGTGGGGTGGTGCTTCAAGGTATACCTTAGAATAAAGAAATCATTGCTCAATTTAGACTTCAAACTACATTTCGTCCAAGTACATAGAAAAATACTCACCTTGAAAGCCAGGCTATGCTGAAAAATTGATGACATTCTAATCTTCTTTTTAGAAAATATTTTATGTGTGTGTACACATGCCAACATGCATGTACAGTGTATGTGTCCCTGCTGTCCTCAGAGGCCAGGAGAGGGTTGTTGGATGCCCTGAAACTGGAATTATGCATGTTTATGAGGCACCATGTAGGTGCTGGGAACCAAATCCAGGTCCTCTGCTAAGAGCACCAAGTGTTCTTAGCCACTAAACTTTCTCTCTAGTGCTTCCAAACCTCTTTATAAAAATACCATTACCCTGCAAGAATTAAAAACTATAAGGATAAAGTTTTATAAGTACTCACAATGTAAAAGACTATGTGAGTGCTGGAAACAGAGCTCAGTTGATGTAGGTGGGTCTTCTATCTATCTGATGATTTCATTGGTTAATTAATAAAGAAACTGCTTGGCCTGATAGGTTAGAATATAGGTGGGTGGTATAGACAGAACAGGATGCTGGGAGTGAGGCAAGATGCTTCAGGAAGTCACCATGCCTCTCCTCTCTGGGGCAGTCGCCATGAAGCCAGCCACCAGGTCAGACATGCTGAATCTTTCCCGGTAAGCTACCACCTTGTGGTGCTACACAGATTATTAAATATGGGTTAAGCAAGATGTGAGAGTTAGTCAGTAAAGAGGCTAGAGCTAATGGGCCAGGCAGTGTTTAAATGAATAGAGTTTGTGTGTTGTGATTTTGGGTGTAAAGCTAGCCATGCGGGAGCTGGGCAGGACGAAAAGCAGGCCTGCTGGCCTCCTCACTACACTCAGTGGTAGGTAGGGCATTTGCCTAGTACACGAGCTTCTGCAATCTGGATTTGCACTGTCAGAACCAGGGTCAGCCAGCGAGAATAATGCTTCGTAAAGAATGGCTGTGCACCAATAAAGCAGAAGAATCATCCTTGGGTGAAACAAGGAGTTGATGAAGGGGTATAATTCAAATAAATGAGACAAAGTTAGAGATGCCTTATCCTCGGGAAGGTCAAACAAGAACCATGAGTGGCAGGGGAAGGGCAATATTGAGAGACTTGATGGACTGGGAAATGTCTGGTGTCGTATGAAGACAAGCCGCAATCTGACAACGAAAGGATGCTGGACTGTGGACCAGGATGCTACTGGAGACAACAGTTACAACACGGCAATGATCTTCAGCAGGATGAGGAATGCTCCAGAAATCAAGACGCAGATTTTGTTCTGCTAATCACATCACCACATATAACATTTATCCACATACTAATGCATTCATGGGAACTAAAGAAAGGAAAAGACCCTTGCCCTTGGCTGGAGAAAGAGTACTAACATCGGCAAGATGAGTACTTACAGAGAGTGTGAAATCACAAGGAAGCGAATTGTTTTTAGTGTCCAGATTGAGCTTCCCACTATCAAGGAAACCAGCGGTGCTAAAACAAAATCAGATAATGTATTGGTTACTTTTCTCATTTCTGTGAGAAAATATCTGAGAAAAGCAACTCAAGGAAGGGTTGGGCTTTCATTTTGAGCAGTTGCTGTCTAACATGGCACAGCAGGAAGGCACAGCTATGGGAAGGCAAGGGCAAGGGCATGCTGCATTCACATTCAGAAAGCAGGGAGAAATGAGCATTGGTGCTTGGCTCATTCCTTATATTACATACAGGACCCTTGTTCATAGACTAGTGCCATCCACATTCGGGAAGGATCTTTCCTTAGATAAAACTCTAAAAACATCCTCACAGACACCCTGAAGTGTATCGCCTTGGTGACTGTAAATTCAGTCACCTTGGCAATGAAGATTAATCATGACAGGTCACTTTTTGGTTTGGTCAAGTATAATATATGAGGCCTATTAATCTTCTTCAAAGACCTTTAAATGCCATTGCACTGGCTTGTTCAAGCGGTGTTTCTGGGACAAACACTGCAACCTCCCCAAGTGAGGTCAGGCTCTTCAACATTCTTGCAAATCACCTTTGGTATGAAGCAAGACTCATGGAAAAGATGGCTGCTCCATCCTCATCTCTAGTTCCGTGGGCTTTCTTCTGTTCTCCATTAGCATAATTCCTCAAAACAGGTATGATTGTAGATAATAAGCTACAAGGAGTGACCGACTTTCATTGAAGCACTGAGGTTTATGCTTCCTTCATGGCAAAAACAAAAGAGGGAGAGAGAGGATAACCAGACATTTTAAAGAGCCAAACCAGTATGCTCTTTGGTGGCTAGCTAGCAATGGAGTTGTCCCTAACTGCTAGGGTAACTGAGGGAGACCTCTGAAACAATAGAAAATGCCAGGCAAGTCTCTTCTTAAATCTCACTCAACACTCTAGAAATGCTGATATGAGGCTATAGATAACTATTGTCCCCTTTGAAATATAAAATTTTAGTCATTTTAAGCTGTGTTTTGTCAACACTGTATATGGTGCTCTAGAATTATTTTATTATTCTTACAGTACTGTACTAGCATAATAACTTAGAGGCTTAATAGCTAAGCTTAACAATGGTACGTGCTTGCCTACGGAGAAATACTAGTATTTTGCTTTTGATAAGATATCTTTGTCATTCCTTATGGGGACAAAAACATTATTTGGGATATTTACATAACAATGTATTTTATTGCAATGTGGCTAACCTTTCAACAGTAACAAATCCAGGGAAAAAGAACAGCATATTTCTAGCATAAACATTGATATTTGGAATTCGAACAGAAAGACCTCCATCATTTTTCAAGCTGCCAACCCTGTCAATGCTGAGAAAAAAGTCTGTGTGTGTGTGTGTGTGTGTGAGAGAGAGAGAGAGAGAGAGAGAGAGAGAGAGAGAGAGAGAGAATATGCACTTGTATAGAAGCCTGTGGATTGATGAGAGCGTCCTACAAATATATGGATTTATACATTGCTAACATGAAAGGAAGCATGTTTAATGGCACTGTTAGCCAGAGTGCAGCCGTAGGAGGCAAGAGTCATATATACTAGTACCAGCCCATACAATGTTTCACCTTTGTGTACATTTTTCAATCCTAAAACAGATTTACTTGGGATTTTAAGACTTTATTAAGGTCAAAAGGATTACATTAAGTTCATAGACACGTTTGTTATATTAATTGAGCCATAAATTCTGGCCGTCTGCAAACACATTTGAAAACAGGCATCAGCTGGTTTCTATTGCCATAATAGATCAGAAAATCTGCCAGTAAGTCTGTTTGCAGCTCTTAAAAGTCGCAGAACAAAAATGTGTTTTGCACTATCGACAATTACCTGAGAAAACAACTGGATTTTGTAAATGGGTTTGTTTATATTCTCAATATTCTCCCTTGCCCTCCTTCAGCTCTTATCATCCATGGCCCTCAGCCCCTAGCTTCCCAGTCATGTGTGTCACAGATAACCACCGCTTGAAAAACTCTTATGTCCTCTTTCTTGCTAAAATGGAATAAGCAGAGTATTAGCCTTTTTCAAAATGATTTGATATTGATAAAAAGGGAAAATAGTGGATGTAGAATGGGACAAATCTGGGTTTTCATTAAATTATATACAAATAAATGTATCATATGTACAAATGTACCTTCAGTTTCTCCAGTATCAAGAAAGTATTCTTTAATCCCAGCACTCAGGGAGGCAGAGGTAGGCAGAGCTTTGTGACTTTGAGGCCAGCCTGGTCTACAGAGTAAGATCCAGGACAGCTAGGGCTACAACAGAGAAACGCTGTCTCGAAAAACCAAAGAGAGAGAGAGAGAGAGAGAGAGAGAGAGAGAGAGAGAGAGAGAGAGAGAGAGAGAGAGAGAGAGAGAGGAGGGAGGGAGGGAGGGAGGAAGGAAGGAAGGAAGGAAGGAAGGAAGGAAGGAAGGAAAAATTTTTTACTTGGAAAGTGTCATTAGTTCCTACACAATCCTATATCTTGCCCTCTGCCGAGAGGTAGTAATTATCCTACATTTTGTGTTTATCACCCATCTCCTTTTTTGCAGTGCTCCACATACATTTATATAATTTAACGATGTATTGTTGAGTTTCCCACATTTCCAACTCTTTAAAAAGTAGCAATAATACATTCTGTGATTTTTTTTCTCTTTATATCATACTTCCAAGATTCATGAGTTATAACATGGAGCTAGAGTTAAACTACTTTTGTGGAAGTATTCTATTTATATATCTATATGTGTATTACATACATTAAATATCTGTGAGCTATTATCATTTTCATTGCCATTATTATTGTCATTTTCTTTGGCATTGACAACTAAACCTAAGCTTTGGGAGCTGCAAGCATATAGTACTCTACCGCACATCTATATACCCTAAGGTTAATACTTTTTATGTTACTAGTATAATAGTGTTCATTGTGGATATTTTAGATGATAGAAGTGTGCCCAAATTTAGGACAAAATAATTCTTCAGAAAAGGAAATAGATGCTGCCTACCATACTAAGCAGCATGGAATTTTACTTAGGACACATGCATATAAAATGTTGCTTACTCGTTCTGCTAGGCTGACAGCTGTGAAATAGTTACCTCCTTGTGGCTTCAGTTTCTGACTCTTACTATAAATGGAATTGAAAAACTTATCATATATTTCTTACTCACATTTCCTATTCTATTCTGTTATATAAATTTACAGTTGATTGCTATATATTACCTTTATATCCAGACAATTTGGTCAATCTTATTCTTCTTGTACTTTATCTGCATACTTTGATTTTTGTACATGGACAATTATATGACCTATGAATAAAAAGAATCTGTTTCTTGCTTTCAATTATCAAATTGTTTTTCTTTCCTTATCTCACTGGCTGTGATTGCCAATAGAATGTAGAATAGAAATTGTGATTGCAGGCACCTTTTCTTCTCAATTGCAAATGGGAATTCTTAGCCATAAACACAACAATAATAATGCACTTTTTTACTCTTTAAATACGTTTTCTGTGGTCTAGTCTCTTCCTTTTTTGCTAAAACTTTTAAACTAAATGGCTGTTGCCTTTTATACTAAATGATCATTGAATCTTTCTCCTATTGAAATAATTATATTCTTCCAGTGTGGGAAGTTACAAAAATTAATTTCCTAAAGTAAACCAATTATGATTGTAGAATTATATAAATTTGTAGCAATATTTCATTTGTATTTTAATAAATAAAGCTTGCCTGAAGATCATAGAGTAAAACAGCTACACTGATCAGCTTTACAGATTAGGAAGTGGTGACATATACCTTTCATCCTAGTAACCACACTAGTTTGCCATAAAAAACTGTCCAGTAGTGATGCACACCTTTAATTCCAGCCCTAGAGAGGAATATAAAGGAATATAAGATAGGAGGAGACAGCTCTCACACACAATCTCATTCTGAGATTCCTAGAGACAGGATTGCCATTTCAGACTGAAGTAGAGGTAAGAGCCAGTGATTGGCTGTAGGAGGACACTTGTTCTTCCCTGCCACCCGGCTAGCTTAGACCTGAAATAACTACACAGAAACTGTATTAATCAAAACACTGCTTGTCCCATTAGATATAACTTCTTATTGGCTGTTACATCTTAATTAAACCCATTTATATTAATCTGTGTATCGCCACGTGGCTGTGGCTTACCGGCAAAGTTTCTGCATGTCTGACTCTGGTTGCCGCTCCATGGCATCTCTCTGATTCTAGCTTCTTCCTCCCAGAATTCAGTTCTGTCTCCCACCTACCTAAGTTCTGCCCTGCTATAGGCCCAAAGCAGTTTCTTTATTCATTAATGGTAATCACAGCATATAGAGGGAAATCCCACATCAGCTGGCTGTTCTGTTTTTCTCTTTTCTTTTCTTTCTTCCTTTCTTTCTTTAATTTTTTTGTTTTGTTTTTTGAGACAGGGTTTCTCTGTGTAATTATCCTGGCTGTCCTGGAACTAGCTCTACAGACCAGGCTGGCCTCGAACTCACAAGTGTTGGGATTAAAGGCATGCACCACCACCGCCCTGCAGCTGTTCTGCTTTTTATGCCTTCAGGTTGAACCCCAACTTCTGTCTCTGTGAATCAAAGAATTGGTTTTTGAAAAATAAATAAGAATTTCTTCCTTGGAAAAATAGATATGCCATAGTAATAAGAAAGGATAGAAGACCCAAGTAAATAAAGTCAGAGGTCAACAAAAATTTTGTATTCCTGCAACTTGAATCCATAAGCTAATTTTTAATTTGTGTTTATGCACGTGAGTTTCTGTGTACAACATACAAGCAATACCTATTGAGGTCAGAAGAGTGTGTTTGAGACCCTGAGGCTGGAGTTACAGATGGTTGTGAACCATCATGTGGGTGCTGGAAATTGAATGCTGGTCCTCTGGAAGAGTATCCATTCAGTGCTCTTAATTACTGAGTCTCTTTTCAGCACTCATTAGGAAATATTTTGAAAAATTATATGCTGAAATTGAATTAAGAAAGTATAAAAATGCCTAAATTAATCAACAACAGGCAATGTGAGTATAGCATTAGTAAAACGTCTCCCAACAAAGAAAAGCCCAGCAGTAGATGGATGAATTTCCAACAGAATTTTATGAGACTTTTAGAGAACTAATAACTCCTTTCTCCTCCTTCTATGCAAGATTCCCCAACTCTGCCCAGTGTTTGGCTGTGGGTCTGTATCTGTCTCCATCAGTTGCTGGATGGCGCCTTTCTGATGACAATTGGGCCAGGCACCAATTGCCCAATGTTAGTACATGGGGAGTTGCTTAGTCTTACTGCAACTTGATATGCTATGTTTTGTTGATACCCATAGGAGACCTGCCCATTCCTGGATGGAGATAGAAGAGGAGGTGATTAGGAAGTAGGAGGGGAGGATGGGGGAGAGAGACTGAGAGGAGAGATTGTGAGAGGGAGACTGTGACCAGAATATAAAATAAATAGATGAATAAAAAGAAAGAAAAGAACTAATAATTGTGGTCCTAAAACAAATCCACAAAATAAAAAGAGAACGAATGTTTCCAATTGACTTCTACAAATTCAAAGTCAATATGACTCTAAGACCAATACCTAATAAGTATACCCCCCAAAAAAGAAAATGAGAGACCAACACCTTTGATGACTATACATGTAAAAAAATTCTCAATGAATCACTACCAAATTAAATTCAACAACACATAAAAAGATTACACATGGCAATCAAATTTGTTTCATACCAAGGATGTAAGGACAGCTCAACATATATAAATCAATAAGCTTAATACAGAACATAAATGGAATCAAAGATAAAAATCATATGAGTCTCTCGATAGAAACAAAAAAAGCCTTTGATAAAATTCAACAACCCTTCATGATAAAAGCCTTGAGTAAACTGGTTTAGAAGGGTTATTCCTCCACATATTAAATGCTATATATAAAAAATCCATATCCAGCATCATAATGAAGGAAACTTCAAGCATTTCCTCTAAAAGCAAGAACCCAACCAGCATGTCAGCACTCTTCAACATAGACCTTGAAATTGCAGTCAGGGAAATCAAAAGAAAGAAAAGAGATACAAACAAGAAGTTAAATTATCTTGGCAAATTCTGATTTTAAATATAGAAAAACTAAAGGCTCTTAGAACTGGCAAATTCAGCAAAGTAGAAACATAGAAAATTAATTCATAAAAAATCAGAGATTTCCTATACACCAATATTTCCTGATTTTGTGTGTGTGTGTGTTTTGTTTGGGTTTGGGTTTTGTTTGCATTTGAATTTGGGGGAATAACTGGTTTTCTTTTCTTTGTTGCTGTTGTTTGCTTGTTTGCTTGTTTGTTTTTGTTTTAGGAAAAAGGATCTTGTTATGTAGCCCCAGCTTGCTTGGAATGGGCTATGTAACCCAAGCTGACCTCAAACCCTTGATCTTGCTGCCTCAGCCTCCGGAGTGTGGAGCTGACAGGTGTGAGCCACCACATCTGGCTCTTCCTGATCTAAAAATCGCCCTTTGATCCTTATTTGCCATGAACATAAGATTATTGTTTTGACATGTATATTTCATTCAGAACAATATTTTCTCACTTTGAAGAAAGAGAATAATGGGAAAAATATTGTCTGAGAAGTACAAATGCTTTTCAAACAAAACAGGGTGTCCTAAGGATGCATAAAAGTTTTATTGTAGCAAAAAATGAATACACGGAAAAATAAATTACCGTCTTTACTCTTTTAAATGCACAATCCAATAGTGTTGAGTATACTCACATTATTATAAAAGAATTCTCCAGATCTTATCATCCTGCAAACTGAAAACTCTGTGGCCATTATATAACCATTCCGTTTATCTAATCTCCCTTGTCTCTGGCAACTATCATTCTCCTTTCTGTTCTGGTGACTCATTTTTAGATGCCTCATGGAAACCATACCGCAATTGTCTTTGTCTGGCTGGTTTTATTTCACTTAATATAATAGTATTGCATTTATCCATGTTTTCGCATAAATAGAATTTCCTTTATCTTTAAAATTTGATAATATCACATTGCATGCATAAACACATTGTTATCCATTAATTAATCCATGAACATCTGGTTTGAAAGAAGCCAGCCATTCTCCTCTATGAGTCACCACAGTGGTACTAGAGAGGCCGTAGCATTGCAGAATAAGAAGTGCATGCACAAGTGCTCTAGAAAGATGGACTTTGCTAAAGCAGTGCCTTACTGGCACTTCCTCTCTAGAGCTTATGGGATTTTTTCCACTGTGATGCCTACTTTAAAGGTGGTTTAGTTTAGTAACAGTTGACTACCATCTGTGAGCACTGACTACGTGCTGAAAGAGTTCATTGCCTATTTCTGCTAGCCATTAGAGCAAGAATCATGACTAATCCCATTCTCTCAAATAACACACTACTTCCCCTTTAGAACTGTATTTAAAAGATCCTGAGACACACATTGTACAACTCCAGAATCATCATGTGTTTTGTAATCAACAGCATCTCACGATTACTTTTGTCTACATAGCGTGGAAAAGTAGCTATCATCTATATGTGGGCATATTCGATCATACTTGTTGGTGGCTTTGCCATGTCTTTTGAGTTTATATACAATGACAGTACCAAGGTGGTGAGGTTTTTAAAACAATTTAAAGGTTTTTCAAAATAGCCAGACTGGCTTATCATTAGAAGAAAATATGTTATGCCTGCTGACAGGCATAACAACGGAGTGGCAGAGTGAAAATGGCATATTGGCAAAATAAATATCCCTGGTGGAATTTACGCAATGATGAATGATTGACAGGATCTAAGAAAAAGATGTCTGAAAAAGAAAATTATATTTTAGTACTGTTACGTGCATAATCAAACTATCTGAGAAAACAACTCAGAAGGAGGGGGATGTGTTTTAGCTCATGGTTGCACAGGATTGTACTGAGGTGCTGCGGGCAGGCCTGCTTTTCGTCCTGCCTGGCTCCCAACCACCTCGCTAGCTTAAGCCCCAAAATAACAACATACAAACTGTATTCATTTAAACACTACCTGGCCCATTAGTTCCAGCCTCTTACTCACATCTTGATTAACCCATATCTAATAATCTGTGTAGCACCACGAAGTGGTGCCTTACTGGGAAGATTCTAACTTACGTCCATCTTGGGCCGGAGCTTCATCGCGTCTGACCCAGAGAGCAGAGGCATGGCGATTTATTAACTTCCCTTCCCAGCATTCTGTTCTGTCTACTCCGCCCACCTAAGGGCTGGCCAATCAAATGGGCCAGGCAGTTTCTTTATTAACCAATGAAATCAACTCAAACAGAAGACCCTTCCACATCACAGACTTCCTTGACCTTCATGTGCTTGCAGATAAAATTATGGGGCAGTGAAAACTTACATCACAAACAGAAGGAAAAGGACAGTGGACCCCCTATAACTTTCAAAACACGCTCCCAGTGACCTAGTTCCTCTTAAACTTTCTACCCTCTCCCCCACACACCACACACACACACAGACACACACACACACACACACACACACACCCAGAACCACCAGCTGGGGACTAAGTATTCTACACCTGAGCTTATGGGAAGACATTTCAGAACCAAACCATAACAATAACTAGTTAGGGGATAATTATAACTCCTTGAAAGAAGTCTCCAAAACAGCGTCAAGAACCACCTGAATTAAGGAAAATGATTAAACTGAAGGAATAGCTAATAGTGACTATAAGACATACCAGAAAAACAAATTCTCCCCACATTAATTCCCCCTCCAAACAACAATGAACATGCTATGTGCTGGATTTCACAGACATGTAAAATGGTAGCACACTTCTAAAAATTAAAACATTGCTCTGAACAGTCATATCTCATGATCCATGCTAACCTGGTTTATTCTATGCACTTAGAATCTGTTGTCTGAAGAGGCAAGAAAAAGTCTAATAATGATTGGTAATCATGGTTTTATTAGTAGCAAATCATGTGGTGTTTAATCACTTGGTAAAGCGTCACAGCTTCATTCCGCTTGGTCCCCTCAGACACACCTAACAATGGAGAGTCTTTTTAATTTTTTTATTAAAAAATTCCATCTCCTCCCCTCCTCCTATTTTCCTCCCCTCCCCCTCCACCAACATCCCCACTCCCTCCCTCTCCGGGCCAAAGAGCAGTCAGGGTTCCCTACACTATGGGAAGTCCAAGGTCCTCCCAACTCCCCCCAAGTCCAGGAAGGTGAGCATCCAAACAGGCCAGGCCCCCCCAAAAGCCAGTATGCATAGTAGGATCCAAATCCAATGTCATTGTCCTTGGCTTCTCAGCAGCCCTCATTGTCTGCCATGTTCAGGGAGTCCGGTTTTATCCCATGCTTTTTCAGTCCCAGTCCAGCTGGGCTTGGAGAGCTCCGAATAGATCAGCCCCACCATCTCAGTGGATGGGAGCACTCCTCGCAGTCCTGACTTCCTTGCTCATGTTTTCCCTCCTTCTGATCCTCATTTGGACCTTGGGAGCTCAGTCCAGTGCTCCAATGTGGGTCTATGTCTCTATCTCCATCCATCACCACATGAAGGTTCTATGGTGATATGCAAGATATTCATCAGTGTGGCTATAGGACAAGACCAGTTCAGGCACCCTTTCCTCTGCTGCCCGAGGAACAAGCCGGGGACATCCAATGGAGAGTTTTGAAGCATCATGGGAGTTCAAGTCTTTACTTAACTATGAGTTCAGTTTTCAACTGGGTGACTTCAGGCAAATCACTTCTTTTCCATGAGCCTTGTTTTTCTTGTTAGTAAAATTAAGATGTAATAACACATGGCTTGAGAGTTGTTATGAGAATGAAATAAGATACTACATGGAATACAGTTTGCTCTTTTTTATATTGATTTCCAAGACAGGGTTTTTCTGTATAGTCCTGGCTATCCTGGAGCTCACTCTGTAGACTAGGTAAACTAGGTTGGCCTCGAACTCAGTGATCTTGCGTGCCTCTGCCTCCTGAGTGCTGAGATTAAAAGCATGTGCCACCATTGCCTGGCACTACTTGCTCTTAAAGGCTTGATAAATATTAATCTACTATTGTTAGTAACAAAACAAGCCTATGCAGAAATAAACAATTTTCTTCAAATAAAAAAGTAAGGCTCAGAGAGACTAAATCAATTCCCAAGGCCATTCAGAGAAGGAGGGAGGGAGAGAGAGAGAGAGAGAGAGAGAGAGAGAGAGAGAGAGAGAGAGAGAGAGAGAGAGAGAGAGAGAGAGAGAAAATTGACTTGCCCTGGGTAAAGACAAAATACACTCACAGGAATTTCTCATGGTCTGTGCCAAGTTAGAAATTCCTGTTCTTTTATGATCCCTATATAACTTAACAAATTAGTACAAGAGCTATAAAAGCTCAAAAATCCTTTTCCCTGTCTCTCATAAAGGCTGTTGAGAAGTAGAGATAAAAATAAAAATTGAGTTGACGTTCTTCATAGTATAAATTTATCAAAATGCCAAAAAGCTCTCTGTTACAAAAATAAAAATAAAAAAAGACCAAATCCTAGCTACCTGATCGCTAAGTCAAGAAATATTTGCTCTTTTTGCATAACAAAGATATAGACAGGGTGTTCGCAGCTTAATGTAAAGAGTCTGGCCTGTGCTAAGCCCACTTGAGTTTCCTATTACTCCAGCCCATGGTGATTATTTGAATGTGTGTTCAAGCTCTTCATCTGCATAATTAGTTTCAGTACCTCACGGAAACAGATTGAGACCTAATCAAGGAGGTCAAGAGTTGGACAAGAGTGAGCTCCAGAGGAGAGGATGCTGCGTTAACCCCTGCTCTTAGGTGCATCTTTGTGTTCAGGAGCCACTGAACTGGCAACAAAGGAATGGCCCAGAAACACAGAGGGGAAAGGCTGTGGGGAGATATGCATGTGTTTCCAAAGCTGTGTGCACTAACACAGAGACAGAAGAGGTAGAAAGGGACTAAATCCCAGATCAGCTAAGAAGTGTTGCTCAGCAAGGGCTGAGTGCCAACAGCTAACTGAAGACATAAAGCAAAATCCTAGAAAGGGAGGAGTACCGGAAAAACAAACAAACAAACAAATCAAAACATGAAACAAAGCACAAAACTGGCTGAACAATAAGGAAAGAGAGTATACCAAGCCCAGACAGGTGACAGCAGTGGCACCAAAGCATCCAGTACCGTGTTCCAAAGCAATCGTTACAGTAAAGGTGGTTCTCAACAGAGTTGTGTGTCCCACACAGAGAGGGTGGGCAGTCCTCCCTTTCCAAGGGGACTAAAGCCACAGCCCAACACGCAGGTGCAAAGAAGGGCTAAGCGTCGGGCCCTGCGCTTCTACCTTCACTAACAAGGAAATCCTGCTGGTGTGGTGAGCCTGGTCCTCTCCAACGGGGAACTGGGACCTGTGAGCTCTAGGGAGATGCATGTGCAGAGAGCTGCCGCGCTGTGGAGCACGCTCTCTAGTGGGGCCTGAATGCAGGAGGAAAGCTGGGAGCTGTCCAGGACCTGCAGAAATCCTGAAGGCTTCTATGGGGAGAGGAGTCTCCCAAAGATCGCAGGAAGCTTTTTTCTTGCGGGGCTCAGAATGCCGGGGGAGCTGTGTGTCAGAATGTGTCCAAGGCCAGTGGTAAGAGCTTCAGCCAGCTATCACCAACAAGGTAAGTGCTCAGAGACAAAGGGGAAGTCTTGCTACTGTCGGCCCAAGCAACTTGGGAATGGTAAAAGACTAGAAAATGGAGATTTGGAATAATTACCTGTTTATTCAGATATATACACTCTGCTAATTGTTCTATCTTTAGTCCACTTGAACATTTGCAAAAGTGTTGCTTCCGAAGATGGGAAATGACTATATACACATCTTACTGCATCTTCCTCTTTATGTTAGAAACATACCAAATGCATAAGAAATTATCATAGCCTCGGAGAATTCACTAAATGATCATTTTCTGCAAATTCAAAATCTAATTGGTTCATTAATGCTGACAATTTGACAAATTAATATTGAGTCAAATTTTAGGATAGGCCTCAGGTTAGCATCATTGCATATTCTGTTACGTTGGTTTGTAACCTATACCGTGTCACCACTACAGATAGAAAGGGTACTCAGCACATGAGCCCACATACATTTATTATACACAGAGACATGTGTGTGTGTGTGTGTGTGTGTGTGTGTGTGTGTGTAGTTTTGCTCATTCTAACATACATTTGCACAGTAATAACCCATCCACATATCGGCTACACAAAAGATCATGCAAATGCTCACACCACGGTTGTGTGCGTATTCATGAAATTTATAGTCACACCCATATGTGTACTAAAGAAATTACAATACATCCACACACTTCTATCCGCTCAGCATCCCGGAAGTGCTAAGCAGAGTGAACCACTTTTATTAAAGCCACGGGCTGATACGATGAGCGGATGGCTGCTGACTCCATTGTGCGGATGAAAACAGTGAATATAAGCAAAGCAAAGCTCTTCGAGGTTATGCTGGTAGGAAATGGAAGGATGTGGCTGATTCAGAAATGTGCACAGGTCCCTTTAAAATTAGAAACAAGACAAGTTCTTATGTCTGCGGCCTCTTACAGATTCCACTAATTATACCATCATTTTCACTGGTCAAACTCAACACGTTTCTTTCAAATCTTTCCTCACTTAGGTTTTGAACTATGCAGATTTTGTGGAAAATTTAACCCACATGCTCAAAATTCATTTCCACCAAAATGCTGCAAATGGTGTTTCTTAAGAGGTATTTGATGTCAAAAGAAGGCTTTGGAATTTCCGGGGACATTCTTTAAGCTTTGTATTTATTAAAAGCAGGCAAAACAGTTGTTCCACACTTAAGGAAATTTGGAATTAGGTTTGGGGTATTTCTTTTCCCCTCATTTGACATGTTGAAGGTTGTTATTCATATTCAGTGATTTGAATCAAGATTAACTTTGTTCTTATAAGTCTCTACTGTTTGGAGTGTTCCTTTTTTAGCCAATGACATAATTACTTTAAAAGTAATTACATGGTGATTTTTTTTTTGTCTAGAAAGGTAACTATACTGACAATATAAATTGAAACATTGGGATTTTCTAAAAAGACATAAAAATAATATTTGAAACCTCTATAATTTTAGCAGCAAATTCTTTGGGACGGTAAGCAACGTTCACATAAGATACACTCTTCTGAGTATCAGTGTGAAAGGTCATGTAGATTCCACGAAGGTGTGTACATTTTGTTCCAAATCTAAAGCTTCCAGAAAAATCACAAATGAGCTCTAAGCAAATCACTTCTGACCTCCTAAGGGTTAATAAACACTAAATAGTCATTCAAAGTAAGTTTGAACAGTCTTACTCCCCCTGTACTATCTTTGTTGAAAATACTAAGTGTATAAAATAAACTAATGATCAGAAAGCTGAGACATAAATCATTCGCCCACTGCAAAGTGCTGAGTCAGCTGGCCTGGAGGCAGGGCAGAGAAGCAGTTTACTTTTTCTAAGTGACTCTGGATATAAAGCTTTTATAGAAACAGAAGTCCCTGGTGGGCATAGCTGTGATGTAGAATACTAAATTTTATATTTGCACTGTAAAACTTCTCTAGGAAGGATGGTTTTGTACAGAATAGGCATGTTATAAGGAAATGTAGCGCTTGCAACATGAAAATCCCATGGCAAGTATCCTATGGTCTAACTGTTTATTATTGTCACTGTTCCTACTCTTATGGTTCTTAGTATCCCCATTCTGAAGACAAAAAAAAAAAACTTCACGTTTAAAGTTGACTAAGGCTACTACAATGTGGGAGAGTACAAACAGTAGATGAGACCAAAATATGCCTCCACGGAGAATTCTCCAAACTCACGCTGACTGGAAAGGGGGGCAAAAGCTGAATGTTTCTCAAGTGAGTGGCAATGAAAAGAATCAAAATAAAATCAGAGCCTCTGGCCAACCAAGCTAAATCTCCCTATCAAACCTTGACAGTGCCGTCTCCATCCAATGCCCAGGTTCAGGCTGGCTTGGGATGGGCTTCTGCTACGTTCTCCTTTTCAATTTTGTTCACCTCCCCATCTCCACTCCTCTCAGATGCTCTTCCACCCTCTGTTTCTCCCTCACGTCCTCCTTCCATGCCCATAATATTCCAGCATTGCATAGCCTTTCTTCCATCCAGTCTACGGCACCAGCTAAAGTCGAAACTCAGTTCTGTTCGTGGACAGTGAAGGGTACAAGGTCAGACAATGCTACCGTCTCTAGTGAGCGGTAGGTAATGCTTCTCCACTACCCTGAACTGTAACAGAGACTGCTTGACAACCGTGAGCAGAATCCCCCGTAAAGTCGCCAGCGCTTTGTAGGATGAGCTACCTGCCCAATTCAGTCCCTTCGGCTGCCCATGCGCTTCAGCTTTCACTAGCTCTCAATCCACAGCGTTTCTCTTCTCTTTCACTCACCTCCTGCAGCCGAAATCTTACCCCTCAAGGCTCAGCACAAATACCACTTCTTCCATGAAGCCTTCTTTGATCTCCCCATCTGGAAATGATCGAACTGTCCTTTGAACACCGTTGCCCTTTGTACTTCTCTGTTGGCACTTCTCCCATTCCACCTTATATTGGAATTGTAATCCTGCCTCAGCTCCCCTGCTAGTCTGTGAACTCTTTGAGGCCACAGAGCAGATTTTATACACTTTTAGACTCCTGGCTAACAACGCCTGGCTCTGCTTAGTTTATTGGTGCTCTGTGTACACTTGTATGAATGAGTGAATCCAAGCTCGTGCTGTAGTATATGACTTGAAAAAGTTGGCAAACCAAATGAAAGTCTGGCTTGACATGAAATGTCTGAAAGGGGAACGCCTGAGATTAAAAGGAAGCATGCTTCATGACTCTACCTCTTCGTCAGAAATACCATTATTAGTCTGAGACTTGCCTAAGGCGGAATATAACTGAAACGGGGTATACTTAGTATGTATATAATTTTTATTAAACATCAAATAAAATAACATATAGTCATAAAACTAATTAAATCCTGATGGCTTTTAAATAACTATATCAGCATTTCGGTGGATGGCATCTGAGAGACTCAAAACAGCCAGCCTTGACAGAATTCATCCATCACCTCCAACTTGTTTGTCTCTAGAATGTTCAGCGTCAGCTGCTTTGACCATTTCCATCCTCTTTGACCTAAGCTCCCATGACTGCTACCTGGTGGGCTTCTAGTCAAAGCTGACTGACAATGGGGGCCATAAAAATTCTCTTTCCAAACAGAGATTAAGACCATGTAAATATAGTCCTGGCATCAGGTCGTATGCTTAAGTATTGAACTTAAGGAACCCAGGGCTGCCAGACTATTAACATGGAAAGGTTCTTCCTAGACTTCATAATTACTCATTTGCTCCTGCTGTGTGGAAGAATGTTTCAAAAAAAAATGAATTTGACCTCTATATGACCTCATCAGATCAAGTCATCCTGGACACCGCGCATTCTGGGATCAGCATAAGCCCTCAGTAAGGATACAAGGTCAACAGAATTTCTAGACCTCTGGCTAGTTCCATGTCTTGTGGTGGCATTCTCTTTCTCGTCTTAAAGCCCCTCTCCCTCTCACCTTCCTAAATTGGGCCCTTTCTCTTCGTCTTCCAGCTGGCACTGGTCTGACGAACTGTCCACGTTCCCTGGTGGCTCTAATCAATTACATTTTTATTTGTTTAGTGGGCAGGGTGTGACCAAGGCAGGAATGCCGAGGTGAGAGGCCGACTTTTGAGAGTCAGTTCTCTCCTTCTATCATTTGGGTTTGGGGATCAATTTGAGGTCATCAGGCTTGGCCGTAGGTATTTTTACCTGCTGGGCCATCTCACAGACCCAATGCCTATTTCCTTTTATAGATGAGAAAACTGATACCCAGGAAGAAGTAATTAAACCAATGCAAACTGTTATGAGGATTTTAGCCCAGTTAAAAATGACAATTTCATTGCAATAAAGAGCTCAATGTTGTCATTCCTTAAAACCTTCCTTTAAGTTTCTCTTCACTGTCAGAACATGACCTGGGGCACTTAGTTAGGCTTCCAAGTCCTTTGCTTTCTTGATGTCTGATTACATCTCTACCTTATTCTTTCTGACCAAAGCCACACTCATCCTGCTATGTGTTGATCTTCAAACACATCATTTTTCTTCGCCATGTCCTGTGTTCTTCCCAGTTTCTCCAACAGTACATTCTTTCTCCAGATAGCTTTGTGGCATGTTGCGACACTGCCTTCCATTACTCAGCTATCATCTCCGGGATGATACTAGCATGCTCAAAATCCCGTCGCTCCAATCCGGTCCCAGGATCGTCTCATCCTCACATGTTGCATAGAGTTATTTTCTCCCCAATAGTCCTTTAGGTTACATACTTAACTAACATGTGTACTATCTTAGGGTTCTGGAAGATCTGCCCCAACAGGGCTAAAATTTTCTTATTAACCACCATATTGCCATCACCAAAAGAAACGGCAGACACATAGCAAGTCACAACATTTGTTTAGTGAGTTCTCTGTATACAAGGACTCTACCTACAACTTGGACGACAGAGAAGCAGATGACATGACTGGATAGAATGAGGTGTATTAGAGCACACAGAAAGGCAGGTGGATGCAGCGGTCCTAGACACTGCCATCCCAATAGACTGTGTGCTGACTTTTATTGAATTCTTTCACTTTTACATGGAAACATCCAATAAGGCTTTACTCCCGTGCTTTAAAAATTAGTTCGATTTCATGTAATCAAAACACTTGGGTGTTGTACATCCTAACACGACTCTTCGAGCTCACTGGTAGAGAGCAATTATGGCATTCAGGATGATTCCACAGACCATGACATCATATGCAGATGTCTCTTTCCAGGAGAAGCTACAGGGAATCTTTTTTTTCAACCTCTTGCCAGCTGTAGGCCTTCTCTTGAACTGTAAGGGGGTATGCTGGGGGCTTCTATCAACTCCTCAGAGATGAGAGCTTCCACTGGAGACTTCAGACTGCCCAGGACTGGCTTAGAACAAACGTACTAAGTACAAAGCCTTCCGGCCTAAGGCTCTGTGTTCTCCCTAGGGATTTTTACCAGTAGGAAAGTCTGTATCAAACTTGACCTGTCTGGAATGGCACAGATTTCTAAAGAATCCAAAAGCATGCTAAGAGAAGTCCTAAGTTCCTCAGCACTTAGGATGGCCCAAAGCCCTGTGTGTGACGTTCACACGAAAATGATCCTACATTCGCATGGGGTTTGGTGTCATCCTTGTTGTTTATGTTACAAGGTAGGAAGCATTATCTCTCCCGTTTTACAGGTGAAGGGAGAAAAAAATTCCCCATGATCATATATCCAGTGAGTGGCAGCTGGGGTGTTCATGGAAGATATCATTAGAATGTACTACCCTAGCTTAGAGCAGGGTTCCTGAAAGGCTGGTTTCTTATGTTTCATAATGGGGAGTTCAGAGGTTTTTTTTCTATAGATAAAGAGTGTTATTAAAGGCTTTGAGTTTCCTTCAGAGAATCAGATAAAGTTCCCCGAGGACAGATGCTACATCACATACATACTTGTACTTCAAGTGCCCAGCAAAACACCTGGCGCAGAGTAAGATGTTGTCTGAGCAACAGAATCCATTGCTACATGTATTGGGACAAACCTTGTCAACCAAAGTTCCGAGATACACACAATACATAATGTCCTGACATACTGTCCTTAAGGCCATAACACAGATGAAAATGCGCTTCTCACATAGCCTGGAGGGATGAGTTCCGCTATAACAATTGGAATTCTTAGGAAAATGACTTGGGCATACTTAAAATCAGGGTAATTGTTCATTTCGAGCGCTAAAGCATGAGTTCTGATAACCCCACTCAGCCTTTGTCCTCGTGCCTCTATTTAAGGCTTTTAGCGACATGATCAGCCAGCCTGTGTTTTTAGCAAGCTCTCTTGTGGTGGGTGTGGAGGACTGATTGTGGGGGGGAATGGGAGGCTGGGGGCCAGTGGAGTGGATGCTTAGAGCTGTGGAGGGAGGGGGGGCTCAACAGGGGACGAACATGAGAATGGACAGGAGGGAAGAGATTAGAGAATAAGAATGATAGTGGCGCTTGAATTTAGTCACAGCTATCAAGAAATATTGGGGAAAGATGAGATGCATTTAAAACACGCTAGCTAGAACTGCCAGCAATGCCTTTGAGTCTTTAAATGCAGAGTGGGAATGAAAACAGAGAAATTAGGAGCCAATAATCCCTTTTTAGCAGAGGATGGGAGTACAAGCAATGGTTTTGGTTTGGAGTACTTTGAATTCATTGGGCCACTGTCTACCCAAAGCAGAGTGTTTAGTCGATGTTTGCATATTAGGATTCTTTAACAAATGCCCTCTCCTTTCCTGGTTCTAAGGATGCATAAGCATTTGAAAGACTCCAATTCTACACATTTCAGTGGGTTCCACGCATAAATGTCCTGAAGGCACCTGAATCACAACAATTTCTGCTCTGGGAAGTGGAATTTCTGAGCTGAGTTGGGGGCAGACGTGAAGCCAGTGCTGCAGGACAGAGTGGGGCGGAGAGTGAGCCGCTTTGTCCATTTAGGAAACATGGCATCATTGTACCCTCTCTACACCCTGAGGCAGACTGGTGAGTAGTGATTTCCTAGAATGATAGGGTACTTCAATGCTCAAGGGCTTGGTAAGTAAGATTCTATATGAGCAATCAGTTGAAGAAGCAAATAAGATTCTGAGGAGAGCATTAATCATCTCTGCATCTAATAGGGCTTCCCCAAGGCTGCATATACATGAGTGTAGAATTTTAAATAGCTTTTCTTTTTGTACACTTGAAAAAAGACAAGAATATGTCTTGTTAAAAATAATGATTTCTCAGGAGCTATTTCTACATAAAAATGAACCTGGAAAGCAAAGGTCCTGGGACTCTAGCCGTACATGCCGAAAGCATGCTCTTTACTTCAGCAACATCTGCTAGCACATCTGGGGATCCCAACCAAAGGCCTTTGAAAGGCAACCCAAAACACTCCTGTAGTTCAGGTGCTCTTTCCTAGAAAGACTACAGCACTTTGCTTGCCAAAGTCGACTTGGCCCAGGATTTTGAATATTCTAATTGAATAAATTATGAAGCCTGCTTTCTTTCTTTAGCATCCGTGGCTATTTCTTTGATATAAGGACTGAGGACATCTTGGCAGATGTTAAGAGTTATCTTTGTTTCATCTCTTGAAATGTAGCTTACTTCAAAAAATCAAGGGACTGTAATATACTCGTGCCTCTCTGACGAGAAATCCACCAGGGAGACTGTTTCCTCCTTTCCCCTCAATGACAGAAATGTGGGGAACTGTTAACAAATGTTGGCAGCACTGAAATCTTGAAAATGACTTGAAAGGATCATTTGCATGGGACACCACCACCCAAACTCACTCCAGGTGTGGCCAACTCTTCCGCTCCTGAACTGCAGGGGGAGGGTCATAAGGCTTGGGGACAATTCTTTTTTTTTTCTTTTTTGAGGGAGGAATTTGATTTTGTCTTTTCTTTTTTCATTATTTCTATGTGTCTTTTACAACCTGTATCTTATTGTGTGTGGATCTATTTATTTATTAATTTATTCATTTAGTTGTGTATGTGTGGATTGACTTTTTCTGGAAAGGGGGATGCCACTGTCTCCTTAGAACACATCTTTTAGCCTGGAGGGAGATGTTGCCACATTTTCTTATACTCTTAAGTGTGAAGGTCAAGCAAGATCAAGCATCCAAAGCAGACTACCAGGACAAAGCCTATGTAGATCATGGCAGCGAGGTGTTTACTCCCACAGGCTCCCAGCTCCACCCCTGTCAGTCTGGCTAGTGAAGGAATGAAGCACCTCTGCAGGAGAATACATTTCAGAGATAATGCTCTATTCAGAGACACTGCTATAACCCCAAAGGGAAACCCACAGTGGGTGAATTCATCTGAAAGCTTGCCATTCAAATCAGAAGAGCCCTTAAGAAACATTTCTCTAGGCCTTATTCCAACTCGCTTTCAAAAGCCTGGGGACATTGAAATGGTACTCGATAAATAGCCATTTTTTGTGGCCACTGTAACCTTTGGAATACTAAAACAATTACCTACTGGTTTTAAATTTATGCCAAATCTAGGTCCAAATGAATAATCCATCCTACTTGAGAACAAATGATGATGATGATGGTAATGATGATTATGCTAATAATCACCATCATAATAATAATAGCTGCCATTACTAAGCAATTACTATGTTCAAGGCACTATATTAAGCTCTTTGCATGCATTTTTCTTATTTATGCTTGTAACAATACTGAGAAGTAGGTATATAATTATACTTGTTGTAGAGATGAGAAAGGGAGACTCAGAAAGGATTTAAATAATGTGTCCAAGGTCCTATAACTAGTTAGTGGCTCAGTTGGCATTCAAAACCAGGTCAATCTTGGCTGGGAGTGTACCTCAGTGGTAAAATATGAGCCTAGCATTCATGAAGCCCTGGAGTCCATCCCTAGCCCCAAATAAAAGCAAAACAAAATCTGGCAAATAAAATTCCCAAGACCTGTGTAATTAGTGAGCAAATTATATTACCTGTATACTACATATGGTAATGCAAATAGAAGAGAGTTAACTTCTATGTGCCAAGAACCTGAGGAGTTTATATGGCTACTGACTATATGGATTTAAAAGGTGAAAAAAAAAAGACAACTTGAAAGTTCTAGAAAAATGATGTAAGGAGTGCAAAGGTTGTTTTTAAGAAAAGGAAGTTGTGCTGACCTGGCCATATCTTGTGATCAGATTAGTGACTACCCCAGCTGACATCACAGAGCCTTTATCCGGTAGCTGATAGAAACAGATGCAGAGACCCACAGTTAAACATAAGGCTGAACTCGGAGAATCCTGCAGAAGAGAGGGAGGTAGGATTGTAGGAGCCAGTGAGGTCAAGGCTATAGCAAGAAAGCTCACAGAATCGACTAACCTGGACTCATAGGGGCTCACAGAGTCTGAACTGACAACCAGGGAGCCTGCATGGGACTGGCCTAGGCACTCGGCATATATATGACAGTTGTGTAGCTTGGTCCTCTTGTGGGACTCCTAATAGTGGAAACAGTGGCTGTCTCTGACTCTTTTACTGGCTTTTGGGACCCCACTCCTCATACTGGCTCACTTTGTGCAGTCTTAATACAAGGTGAGATGCTTAGTCTTACTACATCTTGATATGCCATGCTTTGTTGATAGCCATGGGAGGCCTGCCCCTTTCTGAACAGAAGTTGAGGAGGAGGATTGGGGTTGCGGGGGGTCATGGGAGAAGAGGAAGGGAAAAGTGTGGGCAGGGTGTAAAATAAATAAATTAAGTAAGTAAAAAAAGAAAAGACAGTTGGGATGATGGCTATGATCAGAGAAATATATATATATATATATATATATATATATATATATATATATATATATGGAAATGTTATAGTAAAGTCCATCCATATGTAAAACTAGCATGAATGGATAATTATAATGAAAAGTAGAGAAAAGAGTTGACGCCATGGAAATTGGCAGTGAACCGTTGACCATTGGAGTCTGGGAATGGTAAGGAGAGGTGGGATGAGGCGAGGTGGTAAGTGGACACTAAGCTTCAGCTCGACAGGAGCAAGAAGCTCTGGGTGGTTTCCGTCATAAAGAATGATAGATGTTTGAGGAGATAAGTTTAGTGGTATTTAGACAGTTACTTGGTACACACATGTGTGAAAACAACACAGGATCCCTCAATAATATCTACAGACTTCATCTGTCAATTGAAAAGTAATTGTAGGTAATAAAAAGAATTTTTGCTTCTAACAAGCTCTCAGGTGACTCTGTGGTTGCTGGGATGGAAACAGTAGCTTGAGATCTTCTGATCTAGGGTTAAGGGAACCAACAGGGAAAAATATTATCTGGCAGAGGCAGCTAGCCAAAGACCTAGGTTCTAGTCCAGACTCCTTTGCTGACTAGTAATGAATGTCCACTCACCTCTTTAGAAGTCTGGCTGGTTCTTATTCTGTATGATAAAAAACTAGTTTCAGTATCTTAGGAGGAAATAGACCAGATAAATGTAGCTCATTTAAAATTCCAACATATTATCTTCAGGACTTAGAGACTTAATTCTATTCACACTGACAGCAAATGGTCTATGCATGTAGTTTGTATAGGTAGGTGAATCCAAAATACATCATCTTCACTCTTTCAATATATTTATTGATGCATGATATTAATAGCATATTGATGAGTATCGCTGCCTTCCAATATATTTATCAAGTACCTGCTACATATTGGGTGCTGTACTAGGTACTGGGATCAAGTAGTAAAGAGAATTCTCACAAAGGTTGTAGCCATACCATTGGGATCAAGTAGTAAAGAGAATTCTCACAAAGGTTGTAGCCATACCGTTGAAATCCAAACATTTTATATTTACTTTTTTATTCTTAAACTTACTATTATTGCATGTGTGTAGATGAGAGCGGGAGATGGAAGCCAGAGGCCACTTCATGGAGCGAGTTCCCTCTTTCCACTTTTATGTGAGTTCCAGGATTACATTCAGATCCTCAGATTTGTGTTGCAAGTGCCTTTATTTCCCGAGCCATGGTGCTGACCCATGGAACTGTAAACATTTTAGATAAAAAGGTGTAGTGAATTAGCTAATTCTCATATCTCTTGCTTTAACCCATATCTAATAATCTATGTAACACCACGAGTGGTGTCTTACTGGGAAAGATTCAGCATGTCTGACCTGGAGTCTGGCTTTATCGCATCTGGTTGTAGAGGCAGGGCAACTGTCTGAGCCATCGACCTCACTTCCTTCTTCCTGTTCTGTCTACTCCACCCACCTAAGGGCTGGCCAAGGCAGTTTCTTTATTAAAACAGAAGACCCTCCCACATCAAAAATGAATTAAACAAGCATTACTAGATGCTCCAACAGATTTCATACTAAAATATATGACACATTTTTCTGACTAAACTACTAGCTACATAAATCTCATATATATATACATATATATATATATCATATATATATTTATACTTATATCTGCATACATTGATTGCATCCAAACTTTGTGTGAGAGCAAATTTATACAAAGGAAGTGCACTGTAAAGTGAATGGCTACGTGAGAGTATGCCTGTCTACACTGGAGGAGGCTACAGATTCTTCCTCCCACCCTTTATTTTCACATAACAATTCCAGAGCCGGGGGCGGGGGGGGGGAGGCTTTCTACTGTTGTCACAGCAGCCTGGAGATTGAGGCAGGAGGATCACCAGAGGTTTAATGGCAGCTTGGACTGCATATTCAAATCCAAACTGCGCTATGAGTGAGATCCTCTCTCAAAAAATAATCTAAGCTTATTTATCTTTTTTCCCATATTATAGCCTTTTTATTAAAAAAATTAAATAAAATTGGTATTTCCACTTCCTCTCTAAAATGTGAGTATTTTATTAAACTTGGGATATTATGGATGGAGTGTTGAAATCTTATGAGAGATCATTATTTATTTATTTTTTAATCAAATATTATGCCACTAGCTTAGACAGCAAACTGGATACAAGGAACACTTTTCTTTTAGAAAATAATTTTGCAAAGAGATGCGCAAACACAAACACAGTGAGCCTAACTGGCCCTCTGGTAGAAACAGCCATGGACTGCTTTAGCTAATGCCTGGCCGGAAGGTTTCTTTGCACATGTGTGCCGACTACCCAACTGGCTATAATAAGGCAAGAGCCACGATGCTGATACCTCCTGCACTGGACTTTGCAGTTTCTGTGATTGGTATCGGTGGTTTTATTCCAACTGTGTTGGTGTTAAAAAACTTCAAAGCAAATCCAAAGCCCAGTATTTAGGGGAATATATTTTAAAGGAATACTCACTACCAATTAGCCTAAACGGTAATGAAAATCATCATATATTTTCAATGATGAAAGATCCCAGTAGGGGGCCTCCTAATGGATGGCAGGTGCCGCAGCAAGAGGCGGCCAGTGGGAGGAGGGCCCAGCTTGGTTCTTAGTCAGCTGGAGAAAACACAGCTCCCCCTGAAAAACTGGACTTTGAACACAGACAGAGGCAGCCCCCAATCTCCTCTGTTTCATCCAAAACGCTGCTGTTTAGAATGCAGTCATCTGAACCCTTCTGGGAAGAGTAAACAGCTACCCTGAGTTCACTGTTCCTTTTGCTGTCTCGGCATGGCTACTGACGGCATTAACACACACCACTAATAGATGGGGAAGGAGGGTGGGGAATTCTTGCACATTTTTTTGAAAGGCTACTATGCTTACTCCTGGAATATGCCTTCCACTAGAATGTGACTACTATTTGGGCAGGGATAAAGGTTTCTTTACTGATGTGTTCCAAGCATTTCAAGCGGTGTCTGTCACACAATGGTTAAGAAATATTGAATAAATGAACAAATGGATCTTATAAAACAACCCTTTGTCTGGCTCTCATCTTTTTCCCTATTTTTTTTCTACTGCAATTATTCCATAAAAGGCTGCATTCCTATCTGCCACAGCAACACAATCCTTTACTGAATATTCTTGTTGCTATTTTACTTTGCTGAATTTATTAGAGTTGTGGAGAAAGGGGGAAATTGCTATCAACGTAATAAAATTTCTTTTTATTATTATTTTTAGAGACAGGGTAGCTCTGGATGTCCTGAAACTCACTATGTAAACCATGTTGGCCTTGAACCCAGAGACCCAGCTGCCTCTGCCTCACCAAGTACTGGGATTAAAGGCATGCACCACTATGCCTGGCTAGTATAACATTTCAAAACATGTGTATGCATACGGAGTAAGCTTGCAAATAAGAAAAAGAACCTAAATAGCTCCTTGACACCCCCCTGCCGTCATTCCACCACAATGCTAACCACTGGCTGGCTGAATAGATTTGGCTTAGCCTGAAGGTAAATGAAAAATGTGCTATATCCTTGTTGTTATGATTTCTATTGCTCAGTACTTTCTTCACATTGAGGGCAGGGCTGGGCTTCATTCATCCACATTGGCAGACAGCAGTTGCATATATTTGGTTTTCTTTCTTTTTTTCTTTTTTTGGTTTTGTTTGTCTTGGTTTTTGTTGCTGTTGTTTTGTTTTGTTGGGGGTTTTTTTTGTCGTTGTTGTTTTGTTTTTGGTTTTCCTAGACAGGGTTTCTTTGTGTTGCCTTGGCTGTTTGGAACTTGCTCTGTAGACCAGGTGGGCCTTGAACTCACAGAGATTCACCTGCCTCTGCCTCTGCCTCTGCCTCCTTCTTTCCTTCCTTCCTTCCTTCCTTCCTTCCTTCCTTCCTTCCTTCCTTCCTTCCTTCCTTTTCTTTCTTTCTTTCTTTTATCAAGACAGGGTTTCTCTCTGTAGCCCTGACTCTCCTGGAACTCAATCTGTAGACCAAGATGACCTTGAACTCAGAGATCTGCCTGCCTCTTCCTCCTGAGTGCTGGGATTAAAGTTGTACACCACTACCACCACCTGTCTCTACCTGCATTTTATATTAAGTATTGATTTTTAAATATATACCTAGGTTTGCCTCATTTTAATAATGGACATGAACGTGTTTGTAATTTTCGACTAGTGTCCCTTCCATTTTACGCACAGTCTGGCCAGTTTCCCTAAATGGAGTTCATCCGGCAGGAGATGGAGACTCTACAATTAGGCCAGACCAAAAAAACGCCTGGTCACTTCTTGCTACATGCTTGCAACTCCATCAACAACACTTGTGGGTTTTGTTTTTCAAGGAATCAAATACGTACGCAACCAGAATGTTATTGGTTATTTGAATATGTCCGTGTTTGGCGCCACACACATTTTATTAGCTGAAGCATTGGGTCATCTGAGTGGCAACACATGGGTGAATCTGAGTTAAGCCACTGCTACCTGTTAAAATCTGCCCCAAAGAAAGAATGATAAGGTGGTTCAGAGTGTAAAGGCAACGGCCTTCATACCGAGCCTGACAATCTGAGTTTCATTTCTGGGACCCCTATGTGAAAGGAAATAACTGATTCCCACAGATTGTCCTCTGACCTCTGAGTGTGTGCCATGTTGTGTGTACACGGCTGTGTGCTCACACACACACACACACACACATTAAAGAAGTACATAAATAACTAAAAGTGTACAGTTTGGTAGCATTCGGTAGATTCACAGAGTTGCCCAATCATCAGCATCATGCATCCTCCCAAGCTAAAACTAGATACCTCAAATACCATACCCACCCATTCCATCCCCCAGCCTCTGGCGACCACCATTCAATTCTTAGTCTGTGAATTTGACTACTCTAACCCTTATAAAAGTCACTCTGTGTTTAGCCTTCCTTTTGTACCTGGATTATTAGTTCACTTAACGTATTGCCATCAAAACTCATCCATGCTATTCCATGTGGCTAGATTTCTTTCCTCTTTATGGCAAGATAACATCACATTGCATATTTATATGTCATTGTTTTATCCATTTGCATGGGTTCCATACCTTCCTGATTGTAAATACTGCTGTTATCAACATGAGTGTATAGTATTTTTCATATTCAAAGAGCAACTCTGGTTATTGTGTTGAGATTAGACAAGATCGGAGTAATTAAGAGTGAAAGGCCAGTTAGAAGACTATGTTAAAAAAAATGATGCTTATGTGGCAGACGGTGACGATTCACCAAGAAAGGCTAGCAGTCTGGGATTAAGGAGCAGACAGTTTCATGTACTTTATGTCTTCCCAGACCAGCATTTGGCACTGTGCAATTCATGTCTCTCAGCTTCTCATGGAATTTTAGTAGTGTTCTCAGTGTGTCACCCAGAATCCATATATTGAGAACCTGATCTCCACAGTGAGAGATGGGACCTAGTGGACACTCTTTAGGTCATAAGGTTCAAGTCCTTATCAATGAATTAAAATTACCACAGGAAGAACTGGTGGTAGCAGGTTTGCTTCTCTCCTTTTTTTCTCCTGTTATATTTCTCCCTGCTGAAATACTTTCCCCGGGGAGGCTCTCTCTATACCCATCTCAGATAAAAATCAATTACAGATCAAGGAAACTATTCCACTCAGGTCCAGTTTGGTAAACTAATGCATTTTATTGATGTTACTTTAAGAAACATGGATATCTCTGGCAGTTACAACACCATAAAGCTCACCCAAGCATGGGTGATAAGTCACAGAAAGCTGCATCTCTACAGTTCCATGAAGTTCAGCTACTCCACTCAAATGCCTTCTCTCCCCTCAGTGATTGCTTGCTGCTTATATAACCTCAGGGAAGGGCCTCATGAGTCTTGTGAGTTTCCTGTGTTTCCTGAGATTTTTAAGTTTTCTGTAAGTTTCATGACCCTCAGGAACCTCCCTCTGGTATAGGAAGTCCTTCTGCATATGTGTTGCTTTTATTGGTTAATAAATAAAGCTGCTTTCAGCCAATGGGCTTAACAGAGTAAAGTCAGGCATGAAATACAGAGATGTATAGAGAGTAGGTGTGATCAGGCAGAAGCCATGTAGCCACCCCACAGGAGACAGACACCTCTGCCAGAGAACACCAGAACTTTGCCAGTAAGCCACAGACACGTGGCAATACACAGATTAATGGAGATGGGTTAGTTTAGGATATAATAGCTAGCTAGAAATATGCTTAAGCTACTCGCCAAACAGTATTGCAAATAATATAGTTTCTATGTGATTATTTCATGTTTGGGCAGCCAGAAACAAATAAACAACCCTCCCCAACATATCCCTCCTCTGTCTAGGAGAGAATTTTTCAGTCACAGTGAACCAACAACACATACAACACTCCACTCAAGAAAAGAAACGTGTCATCTTGGAATCAGACAGTGTAAGCGGTAACCTACCACACTTTCTTATTCTCCAGAACTGAGGATAAATCTCCATCCTTTGTAAATTACCCAGTCTCAAGTATTATGTTGTAGTAGTACAAAAAGAAAACAGTCAGAAAATGCCTATTCTGCAAGAGCAACTTTAATGCCACCAAAGATACCTTGTGAACACTATCTTAAAGGCTATCAAAGTAAATTGTGATGGCTATTCTTTGTTGTCAGCTCAACTACAACTGGAACCAACTAAAACCAAATGGCTGGGCACACCTGTGAGGGATTATTATCAATTTAAATCATTCAAAGTGGGAAGACCTACTTCTAATCTGGGTCTTTGAGGTGGAAAGATCCACCTTCAATCTGGGCCATATCTTCTACTGGCAGCCTACAAGGGACATGAAAGAAGGAAGCTCTTCCTTCTTGGCTGCTTGCTCTCCCTCTCCATAGCACATCATTGTTTAACTAGCATTAGAGCCCAGTTCTTTAGGTTTCCAGTGCATACTGAAGACCAGCTGAGACATCCAGCCTTGTGAACTGAACAAGTACTGGATTCTTGGACATTCCATTGGTAGACAGCTGTTGTTGGAATAGCTGAACCGCAGCCTGTAAGTCATTAGAACAAATTCCTTAGATAGGTATGTAGATAGATAGATAGATAGATAGATAGATAGATAGATAGATAGATAGATAGAGATACATACATACATACATACGTAGATAGATAGATAAATGTAAGTTCTGTTCTTCTAGAGAAGCATAACTAACACACAAATCTACACTAAATAAACTCAACATATCATGCTTCTGAAATTCTTCTTTCCCTTCCCACAGGTTTTTCATAGTACTGTGCCCTTTCAATAATCACTTGATAAAGACTTGTAGACTGTGGATGGCTGAGAAAGTTGATATATTATATAATAGAAAGAAAAACTTTTACAGAAGAGGACTTCATACGTGCATACTTTAGGTTTTGTTTCTTTTCTCCTTTCAAGGGTGTCCTGGTGTTCTTTCTAGTCTATTGTAACATGAGCAGCAGGCTGTGTCCTGCCACCCAGCTAGCTTAGCCCTGAAATAATTACACAGAAACTGTATTCATTTAAACACTGCGTGGCCCATTAGCTCTAGCCTCTAATTGGCTAACTCTCACATCTTGATCTAACACATTTCTAATAATCTGTGTAGCACCACAAGGTTGTGGCTTACTGGGAATGATTCTAACCTATGTCCATCTCGGGCCAGAACTTCATGGTGTCTGCCACACTTCCCTTCTTCCCAGCATTCTGTTCTGCCTACTCTGCCCACTTAAGGGCTGCCCTATCAAAAGGCCAAGGCAGTCTCTTTATTCAACCAATGAAAGCAACACACAAACAGAAGAACCTCCTATACCACACCCTGGTGTTCTATCTAGTCTTTACAATTTTCTGTGAACCCCAGTTTGCCATATGACTACACACAGTTGAGGTTATTATAGGAGACCATTAACTACTAGTAAGAAATACCTGGCAGGGTGGTGGTGGCACACGCCTTTAATCCCAGCACTCAGGAGGTAGAGCAGGCGGAGCTCTGTGAGTTCTAGGACAGCCTGGTTTACAGAGCGAGTTCCAGGACAGGCTCCAAAGCTACAGAGAAACCCTGTCTCAAAAGAAAAAGAGAAAAAAAAAAAAAGAAATACCTGATTGGGCTATGCTTGCTGATCTTAAAGCAGAGAGGCCACACCATGAGAAATCTTTTCCTCTCTGTCATAACCATACTGTAAAAAGATGTGCAATATTTTGAAAGCATCAACTGCTTGGCATGTGTTTTAAGGAAGTTCACAAGCACAGTCACAATGACAAAAGTGGTGTGTTATTTTCTTTATATTCTTGCCAAAACAATGCATTATAAAATAGACTATTTGGGTGGGGTCCCATTTAAACTATGAGTACATGTAGAAATTACAGCATCTAAGATCAAGAAGAGGCCTGGAGATGAGGAAAACAGGAAGACTAACAGATGTGGGTGTGAGACTGGAGCACATACTTATTATTATTAGAGTCACAACTGCAAATTTCATCAGGAGTACATATGCAGAGAATTTCCTACATGTCTCTGTGTCATTTAAGGAATATAGCACAAGAAATTTAGAAATAGGATATCTCTACTAATAAAGTGAATTGTGAGAGCTAACTTTGATGTAGTGATATTTTATTTGTATATCAATAAATAAAGCTTTCCTGAAGACCAGAGAATAAAACAGCTGCACTGATCAGTCTTACAGATGAGGCAGTGGTGACATACACCTTTAATCCCAGTAGCCACACTAGTTTGCAATAGAAATTGGGCAGTAGTGGTGTATGCCTTTAATTCCAGCCCTAGAGAGGAATATAAAATGGGAGGAGACAGCTCTCACACACAGTCTCATTTTGAGAATTCCTGGAGACTGAATCACCATTTCAGACTGAGGTAAAGGCAAGAGCCAGTGACAAGTTATTTTGCTTTTCAGACCTTCAGGTTGAAGCCCAATATCTGTTGCTGGGTTTTTATTAACCGTGCTACACTCTGAGCTATCTATCAGCTCACATATAACTTATTCATCATTCATTTACTAGTAAATGGCAATTGCTAGCTATTATTACACCTTTTACTGTGTTAATACTTGACATGTAGACCTACTGCACCCCCAGTGACCAGGCAGTAGCATCATTGCAACCCACCCTCACCATCCCCTGCCGCATCAGTGACCACTGGAGCCACAGGCCCTGCCTACACCTGGAGGAAGAACCCATGTGAGACAGCCTGTGCCACATCCCTACCTGCCACAACCCAGTGACCAGGTAGCAGCATCCTTCCCTCCACTCCTCTCATCCCCTGCCACGTCGGTGGCCAGCAGAGTCACAGGCCTTATGTGCACCTGGAGGAAGACTGACCCCAGAATGACAGACCCCACCTGCAATGATTGGAGGAAGAGATGGGTAGATGGCAGTGGAAGGAAAGAAAAGATGATCAAACAAGTGAAGGAAAGAGGTCAAGACTTGAAAAGTGAAACAGAGGCAATAAAGAAAACAGAAACCAAACAATTTCTGGAAATGGAAAATCTGGATAAAATGAACAGGAACTACGATATAAGCATAATCAACAGAATTCAAAAGATGGAAGAAAAAATCTCAAGCATTGAAATACAATAAGGGAAATAGTTCAATCAGTCAAAGAAAATGTTAAATCGAACAAATTCTTAACACAAAACATCCAGGAAATCTGGAACACCATAAAAAGACCAAACCTAAGATAATAGGAATAGAAGAAGAAGAAGAATTCCAGCTCAAAGGCACAAAAATATATTCAATAAAATCATAGAAAAAATCCCATCCTAAAGAAGGATATGTCTATGAAGTTACAAGAAGCTTCCAGAACACTAAATAGACTGGACCAAAAAAAGTGCCCTTGCCATATAATAATAAAAACACTAAACATATAGAATAAAGAAAGAATATTAAGAGCTGCAAAGGAAAAATACAAGTAACATAAAAAGGCAGAACTTATAAAATTATACCTGATTTCTCAATTGAAAATTTGAAAGCCAGAAGGTACTGGAGAGATGTGCTGCAGACTCTAAGAGACCACAGATGCCAACCCAGACTACTATACCCAGCAAAGCATTCAATCACTATACACAGAGCAAACAAGATATTCCATGACAAAACCAGATTTAAACAACACCTATCTACAAATGCAGCCCTATAGAAAGTACTAGAAGAAAAACTCTAAATCACAGAACTTAGCTGAACTTATGAAAACACAGGCAATAGATACTCACACCAGCAATATCCAATGAAAGGAAACACACAAACACTACCAACAACAAAACCAAAAATAACAAGAATTAACAATCACTGGTCATTAATATCCCTTAATATCAATAGACTCAATTCGCCTCTAAAAAGACACAGGCAAATACAACAGGTATGAAAATAGGACCTATCCTTCTCCTGCATACAAGAAACAAACTTAAACCTCAAAGACAGACTTTAACTTAGAGTAAATGGTGGGAAAAGATTTTCCAATCAAATGGACCTAAGAAACAAGCTGATGTAGCTATCCTAATATCTAACAAAATAGACTTCAAACTAAAATTAATCAAAAGAAATGGAGAAGGACATTACATATTCATCACAAGAAAAATAGATGAAAATGAAGTCTCAATTCTGAACATCTATGCCCCAGATACAAGGGCTTACATTTGTAAAAGAAACATTAATAAAATTTAAATCACACATCAAATGCCACACACTAATAGTGGGAGACTTCAACACGCCATTCTCACCAATGTACAGGTCTGTGAGACAGAAAATTAACAGAGAAATAAGGGAATTAACAGATGTTATGATTCAAATGCACTTAACAGACATCTATAGAACATTCCATTCAAAAAATGTGCCTTCTCGGCACTTCATGGAACCTTTTCTAAAACTGACCACATACTCTGTAACAAAGCAAACCTCAACAGATACAAAAAAAGTTGGAATAACCCAATGTATCTTATTAAATCACCATCACTTAAATTTAGAATTAAACAAAAACACTAATTGCAGAAAGCCTACATGGAAATTGAACAAAGCTCTGACTGAATCATCACTGGGTCAAGGAAGAAATAGAAAAAAAAATTAAGACTTCCCAGAATTCACAGAAATAAAAACACAACATAACTAACCCTGTGGAACACTATCAAAGCAGTGTTGAGGAAAGTTCATAGCACTAAATGCCTACATAAAGAACATGGAGACATCTTACAAGTAACATAACAACACAGCTGAAGGCTCTATAACAAATAGACGCAAACTCACCCAGGAGGATTAGACGCCAGGAAATGATCAAATTGAGGGCTGAAATCAATAAAATGGAAACAAAGAGAACAAAACAAAAAAAAAATCAATGAAGCAAAGACTAGGTTCCTTGATAAAATCAACAATAGAGACCAACAATTATCCAAACTAATCAAAAGACAGAGAGAGAATATCCAAATTAATAGAATTAGAAATGTAATGGGGGGTATAATAACAGACACTGAGGAAATCCAGAGAATTGTCAGGTCACACTTCAAAAACATGTACTCCACAAAAGTGAAAAAAGTAAAACAAATGAACTATTTTCTGGATAGGTACCACATACCAAAATTAAGTCAAGACCAGATAAACAATTTAAATGGACCTATACCCTGCAAGGAAACAGAAGCAGTCATCAAAAGCCTCCCAATCAAAAAAAAAAAAAAAAAAAAAAAAAAAAAAAAGCCCAGGGCCAGATGGTTTCAGCTCAGAATTTCAATTTCAAAGAAGAGCTAATACCTATACTCCTCAAATTGTTCTATGCAATAGAAACAAAAGAACACTGCCAAATTCTTTTTACAAAGCAACAGCTACCAAGATACCCAAACCACACAAAGACACAACTAAGAAAGAGACCAATCTCCCTCATGATCATTGGTTCAAAATACTCAATAAGATACTGACAAACCAAATCCAAGAACACAGAAAAAAATCACTTACCATGATGTAAGCTTCATCCCAGACATGCAGGGATGGTTCAACATATGAAAATCGGTCAATGTGTCCACCATATAAACATACTGAAAAATAAAAACCACATGATCATCTCATTAAATGCTGTAAAACCTTCAACAAAATCCAACATCCCTTTATGATAAAGGTCTTGGAGAGAGCAGGAATACAAGAATTATTCTTAAACATAATAAAGACAATATATACACCAAGCCAACAATCAACATCAATCTAAATGGAGAGAAACTGAAAACAATTCCACTAAAATCAGAAACAAGACAAGGCTGTCCACTCTCTCCATATTATTCAATATAGTACTCAAAGTTCAAGCTAGAGCAATAACACAACAAAAGGAGATCAAGGGGATACAAATTGAAAAGGAAATCACTCTTTCACTACTTGCAGATGATAACTAGTATTCATAAGTGAGCCCCAAAATTCTACCAGTGAACTCCTACAGCTGATAAACATCTTTAGTAATGTGGTGGGATACAAGACTAACTAAAAAAAATCAGTAGCCCCCCTATATACAAATGATAAACAGGCTAATAAAGAAATCAAAGTAATGTCATCCTTTACAGTAGCCACAAATAACATAAAATATCTTGGGGTAACTCTAACCAAACAAGTGAAAGACGTGTATGACAAGAACTTTAAGACTCTGAAGAAAAAAACTGAAGAATATATCAGAAAATGGAATCGTCCATGTTCTTGGATAGTTAAGACCAACATAGTAAAAATGGCAATCTTACAAAAAGTAATCTACAGATTCAATGAAATCCCCATCAGAATCCCAACACAATTCTTCACAGACCTCGAAAGTTCCGCATGGCACTGTGACTTAACTTAGTTGGAAATGTATGATCAAAAGCTGTAAGAATTGTTCCATGTCAGCACAACCACAGGACTTCTCGCAGTGTGGCATTCTGAGTGAGGACTAGGTGGAGAAGAGCCAGCCAAATGACAGAAGACACATAGCATAAGGCCTAAACAAGAAATAGAAATGTTTCAAAATATTTCATTTTCAATGATTTTATTTTGTATTTGTGCATATGGCTGATTTGCCTGAATGTGTGGCCTATGTATGAATTGTATGCCAGGTGCAAATGGAGGCCAGGAGAGGGTGCTGGATCCCCTGTGAGTTGCAGATGATTTTGAGCATCCATATGGGTGCCCAGGGTTGAACCTGGGTTCTCTGGAGATGTAGCCAGTCATCTGAACTGCAGAAACTTGGCCCCACAATGTGCTAACACACCCTGCTCTAACTGATAATCGCCTACTTTAGAATAGGTTTGTCAAGTCACAGGAAGACACTAATAAATGCCTGCAATCCATAAATCTATTCTGATTTTACCAGTCACCTCTAAATTTACCCCACTGTTTCAGGTTCATCTATCAGTCAACTCCTCCATCTGTGTAATCAATTTTCTTCTGATTTCATCCAAAAGATATTATAGCAACTGTGGTAGTTGGAATGTGATTGGCCCCTATAATCACTAAGGGAGTGTCACTATTAGGAGGTACAGCTTTGTTGAAGTAGGTATGGCCTTGCTGGATGAAATGTGACACTTTGGAGGTGGCCTTTTGATGGAGGAGTGTCTATGTGTTAATTTCATTGGCTAATAAAAAAACTGCATTGGCCCATTAATAGGATAGAAAATTAGGTAGGCAGAGTAGACAGAACAGAATTGTGGGAAGAAGGAGTGGGGAGACGCTTCAGGCAGTCACCATAGGCAGTCGCCATGCCTCTCCTCTCTGAGATGGATGCAGGTTAAGATCTCTCCTGGTAAGCGACCACCTTGTGGTGCTACACGGATTACTAAATATGGGTTAATTTGCCAATAAGAGGCTGAAACTAATGGGCCAGACAGTGTTTAAAAGAATACAGTTTCTGTGTAATTATTTCGGGTAAAGCTAGCCGGGTGGCGGGACGCAGCCCCGCCTCTCCATCTACAGCCTTTGAGGTCTCTTTTGCTCAAGATTTGCTCAGCGTGACAGTCTACTTCACATTGCCTTCTGATCAAGTTGTATCCAGCACCATGTTTGCCTGCATGCCACCATGCTCCCCTTCATAATGGACTGAACCCCTGAACTGTAAGCAAGCCCCCCCAATTAAACATTTTCCTTTATAAGAGTTGCTGTGGTCGCCGTGTCTCTTCACAGCAATAGAAACCCAAACCAAGACAGCAACTAGAAACAGAGTTAAGAGCAATCCATAGAGCTGGGTGTGGTGGCACACAGCTTTAATCCCCGCACATAGGAGGCAGAGGCAGGTGGATCTCTGAGTTCCAGGACAGCCTGGTCTACAGAGTGAAGCCAGGACAATCACAGCTATGCAGAGAAATCATGCAATAAAACAAAATTAAATTAAATTAAAAGAACTATCCTTAGAGTTTATCGAGACTCTACTGAAGATTTGGTGATGAAAAATAGAAATGTTTGTCTGTTTCTGTGTTTCTCTGTTGAGACTGGGTCTTATGCATTCCAAGCTGACCACAAATTCAGTATGTGGCTAAGGATGACCTTAAACTTCTAACCCTCCTGCGTCCACCTCCTATGCTCTGTAATTATAGGCATGGACCTACCCATACCTAGTTTATAGGAAGCTAATGAGGGAACCCAGGGCTTTATGAATACTCCATGTACATTCGAACAATGGAGCACTAAATAACTTTAGCATGTGTCTCTTTAATTTAACCGCTATCAATGGATGGAGCTCAGAGTAAATCTCTGGAAAGAATCTAGACTCTTCAGCATCACTGTGAAACACTTCAGAAATGAAGCTTTTTATAAGTGACATCTGTCAGTGCCTAGCTCAATAATGTCTACAAAACATAGAGAGGAAAGAGGTCATGTATGATTACATTGTGCTCTCAAATCATACTATAAGTCTAATGGAACAAAAAGAGGCTGCAACCAGAGGGCTGACAAATGGGAATAACAGAAATCATCCAAGCCACCTTGGGGTTTTTGAGAGCCCAGGGAAGAGAAGCTAGGCAGAGAACTGTGCAGGCTTGAATAAGAACGGCCCCCAAAGGCTCTTATACTTTAATACTTGGCCCCCAGTTGGTAAAAATGTTTGGGAAGAGATTAGGAAGTGTGGCCTTGTTGGAGGAAGTGCGTCACTGGGGGCACACTTTGAGGTTTCAAAGGCCCACACCATTCCCAGTTAGTTCATTCTGCCTCTTGGTTGTGTCTCGGGATGTGCGCTCTCAGCTACTGCTCCAGTGAGTACCTGTCTTCCTCTTGGCATGCTCCCCAAAACTCTAACTCTCTGAAACTGTAAACCCTAAGGACACTTTTGCTTTGATAAGTTACTTTGATTGTGATGTCTTAGCACAGCAATAGAAAAGTCCCTAAGGCCAGCATTAATCAGACAAGAGCAGTTCATCACTTGAGAGGAGAGCAAGGACTCCCCTGGGAAAGACTGACCATTTCTGGAACGCCTATGCTATGCCAAGTCAAGTCACAATATTTGAGACAACATTTTGTTGAGCCTTCCCAAGCAGCCTCACAAGGGAGATCTTAAGATCCTTTTGAGATGAAAATGTTGGCTATAAGGTTCCAAAGGTTGTGAGATGTTCCTGGGTCCACTTGGCTTATTACTTTGCTGGACTGAGATTCATGCCCAAACCCATCTGTCTTCAGAATCCATGATTTTTGCTCCCTCCACCAGACAGACCACAGAGCCTTGCTAAACCACTGCCAGTGTTTCCTGGTCTCTGCCACACACACACACACACACACACACACACACACACACACACGCAGTGAAGGGGTTGTGTATTAACATTTGTCCCAAATAGTCAGCTCAACCATTGCCCAAGGTGCTGTATGGCAGACCGCAGGAGTGCTTTGTCAGCTTAGGGAGTGGAAGGAGAGCTGAGGAGAAAGAGTTTCAGCAGTACACCCCTGAACTTAGTCCTCTCGAGAACCAGAGAGGGGCAGAGATGGCACTGGGTCACTGCTGGGGTGAATAAATACATCCGCAACAAAGGAAACAGAGCCATATGGGGATTTTCATAAGACATTTCAAATGAAAAACAAACCCCTCTTCAAAAAAAATGTCTGTATTACATTTGCTGATGGTTCCGTTTCAGAAGTTCAGAGACCTGACCTCCAAAGGAAAAGACAACAGACCCAAACAAAACCCAAAGGCATTGCTAATCGGCCATCTGCACTGATGAGGTAGGAAAATAAACGAAAGCAAAGCAAAACAAAACACAACAAAAACGCCTTAAACAAAAAACGTCTTCTTTTGAGACAGGAGGAAAACTCTGGCTTCCCAAAGCCATATCCATGTTTTCCGTATTTATGCTATGATGTGACTGGAGCCTCGAGTTCTGATAAGGGGGTGGGAGAGTCCCTTTTTAGGCTATGTGATTTAATCTGTCTCCATCACTTCCCAGAGTCTGACAGGAATCAGCTTAAAATGCCAGAACTTGACTTCAGCCAAGCACGCCCACCTCCCAAGCCACAACACCACTGTGCAGCCCTCTCCCAGGCGCGGAAACAGTCAATAAGGAAATACCATAGTTAGGTTCTTTGCAACTTGCTGGAAGTGTGTCTGGCGCTTCATTTCCTGATCACTCAGGTGGAAATTGTAAAAATAATTAAGAGCTATGACTAATCACCAAATCAAAGCAGGTTGCCCGACTCATTTGCAATTGCGCAAGGAGTTCTGTGTGCCAACAAACAAAGACTTGGGGAGTTTATTATTTAAACCAATTAAAAGCTCCAGGCAAAGTGAGGAGTCAATTTGTGGCCACGTGGTGGGAGAACAGAAGTTGGAAGAGCCTGAGGAATTTTGGGAGCAGAGCCATATGGCCAAGATCGAAATGAAGCACCCAGAATCACCAGGAATGTCTGTACAGAAAGCAATTTCAGAAGAAAAAGCATCACCTAGCAAAAACTGTCTTGCGCTCTGCATGAACTCATCCCATTCTGCTGGTGCTCCAGCCGGTCTACAAGGCCAGTAGTCTTGCCCAACAGGGAAAGAAAAATCAAACTGACTCAAATCCGATCCCTGTTCAGCAAGAGACATGGCTAAATTTCCTGTCCAGCATTTGCGCTTTTATGTATTTTAGGGCTACCTAGAGAGTTCTTAAAGGCACAGATGAAAATCGGCTGCCCTGCCCTTCTTCCCAAATGAGGTCCACAGTCCATCTGGAGAGGGCACTCACACACTTGAAGGAAACTGTGGGCCATAAAATGGAAAGTAAAGAATTAAAAACCAGAGTCATTTGGTAGCAGTTATAAAAATAAATAAATAAATACGGTAGCCCGAAGGAGGCAGTTACTTCAGCAATTTAGCTTCACAGAATGGATGTTAGTGGTTAAAGTTACTTAAAGTTCCTTTTCACACATCAGTGAGGCAGCTTCCTTTTCTCCTTTCCTTGCCTTTCTTTTTTTTTCCTTTTTTGGTGAGGGTCCACTGTATTCCAGGCTGACCTCAGACTTTCTACGGAAGTAAGGATAACGTTGAACTTTTAATCCTCTGCCTGTACCTCCTAAGTGCTCCAATTACAGGTGTGCACCTCCATGCACAGTTAGTTTCTGAGGTGCTGGAGCTGGAACCCAAGGCTTTATGCATGCTAAGTAAGCACTCAAGCAGCCGACCTATAAACCCAGGTCCCCCATCAGCTACTTGTTCACCTCCTTTTTCTTCCAGACTACTGGTCCCCTTGTTTATAACCGCTGTCTTCCATGAACCCACCTCTCCACCACACCTGCATTTTCTAGAAATCTCATTATCCTTCTATTTTCAAGGGCTCGCAATTCTAGGTCCTAGTTCCATCTCCCTCCTAGTACCCACTAAACAATGATTCTTCAATACTCCTTGGAGAAGAAGGGAGAAGACATGTACCAGTACCAGTAACCCAACTTTGAAGCTAAGTCACATGGTCATTTCCGTGCTCTACATTACTACTAATGCCCTAAGACTAAATCATTCTATACATCCACAGAGTGGCTCACGATATGCCAACAAATAAATCAAGTGAATTGAATAACAAAGAAAAACAGAGATAACTGCATTCATAAAAAAGTCTAGCTCTATCAATATTCCCAAGTTACTAAGGCATACCTGCTAGTTTATTGTAATGTGTTATCACTCTGTGGCTCCAACATTCTGCTGCTTGAACTCCACAGGGAAGAGGTCGAAGGACTCCTACTATTTTCCCTACACGTTATTCTCCTTAAACTGTCATTTGTCCTGCAGTGGGCATCTTGTCTTAATCTCATTTCATTCCTTCACGTTGGTAGCAGTAGCACAAACTAACATTTCAGATGGAGGAGACCACCCTTGAATGTTTAAGTTTTAAAAAAAATAAAGAAAGACTATAATGAAGGCCTGTGTGGTTGTTTGAACAGGAATGGCCCACACAGAATCTTGGGTTTGAAAGCTTGATACTTAGGCAGTGGTACTCTTAAGAGGTGTGCCCTTGTTGCAGGAAGTGTGTCACCGAGGGGGCAAACTTTGAGGTCTCACATGCTCAAGTTATGCCCAGTGTAGCACACAGTCTCCTGCCACCTGCAGATCAAGATGCAGACCTCTCATCTCCTTCTGTCTGCATGCCACCATGTCTGCCGGCATGCCACCATGCTTCTTGACATGACAATAATAGACTAAACCTCTGAACCTGTAAGCCAGCCCCATCCAATGTTTTCCTTTATAAGAGTTGTCATGGTCAAGTCCAAGCCAGAAAACTTTGTGGGACCAGGCACAAGTCAGGGACCTCCGAGGGAGCAGGCCCAAACCAGAGACCTCTGCAGGAGCAGGCCCAAGCTAGGGACTTCCACAGGAGCAGGCCCAAGCCAGGGACATCTGTGGGAACAGGCCTCAGCCAGTGACCTCAGCTGAAGCAGGCTCAAGGCAGGACCTCCATAGGAGCATGATTGAGCCAGCAACATCCGCCAAGACAGGCCTGAGGCAGTAGCCTCCACAGGGGCAGGGAAGGACTGAGCCAGTGACGTCCACTGGAGCAGGTCTAAGCCAGTGACCACAGCTGGAGCAGGCCAAAGGCAGTGGCCTCCACAGGAGCAAGTACAAGGGAGCAACCCCTGAGCAAGTAGGCCCCAGTCAGAGACCTCTCCTGGAGCAGGCCTGAGCCAGTGACCTCTGCCAGAACAAGCACAAGGCATCAACCTCAGTGGGAGCAGCCCCAAGCAAACAACCTCCATGGGATCAGGGCTGAACAACACCTGGGACTGCAGAGTGACCCACAAGAGTGCTGAGCGACCTCCAGAAACACCCAGTGACCTCCAGGGTGACAGGAACCATGTTCCTTACTACACCACAAGGAGTAACCATATGAGCCTTGGATTCACTGGCACCTGGAAGATTGATCACCAGAGACACATCTCTAAATACACCAATCAGAGGAAAAGAAAAATACAAAGGATGGAAGAGAGGATCTCAAGCACTGAAGATACAATAGAGGAAATAGACTCATCAGTCAAAGAAAACATTAAATCTAACAAAAGCTTAACCCAAAATATCCAGGAAATATGGGACACCATGAAAAGACCAAACCTAAGAATAATAGGGATAGAAGAAGGAGAAGTGCAACTTAAAAGCACAGAAAATCTATTCAACAAAATGATAGAAGAAACATTCCCAACCTAAAGAAAGATATGCATATGAAGATACAAGAAGCTTACAGAACACCAAATAGAATGGATCAAAAAAGTCCCCTCACCACATAAAAATCAAAACACTAAACATACAAAATAAAGAAAGAATATTAAGAGCCGCAATGGAAAAGACCAAGAAACATATAAAGGCAGACCTATAAGAATTACACATGATTTCTCATTGGAGACAATGAAAGCAAGAAAGTCCTGGTCAAGTGTTATGCAGACATTAAGAGACCACAGATGCCAGCCCAGACCACTATACCCAACAATACTTTCAATGACCATAGAAAGACAAAACAAGATATTCCATGACAGAACCAGATTTAGTCAATACCTAGCCACAAACCCAGCCCTACACAAAGTACTAGAAGGAAAACTCCAACCCAAGAAAATCAGCTGCAAAAACACATACAATAGATGATCTCACAGCAGCAAATCACAAAGAAAGGGAAAACTCACACAATAACATCACCAACAACAAAAACTAAATTAACAGGTGATAGCAACCACTGGTTGATGTGGAGAGTCTTCTGTTTGTGTTGATTTCATTTGTTAATAAAGAAACTGCCTTGGCCCATTTAATAGGCCAGCCCTTAGGTGGGTGGAGTAGAAAGAACAGGAAGAAGAAAATGAGGTAGATGGCTCAGACAGTCCAAGATGGACGCAGGTTAAGATCTCTCCTGGTAAGCGACGACCTCGTGGAGCTACACGGATTACTAAATATGGGTTAATTAGCCAATAAGAGGCTGAAACTAATGAACCAGGCAGTGTTTAAAAGAATACAGTTTCCGTGTAATTATTTCGGATGTAAAGCTAGCCGGGTGGTGGGACACAGCCCCGCCGCTCCATCTACAACTGGTCATTAATATCCCTTAATATAAATGGACTCGACTCCCCTACAAAAAGACAAAGGTTAACAGATTGGATATGAAAACAGAATCCATCCTTCTGTATACAAGGAACACACCTCAACCTCAAAGACAGACATTGCCTCAGAGTAAAGGGTATCTAGCAAAATAGACTTCAAGTGAAAATCAATCAAAAGAGACAAAGAAGGACATTTCATATTAGTCACAGGAAAAATCCATCAAGAGGAAATATCAATACTGAACATCTATGGCCCAAATACAAAGGCAACCTCATATGTTAAAAAAAAAAAACACTAAGCTGGGTGGTGGTGGCGCACACCTTTAATCCCAGCACTCGGGAGGCAGAGGCAGGTGGATCTCTGTGAGTTTGAGGTCAGCCTCATCTACAAGAGCTCATTCCAGGACAGGCTCCGAAGCCACACACACACTAATAGTGGGAGACTTCAACACCCCACTCTCACCAATGGACAGGTCTGCTAGCAGGATACAAGATTAACTCTAAAAAATCAGTAGCCCTCCTTTTCACAGATGATAAATGGGCTGAGAAAGAAATCAGAGAAACATCACCCTTCACAATAGCCACACAAATTAGAAAGAAATTGAAGAAGACACCAGAAAGTGGAATGATCTCCCATGCTCTTGGGTAGACAGAATTAACATAGTAAAAATGGCATTCTTACCAAAAGCAATCTACAGATTCAATGCGATGCCCAGCAAAATTCTTCATAGGCCTCAAAGGAATGGTACTCAACTTCATATGGAAAAGCAAAAAACCCAGGATAGCCAAAACAATCCTATAAAATAAAGGAACTTCTGGAGGCATCACAATCCCTGACTTCAAACTCTACTACAGAACTACAGTACTAAAAACAGCCTGGTATTGGCATAAGAACATACAGGAGGACCAATGGAACCAAATCGAAGACCCATATATTAATCCACACACCTACGAACACCTGATTTTTGACAAAGCAAAAATATCAAATGGAAAAAAGAAAGCATATTCAACAAATGGTGCTGGCATAACTGAATATTAACATGTAGAAGAATACATTCATATCTATCGCCATGCAAAAACTCAAGTCCAAATGGATCAAAGACCACATCCTAAATATAACCCCAGTAGCACAGACACTGAGAGAAACAATTAATAAATGGTACCTCCTGAAACTGAGAAGCTTTTGTAAAGCAAAAGACACGGTCAACAAGACAAAACAGCAGCCCACGGAATGGAAAAAGATTTTCACCAACCCCACATTGGAGAGAGGGCTGATCTCCAAAGTATACAAAAAACTCAAGAAATTGGTCATCAAAAGAACAAATAATCCAATAAAAATGGAGTACAGACCTAAACAGAGAACCCTCAACAGAGGAATCTAAAATTCCTGAAAGAGATTCAACATGGAGGCGGAGGTCGATAAGCTGGAACTGATGTTCCAGAAAGCTGATTCTGATTTGGATTACATTCAATATCGGCTGGAGTATGAAATCAAGACTAATCACCCAGATTCAGCAGAAGAGAAAAATCCAGGTGAAATTTTAAAGGAATTATCAGCAATAAAGTCTCGATATCAAGCTTTGTGGACGTTTTAAGCCACTTCCTGTTGAGCAAAAAGAGAACAAGAGCCACATTTGTGATACTCTGAGCAAGACAATGACCATGGTACAAGAACTACAAAAGCAAACAGACCTGGAGCTGACTCTACTGACTGAAGAAGAGAAAGCTGTGACAGAGCAATTAAAATCTCACATGCCAGACTTATAAAGACATGGAGTTTTAAAAAGGAACTCTAATGGAAAAAAGATCCATTCCAAAGAAATTCAGCATGATGTCGTATTAATGCTTGGTATCATTAATTCACCAAGGGGTGGGAGACTGATAAGGAAGATTGAGATTTTCTTTGAGTGTCAGAATCATATGAGAGGAAATTGTAAGAAGGGTAGATTATCATATGAATAAAAGCCAAAAGGTAAGGAAATTTAAATGCTGATGCCCACAGTTAATTTTGTGGTTACAAGTAATGAAATCCCCTAATACTATTTTTAATGTTTTCTTTTTGTATAGTTGGGATAATTTGAGATGTTTTGGGATTTTGTAAAAGAATATTCAAGTACATTTTCAATCACTATGTGAAAGGGAAAAATACTTGCATATTAAAATTACTCAGATGATATTTGTTTTTTGAGACAGGCTCTCACCGTATAGTTCTGGCTAGCCCTGGAGCTCACTAAGGAGTCCAGACTGGCATGAATCCTAGAGATACCTGCTTCTGCTTCTGAGTACTGGGGTTAAAGGCATACACTACCACACTGGGCATTGTTTCTCTCTCTCTGAGACAAGATCTTATGTATCCCAGACTGGCCTCAGAGTTGGTGTTGCCAAGGATACTCTTTTACTTTGCCACCTCCCGGCCTGTATACTCTGACCCTACACCCGAGTGCTGGAATTACTAGTGTGAGTCACCGCATCTGGTTTATGTCATGCTAGGGATCTACCTAGAGCCTTGTGCATGCTAGGCTAGCACTGTACCAGCCGAGCCACATCCTCAACCCTGTAATCTCCTTTTTGAAAATGCCCGTTAGAGAGGACAGCATATTTTTGTTGTATGTCTATGATGTCCAACATTTCACGAAACCTAACAGAATTAGTAGGCTGCTTTGTGAAAACTTGCCTTTTGTTTTTCCCCTTCTTCCCATTGCTTGCTAATAATAAATGAGCCATTTTCAAATAAATAAATAAATAAACAAGATAAAATAAAATGCCTGAAAGACACTTAAGGAAATGCTCAACATCCTTAGCTAGCAGAGAAATGAAAATCAAAACAACTCTGAGATTCCATCTTACACCTGTAAGAATGGCCAAGATCAAAAACACTGATGACAACTTATGTGGGGTAAAGGGAACATTCCTGCATTGCTGGTGAGAGTGCAAACTGGTACAGCTACTTTGGATTTCAGTGTGGTGATTTCTCAGAAAATTAGGAAACAACCTACCTCAAGATCCAGCAATACCACTTTTGGGTATATATTCAAAGGATGCTCAATCGTGCCACAAGGACAGGTGCTCAACTATGTTCATAGCAGCATTGTTTGTCATAGCTAGAACCTGGAAACAATTTAAATGCTTCTCAACCAAAGAACAGATTTTTAAAAAAATGTGGTACATTTACACAATGGAGTACTTACTATACAGCAGAAAAAAATGACATCTTGAAATTTGAGAGCAAATAGATGGATCTAGAAAACATCATATTAAGTGAGGTAACTCAGACCCAGAAAGACAAATATCACATGTACTCACTCATAAGTGGCTTTAGACATAAAGCAAAAAAGAAAAGCAGCCTACAATTCACAATCCCAGAGAACCTAGACAACAAAGAGGACCATAAGAGAGACATACATGGATCTAATGTACATAGGAGGTAGAAATGACAGGATCTCCTGAGTAAATTGGAAGAATGGGAACCAGGGGAGAGGGTAGGAAGGGAGAGGAGAAGAAGGGAGGAGAGCAGAAAAAAAAATATATTTTTCAATAAAAATTTTTTTAAAAGTAATGATAAAAAAGAACATAAAAAAGAGTTTCCATGGTCATGGTGTCTCTTCAGAGCAATAGAAACCCCCACTGTGACAGTGTGCAAGATGGCTCAGCAGGCTAAGGAGCTTGCTGCCTACTCTGACATTGTGAGTTCAGTCCCCACACCCCGCATGGTAAAAGGAGAGAACGGATTCCTGAAAGTTATAGCCACATGCACGCACACAGAGGAATGACAAGTGTGTGTGGACACACAGGCATACACACAATTAATTAACTAATTAATTAAATGAAGTTAAGGAAAATATGACAATCTAAAAAGCATAAAATTGTAAGATCTGTGAGTTCAAAGTTTTACTCTTGATAGGTGGGGCTAAGAAACCCTTCTAAATGAGATAACTTCTGAGAGCTGCTTGGCTCTCCAAAGGAACTTCCTTCCTAAACTATCAGATATGCTGAGCATTTAAGGAATATAATAAGCCAGGCAGTGGCAGCAAATATAGTAAACCAGTGTGACTGGAAATAGTATGTCCCAGATACTAATTGAACCATTTTGAGTAGATTTCAAAAGAGATGATAAAGAAATATGGTCCTGCTTAAAGTCATCCCTGGTGTGCAAGGAGATGCAGGTTTGGCATAGCCCTGCATCTGCTTAAGAGCATCAGGAGCTTGGGCTAATTTCCAAGATGAACTACCAAGAGCTGTCAAGTATGATTGGCATTAGCTACCAAACAAGCATTTCTTTGTCAGACTTCTCAGAGTTCTCTTGCCCTGGCCTTTTCTTTTTCCTGTTTTTATTATTTTTTGATTTAAATATTTTTCATGTGATATATTTTGATTATGTTCCCCTCCCCCAAGCCCAACTTCTCCTAGATCTTCCCCATCTCCGACTTTATTCTTTCTCTCCCTCCCTCTCTCTGTCTCTCCCCTTTCAAAAATTAAAAAAGACAAACATAAAAATAACCCGCAAAAAAATGGAAGTCAAAACATGCCAAAATAAGGTGAAGTAAAACAAAAGCAGAGTTTGTTTTGGGGCGGCCAACAACTCCTTAGTATGAGGCCTGCCCCGGAGTGTGGCTGAACACCCAGTGACACTCTGTTGGGGGGAAATGATTTTCTGTTTACAAGAAGGTATCAGCTGCAGACAGCTTCTTGGTTAGGAGTGAGACCTCGTGTCCACATCCCCTCTCGGTGCTGGGACCCCATCTGGCTTGAACCCGTGAAGGTCTTGTATATGCTATCACAGTCTGTGAGTTCGCGTACACATCAGGCCTATCGTATAAGGAGGACACTGTTTGCTTAGAGTCATCCACTGCCTCTGGCTCTTACCCTCCTTTCAGAAGCCCCTCTTCCACCTAGATCCCTGAGTCTTGAGGGAGAGCGGTGGATAAAGTCATTCCTTTTAGGACTGAGTGCTCTAAAGTATCTCACTATCTGCACATGGTCCAGCTGTGGGTCTCTGTGTTAATCCCCGTCTACTGTAAGAAGTTTCTCAGATGAGGGTTGAGCCAAGCCCTGATCTGTCCTTAGGAGACATTTCATTGCTATGTGCCTTAAGCAGGGTAATAGCTTTAGGTTTGTCCCTAGACCCATGGCCTATCTAGTCTCAGACTCTTTTCCACTTTGGCAGCGTCCGGTGTGGGTTCCAGCATATGGAGTGGACCTCAAATCCCAACAAACCATGGTCAGCCTCTCCCATAACATTTGGGACGCTGTTATACCAGGATATCCTGCAGATGTGTCACTGCTACAGGTCACAACATTTGCAACTGGGTGACATAGACAATTACCTTCCTCCTCCAGTAGCATGCAGAGTCCCTTCCAGTCACGTGAATGCTATTCAGCAGGGATGAAGTTTCTAGTTGGGCATCAGCTAGCGTTCTCTGTGTTCGATGATGTAAGTGTTGTCTTCAGCAAGAGAGCCGTAGAATCAGGTTATGGAGAGGAACCAATAGCTTTTGGAATAGCCTGTGATGTTTGGGTGTTTCCATGAGACTTCTTTCACCAGTGACTTGACAAGATGTAACCCATCCCTGACACTGGAGGTTTTACTTAGTGGCAACAGATGGCTAGTTGGGACACTAATTACCCTATTATTTGGTGACTCCACATAGATCCCTTTTATATATGTATCTACTTCAGGAAACTTCTATATTAGTAGGTGTCCATATGATTCTTCCAATTTGCCTTGGCCTTTAATAAAAGGCTCGGCGCATAGTTGAGATGCTCTCTGGAGATGCTACTGAGGGAAGACATGGGGGAACTCACTTGTATTGAGCCATGTTAAACATGAAACATGGCTGATAAATTGTTTTCATTGTATTAAATGCCTGAAGCCTGGGGTTGTTACCACAGCATATAGTAGCTATTCTGTTAATAAGAAGAGTTGAGGCTATTTTTATTTTTTGTTTCCCAGCTGTGCTTTTTACTTAATTCGCTTATAATATTTACTGCTGGACACCTCAGAGAAGTACTTTACTAAATTTTCAGTCAATACACAAAATAATCTACTCCATTTTATTATGACATATTCATATATATTTGTATATGACACATATGTATGTATCATGTATGTGCAGATGTGTGGAGGCCCGACTCCTTTCCTCAACTGTTTTTCAGTATGTCTTTCTCCTATATCCTCTCTCTCTCTCTCTCTCTCTCTCTCTCTCTCTCTCTCTCTCGGTGTGTGTGTACATATGTGTATGACCCCATGCACGTGTGTGTAGTATACAGAGCAAGATGTAGGGTGTCATCTTCTAGTCATCTTCTATTGTTCTTTGGCTTATTCCCCTGAGATAAAGTTTCTCACTAAACTGGAAGCTTGCTGTTTTAGCCAGACTGCTCACCAGTGAGATCCTAGGGTTCACCCACCTCTACCCACACTGGGATTACAGTCACACACTAGGCTTTTACATGGGTGCCATGGCTTTGAACTCAGCTCCTCATGCTTGCGTAGCAAACACTTTACTAACTAAGCTATTGCTTTAACTCCTTATATCCATTTCATTATAGTTCAGCCATATTTGTCTACTACCTTCTAAATGGACCCCTTTCTGCTTTGATGTCATATACATCAATGCATATATAGTTAAACATAAATTCTGCATGTAAGAAAAAAAGCTAATAGTTTGTCATTTCTTCCCTTCACTAACTTTTCTTATACTCCCTCTTCTTCTTTTTATACCACTTTCTTCTTCGCTCACAGTATCACAAAAGTTAGGTGGTCATGGCTGCCAAAGAAGATCTGAACAAAGACAGCTCAAAAAGACATACTAACAATGAAGGGGACAACCCCTGGGGCCTCAACCCTAGACAAAGAACTATAGGCAACTGGCTTGGTTAGGGTTTCTATTGCTGTGAAGAGACACCGTGACCACAATAACTCCTATAAAGAAAAGCATTTAATTGGGGCTGGCTTACAAATTCAGAGGTTTAGTCCATTGTCATCATAGCAAGGAGCATGGCAGCAAGCAGGCAGGTATGGCGCTAGAGGAGGAGCTGAAAGTTCTACATCCAGATCCATAGGCAGCAGGAAGAGAGAGATTCCGGGATGAGACTGGGCTTTTGAAAGCCCAAAGCCCATCCCCAGTGACAACTTCCTCTAACAAGGCCACATCTACTCGAATAAAGCCATACCTCTTAATCCCCCTCAAATGGTGCCATGCCCTGATGACCATGCATTCAAGTATATGAGCATATGGGGACCATTTTTATTCAAGACACCAAAGCAACTAAGGAATAATGAGAACAGAAAAAAAATAATCTTCCCCAGGAAAGAGTTCCAAAGTGGTCAGCCCTGAAATCCTATGCATACAACTAATATTGTATAGACTACATATATATGACTATATAAATGAATATAGACTATACATATGAAATATATAAATGAATATATACACATATATGTAACAACAACTAAAGAAACAGAGGCTGTGAATTTGAGAGAGAGAGTAAGGAGGAGACATGGGAAGGATGGTGAGAAGAAATGGAAGAGGGGGAAAATAATGTGAGTATATTATAATTTCAAACAATAAAAAAATGAAAGACTAAATGGTCATAGCTGTATAAGCTATTTCTGGGTCATACACTCCATCCAACTGTTCTATGTTGCGTTTGGACCAGTAGCATGTTATTTTGTTACTATGGCTCTGTGTTGTAATCTGAAATCCTGTTTCACTTCCAGCACTGTTCTTTCTGCTTAAGAATGCTTTGGTTATTTGGGGTCTTTTGTGCTTTCATGAAAATTTTAGAATTGTTTGTTTTGCTTATATAAATGATATTGTCATCTTAATGAGGATTGTGTTGAACATGTAGTTTGCTCTGGTTTTCACACTATTTGATCAGTCCGGGAGACTGGGTCTTTCAGAAGCCTTTACAGGACAGCTACTGCAAGAACACATCAATTGCTTTCTTAAGCATATTAAAGTTTTCACTGTAGAGGTTTCTCACTTCCTTTGCTGTATTTGTAGATATTAATTTCGAAGATATAATGAGTGTAATTTTTCCATGATTTTTTTTCTCAGCAAGTTTGTTACTGGAGTACAGAAAAACTAGTGATACTTGCTTGTTCATTATCAGATCAAAGCTTTTTCTCATGGACTCTTTAGGGTCATTTAAGTATACAATAGTGTCATCTGATTGGATAATTTTCTACTTGTATTGCTTCTAGTTTTTGCTTCTTTGCCTCATTGCTCTAGCTAAGATTTTGAGCACTATAAAGAGGAATGAAGTGAATGGACATCCTCTCTCATTCTACATTTTACCAGAAACGTCTTTCCTCATTAAGGCCTAGAATCGTATTTTCAATATTACCTTGGCTACAAGGAAACTCGGGGCCAACTTTAACATTAAAGTTATTGAGTTTCTAGAGAGACTCACTTGTGAAGGAACATCACCCCTACAATGTGAATCTTCCTGAAAGAAAGACCCGGTTTTTGGCTTGTAGGTTTTTGCACGTCTCTCTACTGTCTTCAGAAGAAAGCAAGCTGGCGGTCATACTCTTGGACAGTGTTTTGATGGTCTTTAGAGATTCAAGCATCTTGTTTATCAGATCTGTCTGGGGCTGCGGATCAGTAGTAGAGGATTTCCTGGTATGTGCAAAACCTTTGGTCGGATACCTAGAACTGCATTGAGTATGATTGCAGTTGTTAAAAACGAAAAAAGAGAACAGGTGAGCAGCAGTGAAAATTTCTGCTTCAGACTGAAAATCCTAGGCAGACTTTGCCTTAGAAAAATCTGAAAAGGGAGCCACGTGCAGCAATTTCATTGTTTTGCGAGTGTTTTTCAGATACTCTCGGGACCTCCTACACAGTCGTCCCAGCTTCACGCCACCTTTTCGGTTGTTTTAAGTTAACAAAGTTAAAATTGCTATTCATTAGAATGCACTGAATTGGAATACTCTTCCCTCATCGTCAGTCAACCATAATAATCCCAGGGCTTGCCAACAATATGGTTTAGTGGGTAAAAGTGCCTATTGCCAGGCCTGAGGACCTGGGTTTGATCCCCAGGAACCACTATAGCGGGAAGAAATAACAGACTCCTGCAAGGTGTCCTCTGACCACAATACTTATGTCAAGGCGTGTGGGTGTGTGGGCATGTGCACGCTCACACTCACACACATGCAATCACGCACACACACACGGAGTAAAGGAATGTAAAGCAGTCAGTAAAATGTAGTCATTCTCAAAAGACAATGATCACAATAGCTACCGTTCCTGCGAACTAACTACTATGTACTGGCGCTGTACATGCACAATCTCGTTTCATCCTTCTTGCTGCCGTGCAAGAGGTTATTTGCCATCGATGTAGAGATGGAAATTTCGCCTGAAGATTACACAAATACGACAGTAAAAAAAATACAGCTTAGAGACAAACCCAGAGCTGTGTGGTTCTCACTGTGTTATGACCCATTGTTCACGCAGGATCTCACAGGGTACTATGTATCTGGTTTTATCAATTAAGCAAGTGATGAGCAACACCTTATAAGAATCAGGGTTCTAATGCAAATTTCAGAGGCCCAAAAGCCACACCTATTTCTCTCCATATGGATCCATTCAGTGGCCACTGGACCATTTCTACCTTCTCCTCCCGCCTGGGTGCCAACAGAGGCAAGAGGGTGAGACATCTGGAGCCAATGAAGTCCAGAGATTGCACCAAAGGGAAATACCAACGCAGGGGCAATCAACTAGAGAAAAAAAAAAGTGTCAGTGCTGGCCGGGCCACACAGCTACCACAGTGAGCAGTAGAAGAAACAGCCTAAAGCCTGCTACTTAGGGAATTGTGTGAGTATTTCTCTGGTAATTCTTGACCCTCGACTGCTTCACTGAGCTCCAAACACGAAATACTTTGTGACTTGCTTGAGTTTTCTCATGGCACTTTGACATTTTCTGATTTTACGCTTGCTGGGGACTAAGCAAATCCGTTTGGGGTTTGTTGATGTTGTTATTGTTGCTGCTGCTGTTTTATTTGCTTGGGTGGCTTGGGTTTTTTTTTTTTTTTTGGTAATGATGATGTTGAAAAGTAAATATCACATGTACTCCCCACGTGCCCAAACTCGGATTTAACACGAGAAATTGATGTGTGAACCAGTGTTGCTATTTAATGTGGTTTCTATCAAAGTGTTCATAAAACCTGGAGCTGCAGCTGGCCCCCATTAGGTAGTTTCTTGGTGAAAGTTTTCCAAGGAAAACTTTTTTTTAACAACTTCATAAAGCCAGGCACAGAAGGGCAGTGCGGCAACTGGCTGAGAGACGTGGGACTTTTTCTCTTTGGCTGAAATGTTAACGGTGTATTGCACGGGGTGGGGGGAGGACTTATTCTGTCCATTTCTGGCAGAAGAATTGAAAGGCAGTTAAAAAAGAACAAAACTCCATTTCGAACCTTGCATGAGTTCAGTCATATCTGCATGAATTCAACCTACTATAGACTAGGCACTGTGCCAAAGGCTAGGAGGACCAAAAGGATGAAGAGCGCTGGCCAAAACAAAAACAACCACTTCAAGACAGTCTGCAGTGTTTCTATAACAGCGTTTGTAAAGCTATCTGGAAACATGCTGGTTGCCAAGTAGGGGCGAAGGAAGTATGCAGTTTCTTCTCCGTGTAAAAGGAAATACGAGTATTTGAGGATATGGCCATCAGCTTTTCATAACTCTAGCAGATGACCTGAGACAATCCATTTAACAAGCACAGGTTCCTCTTGGCTAACACTTGTCACGGGTTCCGTCCTTTTGGTTGGCCCTATTCCTTTGGCCCTGTTCTTCCACATTGTCAAGAAAGCATATGGTCGGTTGAACAAAACTGCTTGCTTCATGGTGGGAACAAGTTCAGGGACTGTCATTCCATCCAACCCCTGCTGCCAATGAGCAGAAAGCCCCCTGCTCTTTACTGATTTCACCTGATCCCAATAGCACCAAGCTGAGGACTAGTCTTCTAACGCAGACTTTTGGTGGCTACTCAAGATCCAGAGCATAGCAGAGGGTAATCACATGTTTACTCCACCAAACAACCTGCAACCCCACCTTAGAGGTAATCTTTGGGGCCCGATTTGAGAACATGTAGATTTGAATGGCAGGCTGTTAGATTCGTTCTATAAATAGCAACCCTGATCCTCCCTGGTATGCATGCTTACACATTGCTCGCAGAAGACTCCAGCTGAGGAAATCTTATACAGAGAGTGCGAAAGGCCTATTCCTATCCAGCAGACTCTCTTCCCTCAGGTTAGTTACACAGCTGTGTCAGGATTAGCCATTCAACGAAAAAAAACCACTTCCACTCAACTAGCACAAGTAATAATAGTGTCTATAAAGCACCAATGGCAAGCCGAAGTATGATAAAAACTGAACTCCAGGTTGAGGGACCAATGAGGTTATGGGGCTTACTTAGCATGAGTGACAGGTTACTTACAGGAGGTATGGTGACGACAAAGCAGCCGCACCAACAGCAAGTCTCACCCCAGCGTGGATGACAGCTTCCGCATAGCTGAAAAGACATCGTCTCCCCCATTGGTTAGCGTTGCACTTAGTATACACTCTAGCACCTCGTGAGACCCAGTGACTCTGTGCAATTAGGGCAGAATTACCTTCAAATGGCAGGAGGGCGTGGTGGGAATCACGGGAGAGGGTCCAAGGCCCCTCCCGCTCCTCCTTCATTAAGGGGGCATTAACAGTTAGTGAGCCCAGGCTCTGGGTCTTTTGCAAGTGTTCTGATGGCTGCTAAAGAGTTCTGAAGGGACAGCGGGAAAAGCGGGAACTGTTTCTTGTCTAAAGAACAAGGAATGAACCAGATTGGCAGAAACACTGTTCAGAGGCTTTGAGGGAGATTACAATCACATTACAGAGCTGGGTATTTTGGAGGTTCACATCTGTAATTCCAGAACTCACAAGGCAGAGGTAGGTGAATCTCTGGTCTACAAAGAGAGTTTTCAGGACCGCTACCTCTATATCACTAGAGGTAGAGAACATTAAAGTCCAGTGTAAGGTGCTATATGAAATCAATGGACCCTAATTCTCAATAGCATTATAGTTAGAAAAGACGGAGAAAGGACTGAGCCCCCATCTTCTCAGGTATTGTGTTTTATCTGCAGCATTAGCCACTTTGTCTCCAAGCTCTCTCTGTCCTACCAGACTCTTTTAATATTATAAAACCCACAAGATGTGTGGACCTGCAAAAGAAAAGACCCTGATTTCGAAAAATAACAAAGAAAATGATGCTAGTCAAACAACAAAAACCAATATGACCTTCCTAGTCTCCTAAGTCCCTGAGAAGTTGTGTTGTTTCTCCCAAGAGTACAAGTCGCAGATACAGGCAGAAATCCACTCCCCTCTACCCATACAGTCAACTTCTCCAGGATGAGGTGTGCAAAGGCCTCTATCTCAAGAATGTGTCCTTGAAAGAATCAAATAGTATTTGGAAACCAAGTAACACTAACGACTGTGGGTCACAGACAATGGTACAAAGTAGAACTGTTCATAGTTCAAGCTAGGATGCCATGAGCCACTAGAGGTTTACTTTGCTATTAGATGGTCTATCCTGCCTACCTAAGCATCAGACCCCGAAACCCACAGTGACATTATAGGAGCTGATAACCTTTGCAACAATTCAAAATCCAAAATGGTTGCTTCCCCCAAGCTTCCCTGCCTCACAAATGAAGAAACCAAAGTTCAGAACCATTAGGTAAGCCCCTCGAGGTCATGGACCTCAAGATCTTGTAAGGGACGCTACCAGTATTTTGACGCTACTGTTCCATATGATAATTTTTTTTTACAGAATAATAAACACCTTTATTACATGAGCTATGAAGGATGGTTTATTTGCCTTTCCGGGCTTTGATCTTCCTCAGATAGAACTCCAGCTCCTTGCCTTCTAGCACATAGCCATCTGCTCTGCCGCACTGGCCTGGTCTTGAGGCGATACAGGCCAGAAGCTTGCCCTGCTGGAACTGCTCCTCCAGAAGACTGCTGATCTTGGCGTTCTTTTTCCTTTCATCGTATTTCTTCTGAATTTTCTTTGATCGTTTTTTGTTTAATATTTCTTCCTCCTCAGGAGTCAGCTTGGCCCCCTTCTTGCGGCCCAGGGGCAGTGCATAGTGGGACTCGTACCACTGTCGGTAAGGTGTGCTGTCAATAAGCACAATGCAGTTCTTGACCAGAGTCTTGGTGCGGACCAGCTCGTTATTGGATGCATTGTAGACAACATCAATGATCCTTGTTTTGCGAGTACAACACTCGGAACCCCAGGAAAAGTTCCCCACATCCAATCTTAGGGCACGGTACTTCTTATTGCCTCCTCGCACACGGACCGTGTGGATGCGACGAGGGCCAATCTTAGTGTTAGCCGCAGGCCGTCCCAGCTCATACTTCCGCTTCTTGTGGTAGGGCTTTCTCTTACCCCAGGTCTTGCGGCGCTTGTGCCAGTTGTCCCGAGAGATGCCCATCGCTCGGCGCTGGCAGGAAAGGGGAAGCGCAAAGCTTCACGGTCGGGTTTCTAAAACTCAGCCCCGCCTTCTTTACGTCTCTTCCCCCACATGATAATTTTGAAAGCACCACTAAGGCATTTAAGGAAGATAAAACCAGCATCTCGGTCCTTTGTTTTTTAGCAAAACTAGTTGAAAGGCTAGGAAAAGGCAATAAACACCTTTGAGTTCTCGTTGCAAAATGTCCATTTATGAAACTTTCTCTTCCTGGCCTCGTCTCGAGCTCTCCGCTGGATGAACTGACTGGCTTGTCGGGCACCATGTAGACATAGTCTATATGTCATAGGGAGAAGGAACCCCTCCCCAAACTTGCAAATGCAATAAACATGACTTTAAACTTCAGGAAATCCGAAACACATGGCGCCCATAACAATGGCATTGGAGAAATTAACAACAGGTTAGAAGAGAGCCAAGCATCTCCAGAAGCATTATATGCAGGCATCACAACTAGCCTCTATCAGAAAACCGTGCAGGGTATTGTAATGATATAGAGGACAGGAGGAAAAGGTAGAAGCTAAACAGCTACCTGGTGAGCAGACAAAGACTCAAAGTTCTTTAAAACCTCTAATCTTGAAACCATTCATTGGTTTTGGAAGCTACCCTGCCTCCCAGCATTCTAGTAACATATGTATTAAAATGTACCAATCAGCTAATTACTTCAGGGATAAGGAAGTTAGTAGATTGCAGTCTGAGGAGAGGGTTTTATTTATGTAACTGGTAATATGAAGACCTGAACACAGGCCTTTACTACCCAGGGACTGGTAAGGTGTGATCTCCCTTATACTGTGTAGTATATGGCCATTGTGACTGCCTCTGCATCTCTGGACTCAGTCAAATGCAGAGAGAAGATTCAGGAAAAACAAAACATGGCTTTGGATCTGCTGCAAGCCTCACAATGTAAATTCATGTCTGGGACTGCCATGGTAGAGAGAAAGAAACAGCTCCTTCACGTTGTCCTCTGACCTCCACCCAGGCATGCACACTAAACAGTTTTTTTAAAAAAAAAATAAAAATCTGGCCGGGCGGTGGTGGCGCACGCCTTTAATCCCAGCACTCGGGAGGCAGAGGCAGGCGGATCTCTGTGAGTTCGAGACCAGCCTGGTCTACAAGAGCTAGTTCCAGGACAGGCTCCAAAGCCACAGAGAAACCCTGTCTCGAAAAACCGAAAAAAAAATAAAAATAAAAATAAAAATAAAAATCTGAAAGTATGGAGTTCTTTCCTCTCGCCATCATTCTCTAAACAATGTGTTCTGCCTGCTTCGCTGACGTGTTCTTAGGTATTAGAAGTGTTGTAGAGATGGGCTGTAGCTGTCTCTTAGTGGGAAAGTACCTACCTAGCACATGCTAAGCCCCGAGTTCTATCCCCAGCACTGCAATTACTCAACCAACCAATCAATCAAATGGAAACAGATAAAGCACACTAGAAGATGAGGGGAAACAATCTCTTTTTATGTGATGGAGTGGAGTATGTGCAGATTGGGGTTTCTGCTCAGGGAGTGAAGGAGTCCTGAAACCAATGAACTGTCATTGGACCAAGGGCCAACGGTATCATGTGTCTCAATCAGAATTCTCTGAGACGCTAGTTCACCCCGAAAGTCCTGGACAACACATGAGATCCAGCCATGCAAGCAACCAGCTGAAAGGATGTCCATGTTCTTTCATGTAGCACTTGTCCCAGATTCTTCGTAACTCACAGCTGCCCGCACAGCAAGTCCCTCCTGTGAGGATGATAATGGCGGCTCTGCTCTCTCCCTTCCTTCCTCCTGCCTCTTCTCATACTCATAGACACCAACCTGCAGTCTCAACCAGGAAGGGCTTTCTCACAGACCCCTCAACTCCATCTGCTTACTGCTGGCCTCACTCCTGCTCCATTCTGCTCCCCACAAGGGAAACGCCTTCTGCTTTCCTCTGTCCATCGCTAGCTGGAGCCCTCTGGCTCCAGTTGCCTTCCCTCTGACTGCCCTTTCAAGACTGCTCTAGCTGCATTCATCTTCTCTTGTAAAGGCCAGCAGCGTTTCTCATTTATGTCCCTCCATTTAGCAAGCAGGAAGGTGAGCAGTTTTACAGATGGCTCCTTTTTGGTAAATAAACTCGGTTCCCTGAAGGACTATTTCCTAAGCAGCCCTTGCTTCTGGGACCTATGGTGGCACTAATAAATAGTATGTGACTCAATAAGGACATTCCTTTAAAACTATAACTAATAGCTAAAGGTTTAGGGTGCATTTTTAAAAGCTTGTGAAGCGAGACTCAGTTAAATGTCATATTTGGGCAGTGGTTTGTTTTCTCTTCCCATTTTTTTGTGTATTTGTTTTCCATCTCTCTCGTGTTCTGAGGATTCCTGGGGACAGTAACACTTGTAAAATTAGGTTGGAAACAGACGTGACAACATGAATACAACCTATGCATTTGCTGATCCCTGCTGGATATTTCCCAATCTGCTCACACATGGAGCCCAGACCTAATTTACCCAACTCGACGTAACCCTCTGGTAACACAGCCGCATCATAGGTGCCTTTGACCCAGATCAGCCTTGAGTACTGATCTAGACATATGCTAATTAAGATTTCATTAATGACAAAAATATCCTGCCTTTGAGGGATGCCTTGGTGAAACAGGAGGGAGATTAAAAAGACAATTACATTTCTTAAATCACCTCTCTTGTTCTCTGCGAAGTATTTTAAGGCTGATTTGGTTCAATTCCACCTTTCAAAAACTCTCACTTGGGGGAAAGTGGGAATAAAAAAAATAATCATTTCTCAAAGCAACTCTAAGCTGTTCTAACAGAGACTCTGCATGCAGAAAGCAAGCAACGTCTCCAGCCATGCTGTCTGCCTTCCCCCCTCGGAAGTGCCTGAATCCTTTCAACCAATGAAAAGGAAAATAGACTCAAATTGTTCCTACACACAAAAGCTCATCAGAAATTTAGAAAATCGTGTTCTCTATTACAAGCAGATTACTAACCTGGGTTTGATCTTAGTCGAACATCTGGTGCTTTTGCTATCAATTGCGGTCTCTGATTCAGTGTCCTGTAACCAGGCTCAGTTTCTAGGGTGTGGTGGGAGGGCATAATCACCCGGCAGCTGGACACCGTTCCAACAATGGTCATGTTTTTCAACTCAATGACATTAGCTGCCACTGGCAATGGATGTTTATTTACTTGTTTATTTATATTAACTTGGATTTCTTCCGCTCCAAAGAGGGTCTCCGACGCCAATACTTAGCTAGACGAGTGACTGCTCAAATAAGTACACAGTAACAGACTTGTAGATCTCTATGGCAGGCCATACATAATCACCACAGAATATGAAATTAACCTGCCAGCCCCGTCTTGTCTAATTGATTCCATCACTAACAATGTCGGTGGCAGGCTACACTTCGAGGTCTCAGGGTGAGAAAATACTCATACACGGAGGAACATCTTGGTGACTTAATTGCCTGTCATACTGCCAAGCCTCCTGCGTGCTATCAATTTCCACAGCCACAGACTGGAAGAGATAAAGCCCATTTAATAACCAAGAGTGAATTGATCACCTTGTTCCCTGTCTACAGATCTTTTGAGACAATTGTAGCATAATCCTTAGAAAGAATCTGCTCACAGAAGCCAGATTTGAAAGAGAGACCTAAGAGATGATTCTTTGCATTAAAACCTAGATGTGTGCTCGGCACTTTCATTTTAAAAATCCTCTCGTTACTGCTATGAACAAAGAGGAACAGCTCATGCTTGAACACACACAAAGCACTGGGATCTCTTGAGCACTGGAAATGTCTTCAGAGTGGTCTGGAAGGAAGCGCAGTGGAAATATGGAGGCCACAATGCTAAAGACCAGTGAACAGCCATAAATGATTGTAATAGCGACGGAGAGTCAGGGCTAGTGTTGCAACAAAATGCAATAGTTTATTATTGAAGTTCTACTAATTAAGTCTTATTCCTAGCAATTAATAAGATGGTGAAATTATATATTATAATCTCAAAAACATGAGATAATTTTAAACATAATAATAGTGACTAATTGAAAGTTGACAAGACACTGACAGAGTCATCATACTTTTCTAAAGATTACAGAAGTTTGCTAGCTTTCATAGCCAACGGCAATCCCTCATCCAGTCTTTTATTTCTGTTTAATAAGTACTTATTGAGAGCCAGCCATCCTCGGGCCTCTGCTTTGCAGAACTCCCAAAGCCATTTTATTTAAGTGCACATCTACTTACTCCCGTATTTGACATATGTGTGAGCACTTTCTATGGGCACATGCTGTACTAGCTATCATGACAGTGCAAAATGCTGGGTGGACTTCAGCTATATACGCTGACTCAGACTCCAGGGATCCAAAGGTTTTTCTTGAGGATCTCACCCCTAAGTTGAGTCTTGTCCGATGAGTGGAATATCAGCTGACTTTGCAAGAGGCTTGACACCCGTCACAGAGCAGAAAGGCACCTAAGTGAGGTGCCATATAACTATAGCAGGGCATGACATCAGAGAAGATTTTTCTTGAGAAGGAAGAAGAAATCTGAACACAGAGGGTTTCCATGTGATACTGAAGATTAGATACTTATCTGCATAACAGTGAAGAAGCTGTTTGGGAGTGGGTTAGGGGACAGTTTTTTTATGTCCTTTAGGGACACAGGAGAGCAGGATTGTTTGGCTGCAGTGTTGAGAATAGAGCTAGAGATTATGATGTCATAAGCCAGGTTCACAAAGACAAATACTGCATGTCTTCACGCGTATAAAAAAAATCTAGATTTTTTTAAAAAAAAAATTAAAATAGAAACTAGACATGGTGACACACACAATGAATTCCAGCACTAGAGATGCAGAAACAGTTAGATCTCTCAGAGGCGGAAGCAGAAGGGTCTCTGTGAGTTCGTGGCCAGCCTTGTCTGCATATGGAGTTCTAGGACAGCCAGGGCTACATAAAGAATAACCCTGTCTCAAACAGAAAGAAAATGAGGAAGAAAAAGGAAAGAAGGAAGTGAGAAATAGAAGAGACTGTGTGCTGCAAGCAAAAATTGACCAGAGAGAAAAAAAGGGAAGAACCGAAAATAGTGGGGAATCAATATGGTAAAAATATTACATACATATATGAAGAGATCACAACCAACCCATTTATGATTAATATATATTAATAAAACCCTTTAAGAAGAAAACATTAAAAAATGAAAGAGTACTTCCACAAAAGTCAGATTTGGTTTGGGTTTTGTTTTTCTGTTCCTTGATTTAAGACTCTCACTTAGCTTTTTGACAGTTTGCTCTTCTAGCTTTTCAACAGCGCCTTAGCTCCTATTGCTTTTCCTGTCACATCTGTTGGTCCTTCGTTTGTCCCACTACTCCAGGGCTTCATTCCTAAATGTTAAAGAAGACATTCCAAGTGAAATTATCTAGACTCAAGTTTCCTTTTGTGAGGGAGGTTAGAATAACAATGTTCTTTTTTTTTAATACAGTGCTACTCGCATGATCTTTTTCCTCTTCCTTCTCCTGTTCTTCCTCATCCTTTTCTTCTGCTCTATCTCCTCCTCTTTCTTCTCCGTGGTGATGATGTAAATAGGCCCCAGGTCATAGGGCACACTGAGCAGTGCTGGCTTCTTGCTGAGCTCCATAGCCAGCCCTATCTCTTTCTTGCATGAGTTTTTTATAGTATCTGCGAGGAATTTGGTGATTTGCTTAAGTTGCTGAAATTGTTAACTAAATGTTTTCATCACATTCTTGTATTACCACTTGAATATCTCTAGAATATGTCAAGCCTCTTACTACTTATATCGCTTATTTGTCTATCTGATTAATTGGTCTAGTTAGCGCTCTACAAATTTTATTAATGATACCCAAAAGCCAGCCATTGACTCCAATTGTTGTCCTTATTGTTCTTCCTATTTTTGTCATCTCCACTTAATCTTTATTACATCCATTTTTTTTCACTGTGTGCTTAATTTGTTCATCTCTTTCCAGATTCTTAAAGGTGAAGCTGAGGTCAACTTGAAACGTTTCTTCTTTTGTAATTATAGATATTTAGTGCTGTAAATTACTCGCTAACTAAAGCCCCACTATGTTGCATTTTCATTTAATTGAAACTACTTACTATTTTTTCCTTTGGATTTTTCTTTGACCTTTGGGTTACATAGAAATGTGTTACCTGGGTTTCAATTTTTATAGATTGTTCCCAGTAACATTTTGTAGCTGTTTCTAATTTTAATCTAATTGTAGACAAAGAATGTTTTATATGATTTGAGTAGATTTGATTTATACTTGTTTTATTCCTCAAACTTGAATAGTTTGCTCTATGCTTAATGTGTACTTGGAAATGCATTTCTGCTGTTGTTGGATAGAGGGTTTTATAAATATCACTGAAGCTGAAGTAGTTGATACTGTTTTCCAATATTTTATATTATGCTGATTTCCTCTATGTTTTCCCGATTAGCTATAGAAAAGTGATAACTATAAATGTAGATTATTCTATTTACCTTTCTAATTTTAACATGGTTGTGTCCATGTACACAGAAACTGTTTTTAATAAATACATTTACATAGGATTTTTGTGTTCCTTGATTTAATAACCCTTCTTCATAAAATAGTCTTCGTTAGCTATAATTGTATTGTTTGCTCTTAAAAATCTGCTTTAAGTGGGCCTGGAGAGATAGCTCCATAGTTAAGAACCCCAGTTCAGATCCCAGTGCTCACGTGGCAGTTCTTATTATCCACTCCTACAGCTCATTAGCTACAGGCTAGCTTTGTTAGTGGTGACTTTTTGTCTTCTTTTGTTCGTTGTTTGTTTTGGGTTTTCTGAGATAGTATTTCTCTGTATAGTCCTGACTAGTTGTCCTAGAACTGGCACTATAGACCCGGCTGGCCTCAAATTCAGAGATCCTTTTGCCTCACAAGTGCTGAGATAAAAGGCGTAGATACCACCACCTGGCCCTAGTTGTAATCTCATTGTAGACAGAGAATAGATTTTTATATGATTTAAGTAATTTTTGATTTATTGAGACTTGTTTTGTGTCTGAAACTTGGTGAATGGTTAGATATAAGCCATTAAAAAAAAAAAAAAAAGAACAGGTTACTCCAAGTTCCATGTCCCAAATGGTTCTATGAAGTTTTATAGTAACAGAACAAAGTTAATCATAAATCAAACCATTTTTTCAAGTACATTAGCAGAAATATGAGGTATGGTGTTTTTAGCTTATAGCTACAATGCTATTTTTATGGTAGCTTTATTAGAGATGATCGTATATCTAGTTAACTTCTACCCTCAAAGGAGATCTGTCCTACTGCCTTAAACCTTGGATTTATAGGTGCTCCATCCAAGCCCTTGTATTTGCCTTCCCATTCACATAATCAAAACGCATGTCGTTGTTATATAATTTCTATGTTTTTAATGATTGACTATTGATTAAGATAAAGGCAGAGACAGAGAGAGCAAGCACGAGAGAGTGTGCCATAGCATTCGTGTGGAAGTCAGAGGACACTGTTTGGAGTTGGCTCTCTGCTTCCACCCTGTTGAGGCAGGAGCTCCCTTGCTACTGTGTTTCATACTTCAGGTTAGCAGGCTGATCAGCTTCAAGGCCATTCTTCTGTCTCCGCCTCTCACTTCACAATAGGAATGTTGGGATTACAGATGTTATATAAAGAACATCTGGTTCTTTATATAGCCTAAGAGGATCAAACTCTGGTTATCAGCTTTGTGTGGCTAGCACCTTTACCCATTGACCCATCCATCTCTCCTTGACCCATGTGTTAGAAACCTTACCAGACAGTATTATCTTCTGACTTTAGATAGTCCACTGCATTTTAAGCATATTTAGCTTATGTTTTATATTTTTTCTGTGTACGCATGGTCCTGAGTAGCAGTCAGAGGACAACTTGAGGGACACACACAGTCTTCTCTTTCCACCATGTGGGTTCCAGGGAGTAATCTCAGGTTTATACTTCACTTTGCCCACAGTTAGAGTTTCCAGTATTTTCCTCACTCTTCTGTGTGGATGCAGCTTCTATCTGGTATTGCTTTCCCCACCATGGAATGTTTTCCTCATTTCTTGTCATGCAGCTGTACTGCTGTGCTCCTTTCCAGCCTATGGATCTGTAATAAAATCGCTATTTTGTCTTCATTTTTGAAATATGTTTTGATGGGTATTTATTCTAGATTGGCAAATTTTATTTTTCTTAGCACTTTATTAATTTGATACCACCCATATATTGATTTTTGCTCTAGATAATTTTAGTTTTTTTCTTTGCCACTAGTTTTGAAAATTTTAAATGTGATATGCCTTAATATAGATTTTTATTGGTTTTCTTTTTACTTGAACATAAGGCATTTGCTGATCTTACTGTTTCTTCGAACTTTTAAAAACATTTATTCACAGTTGGGTGGTGGAGACACATGCCTTGAATCTCGGTACTCAGGCAATAGAGGTTGGCGAATACTTGAGTTCAAGGTCAGCCTGGTATACAGAGCGAGTTCCAGGAAAGCCAGAGCTAAACTTTTATCAACTATGGAAATATTTCACTTACCAAAAAATGTTCAACAATTAAAAAAAAATAGCAGTACTAACCATACATTACAGGCAAGCAGCCCCTTTATATATGAATTCGCCAGTGGACTCACACAATCCAAGCACCTCTCAAACACATGCCAGCTAAGCCAGGAGCAGTTGTTCTTGAATTTAGTCCCAGCCCGGGGGAGGAAAGTAATGTGGCTCTTTGTGTTTAACGTAGTACCTCTAGGCCAGCCAGGCCCACATGGTGAGACCCACCCCCCAACAATACAAACGAAAAGCACCCTTCAGCTAGCAATCAAGCCTGTAACATATGACACTCTCAGGGACAGTTTTAGATTTAAACCAGAACACCTATATCATCAGCCTGCTCTTCTCGCTATAGTTTCAATGTCTTCTCCCAAATCAGAATAGCAAAAAGGAAAACCATAAGGAACACAAATGTACACAGATAGATACATGTTCACATACACAGAGGTCCCATAAAAACACAAAATCAGAAACCAAAATATATCAGGGGGAAATGCCCAGACAAATAGGACCCTTCTTACCCAAAGGTTCTCCAAAGGCATTCAGGATTCTGCCCAAGGTTTAGGCTCTGCATTTGAATCCAGTACTTTCTGGCCTCTAACTAAGTCTTCTATACCACCCATAGCAATGGCTCTTATGGTGTTCTCACCAAAGTACTACTGGGCCACATCCAGAACCAGCCTGGTCTTCCTACCTTCCACTTCCAGGGCATTTAAGATAGGTGGTAATCCTTCATCAACTTGGATGTCCACCATGGCTCCTATGATAGGCATGATTCACTCATGGCAGTGTCTGTCTGAGAAGCAGAATGGCATCTAGACCACAATCTCTTGGGCATTATAAACCCCATTGTGGGCTGTGCAACCATAAAGGGCTGAATCACTACATGGTACCAGAGGCTTAGCTTAGGCAGAGGTCGCACACCCTACAAGACTCAACATGATGGAATCTGGGTATAGTTACATTTTTTATTGTGTGTGTGTGTGTGTGTGTGTGTGTGTGGACTTATCTGTATTGAACCATCTGTGTGTAGGTACCTACAAAGTCCAGAAGAAGGCATTGGATCCCCTGGAGCTGGTATTACAGGTGGTTATAAGCCATCAATATGAGGACAGGAAACCAAATCCTGGTCCACTGAAAAAGCAATACCAACTCTTTAACAGCCTTCTCTCCAGCCCTGAAACAGATGGATTGTATCATAGAAAGTTAACCTGCTGTTGAAAGCATGTATCTTAAACCGTGTCTAAGTGACTTTGGCAAACACTACCACTTCAGTAGAGAGAATGCATTAGAATAATAAATAGTTTGCATCTATAACACATGAAATTGAGTTTGAGTCCTGTCCAAAGAATGCATAGGCTAATGTTATCCTTTAAATTCCACCAGGAACAGTTTGTATGAAAGGACTGCTGTTGAGAGAAGATGCCTCTGGGGATTCCCTACATCAGGTTGTTCAAAGTATTCAAACCTGCTACCTTTTCAGTATGTAAGAAGCAGGATTTCGATCATGATTCTTTTAATTATGAATGGTTATTTCTATTACACCATCTCACTGAAAATGGGTACCAAAGGAGCTCCTGAATCTATTTCTATACCTTATTGATGAAATGAATAGATACATATATTTTCTAATTAGCCAGAAGAAAACAGATGTTGCCTTTAGTGATATTTCTGGAATAAGAAGCAAATGATTTTACAACAGTGGTCTTGTAAAATGGTGTATGCTCTGGCTTAAAATGTAGTACTTAATAAGACAGAAACTAGAATCCATTTTTTCCTTAGCATCATTATGTGAGCCCTGAAGGAAGGAACAATGCTGATTGATGATTAGCATAAACATTAGTAAAGCATTTTGCAAGTGAACCACACATTGTAATTGTCTGGTTACCAGAAAACTCACAAATAAGATTTCACTTGATAATTCTGTGTTTCTTTTATGAATAAAAATATCACTGCTTGTATGGTAGCAAATAATTTGTGCTACACTTCAAATAGATTTAAAAATAAAAATTAATATATCATCTAGTTCATTGATTCACTGGAAAGCTTATGCTTTTGAGGCAATGTTTGTTTCTTAATGAAGCCTGATGAAGCTAATCTTGCTGTTGGGCTGTTAGAGGATTTCTTCCTCTTGTCTTCTGAGGCTGGAATTACAGGTGAGCCACTGTGCCTACCCAGCATTTTCCATGGGTTCTGAAGATTTGAACTCTAGTTCTCTTGCTTGCCTACCAAGTACTTTAGCTGCTTAGCAATCTTCTACCCCATGTTTAATGCTTCCCTCTTGAAAGCAGATTGAAAAGTATTGTTGGACTCTGCAATTTTGTCTTCTCAAAATTAGATCCCAAATAAGATTGAGTCAAATTCCCCAGTACTTTTGACTTCAGTGTTGTGATTAAGTACAACAGCTCACAAGCCACTTTGCCTGTATTCAAAACCCCAAACCTGCCATTGCATCAGGTCATTTAAGTTTTCTCTGTCTTACTTTCCTTGTTGGGGATTTTAGTCATACAACATGCCTATTTCACAAAGGATGCCGTGGATATACAGTGATTTATGTTTTGGAAAGTGCTTAACATATATTAACCAAAGGAGAAAAAAAAGGAGAACACAAAGTCAAAATGTGAGCACTGGCTGACTGTTTTACAATCAAACAAAGATATCAGTCTGACAGAGATATAATGTTCTGTGGATTCAAGTTAGATGAACAGCAATGGGATGGAATTTTTAATGCCCAAACTGCAACCATCTCAATCACACATATACTGCTGATTGATTGTCCGGAGGTATCTGAACAGACTGGTTAACACTGTGTGTATGCTGGACTCCCTTTTTCCTATGCCGTGTGCCTGAATTTATGGCAGTAGGTTGTTACTTTAGTAAAGTTGAATGTGCCATGTTTTCAATATGCTGGATCGACACAACAGGGTCCTTAAAAGGGCACTCAGTACTTTATAATGCCAATTATGATTGCTATGTCAAAGCTATTAAACATGGCTGTATTCTGCCCATAAAGAAATCCAGTTATCTGGCAATGTTTAGGTGAATGCACATGATATTTCCACAGAAACTCCTGTCTCCGGCGCAGGGTTTGCAAAGGAAAGATACAAGTGTCTGCTTTGTGTTGAGATTCAAAATACCGTTGCCAAGAACCTAAAAGAAGCAGCCAGAAGGAATAACTTGAAGCATAGGGCCAGTAAGAAAGAGAGGTACTGCCAGATTAGATCTGATACAGAAGGGCATCACCCTCTCCTAGGGGCATCTACAACTGGAATGCTCGTGTTACATCCAGAATCTGACCTCAAAGGGGGAGTTCTCTCTTCAGTCGGTTCTTACTACTAATGTGATTAGTCAGTCTTCTTGATCATGATAAATTTGAGTTTATCATGCTTCTAATTCTAAATTCTAGCATTCCTTTTCTTGTGTGGGAAGGTTGGGCAGGCTATTGATACATAGCCTAGGGGGGACTTAAACTTGCAACCCTCTGGAGCATTGGAATTATAGGCATGTATCAGCATGTCTGGTGTAAATTCTTAGCATTTGTTTCTTCTTTATTTGGATTTTCAAAGATAGATTCTCTCTTTGCAATGGTTAACCTGAAACTCCTACCTCAGTTTCCAAAGAATGATATTACAAGGCAGGCGCCACCAAGCTAGAGCTTAAATTCTTGGATTTTTACCTTCAAATTAGGAGTTTAATATAATTCTTTAATGCTATGGTTGCCTAACAATTTGAGTACATTAATCTCTTTTCTCCACGTGGACATATATGCTTGTTAACATCCTATTTCGCATCACAAATTAACTAAAAGGAGCTGGGTTTCATCCTCTTGCGGTGGCAGTCTTCTGAGTACCCCTTATATTGTTTCTAGCTTATACTAAAATAATTCAGTAGAAAGAATTTTCTTTAAATTTGCAAAGTATTTTGGCTGTTGTCTCTTTCATACAGACTGATATCTACAGCAAAGGATGGAACTTCCTGTCAATAGCCACTTCTGTGTGTCATCCTGGAAGGACCCTGAAGCCTCGGTCACACTTTCAGCTGACATGCTGCGTATGAAACTGCATAACCTCGGCTCCTGCCACCCCCACACCACATCTATATGAAAGACATAAAAGCCATGCATTTTGCAAATTTAAAGCAAAATCATAATTACATAGCCTAGAAATTGAGCAAACTGCAAGCTGAAAATACTCAGATATGGAGATAGCAACAACAAAAAACACAAACAAACAAATAAAACCTGCTGCTGGGCTGGGGCCACACTTAGTGCCTAGCGTATGTGAAAAACTGTGTTAAACCTTAAGACCAATCATTTGAAAAAGAAAGAAAGAAAAGAAGCCTTGTTCAGTGGTGCGTACTTTTGCTTCCAAGACTTGAGAGGCAAAATTCAGCCTGGCCAATATGGCAAATTCCAGCTAGCCAGAGCTACCCAGTGAGGAGGAGGAGGAGGAAGAAGAAGGGAAGAGGAAAAGCTCAGAAAACACTTTTTTGTTGTTTTTTAAGACAGTGTTTCCCTGTGTAGCCCTGACTGTCTTAAAACTCATTTTGAAGACCAGGCTGGCCTCAAACTCAGAGATCCACCTACCTCTGCCTCCTGAGTGCTGGTATTAAAAGTGTGAGCCACCACCACCTGACCCTGTTTCTCCTTTAGACTGATTCAATCTCCTATAGCTCAGGTAACCTTGAACTCACACAGATCCAATTGCTTCTGCCTCCCAAACACTGAGATTAAGGGTGTGTGCCACCACTGCCTGGCCAGAAAACACTTCTAAATGCACCGTGTTCAGTTGGTCAAAAGCCAAAAAGGAAAGAAATCTTGAAAGCATCTAGAAAAAAAACCCAGCTATTTCGGATATAAGATTAACAGCCTCTCAAGAGAAATTACAGCAGACATTGGACAGCGTATTCAAAGTACTGATGGGGGATGGTGCAGGGTAGTACACATCTAGAAAGAATGTTATATCAATAATGGAGGGTAAGCTTTGAGCACATTCAAATAAGCAAAAGTCCGATGAGTTCATTGCCAAGAAACTGTCACTACAGGAAATGCTGAAGAATATTTTTCTGCCTGAAACTCAGTGACACCAAGAGAGTAACTCCACTAATGAAAAAGTAACAACACTAGAAATGGTAAGTGCAACACAAATTAGACTTTTCTTCTCCTTTGAACTACTTTAGTAAACATTTTTTCCAGTGAAAATTACAATGCACTGATAGACTTACAATGCATACAGATGTAGTGTTTATGTGTATGTATACAATACATACATATATATACACATACACACATATACATGTCATTCAACAATATCACCAGAGTAGAAATAAAGCCTGGTTATAAAGCCCTTCAAGCAAGTTCATATATATATATATATATATATATATATATATATATATATATGTGTGTGTGTGTGTGTGTGTGTGTGTGTGTGTGTGTGTATACATATATATGATATATAGATATAGATATCACTAAAAATGGAGGTACAGGAGGAAACTATACTATTATAAAGTTTCCATATTTTATGTGGAATAATTTGATATTAAATTTCAGTAGTTTGGTTTATATAAGGTATATATAATGAACCCAAGAGTAAAATGAAAAGTAAATCTACTTCACAGAAAGGTTTGTTAATATATGAATTTAAAAAGAAAAACATTGATTCATCAATATGAAAGAAAAACAGACAAAAATGTAAGATGAGTGTAAAACAAATAGTGTAGTTCACGCTTCAATCCATCCATGTGAATAAATATACAGCAGTTTGTCAAAACGTCAGTGCATGCCAAAGACGAAATTTTATAATGATGAGAGCAAGAGAGAGAGAGAGAGAGAACAGACATCACTAAGAAAGGGAGAAGTGAAATGGAAGCATACTGCTCCTCGTTCCCTGTACTCTATTCGTAGTGAGAAGCTGTTAGAACCGGGAGGGCTGCTATACCGAAGGAGCAAAGAGATGAGTACACTGAAAGTATAAACGGAGAAGGCTGGAAATGCACCATGACGGCTGTTTTGAGACATAGGAAAGGTGGGACTTGGGGGAATGAAAAGATGTCTTGGTGGACAAGGAGCAGCACTTCCTGCTCTTGCAGTGGACCAGGTTCAGTTGCCAGTAACCCCAGTGGCAGAGGATCTGATTCCCTCATCTGACTTCTGGAGGCATTTGGACATAAACACACATACCCCTACACAAACATAGACTTATCGCATAATTAAAGATAATAGAAACAAATATTTTTAGAAGAAAGCTGCACTGCCTAGCCTGATACTGTTTTAAAAAAAAATTAAGGCAAAGAATACCGATAAGGTCAAGAGCAGAAATTTTATAACATCAAAAGAGCTAATGCATTAGGAATATATAAAAAGTATAAATTTGCCCAAGTTTAAAAGTCAAAGGATTGTCTGCACAGCAGCAGGAGAGAACATTTTTCGGTGAAAATATCGTTTATCTTACATCCATGGTTGGGGTTCGACTTGTCAAAATGTGTCAGTTGTTCACTTAAAATTGATGTGCTAATTTATAGAATTTATACTTTAGTGAAAAAATAATGAAAAGAAAAAGGGAAACTAAGTATAGAGCTAATTACATATTATATATGTGGTAAGTCAGCCTTAAATGTACACCCTAGGGGCAGTTAGTTTTCATTTAAAGTACCCTAATCAGAAATCCACACTCCAGGAAGATTAGCGAGCATTTGAAGGACTCTAATCAAGAATCCACACCCCTCATATGACTATAGCAAGCGCTTTTAAAATCTTCTCCAAATATGCACCCAAGTGTTCATTATTTAGCATAAGGGCTGTTATAAATAATTTAGCAGTTTTATGAGAAAATTAATCATTCAGGGAAAATTAAACAGGTAACTCAATTTGACATGAACAAAGTGGAAGAATGTGCCACCACCACCTATGTCAGTGAAACACCTATGAAGTGCACCCTGAATACATGTGTTCACATCAAACACACACACACACACAGAGAGAGAGAGAGAGAGTTGGCAGGGTATGTTTTGGAGGGGAGGGTATCGGGAGAGTTGAAAGGGGAAATAGGGGGTTGATATGGTCATATTTCATTGTATGCATATATGGAAGTCTACAGACTAAAGAATGGAATTTGGAAAGAGAATGCTCAGACTTGGAATTTTGCTCAGAGAACATGCATAGCATGCTCAGAACTCTTGTCAAACCCCAACACCAAAAATACCGAAGAGAAAGCAAAGTCTGTCATTGTTCCATAAGGAGAACTGTCTAATCATACCACCACCACCACCACCACCATATTGCTTACATCCTCCTTGGAATGACCTTTCCTGCTGTGCTTATTGCAGTGTCTGAAGAGATAATGTGTTGCTTGCTCTGCTTAATTCCTAAGAAACACCTGGTTTTGTGGCCAAATTTCAAGCTGAGAGTTGCTATCAGTGCAAGGGTGGTGACATTGTTAGTGGAAAACATCTTCTTCCCAGTATCTCTAATTTGTTGAAACTCCATGTGATGGAGAATGGTCAGATGAGTTTTTAAGTCAGGTCACAGTGGTACTTGATGTTGTCCAGGGGATCCTGTGTTCTTTCTTTGCTGCTACAACTGAGGAAAACTAGATAAGTTGTTTCCATTCGAAAACATTTCTATTCCTAAGCTTTCAACTTAGTTTCCCAAACTTCCTCTCTAAAAACCTGTTTTCTTCCCAGTTCAGCTCACAAGAGCAGTTCACCCAAGGGGTTTAGGGAACAATTAATAGTGAGATTTTTAGATGCATGCCAATGATTGTAATATTAAACTCTGCATGAAATCCTTCTGAACAGCGTGCTTACAAGCAATAATGTGGAAGCATAACTTCCCAGAGGATATGGATTCTCTTGATCATGGTTGCATGTAAGGCAAGTTTTATCAGAACACAGACTTGTTCGTTTATGTATTGCCTAGGACTTCTTCTATATTATAATGGCAGATCTGAGGAGTGGAGACTCAAATTCTCTGGACTTCAGTGCTTAATGCATTATCTAGTTGACCCTTCACATGAATTTGCTGAGCCATGCATTGAAATAGAGTTCCTTCTAAACCAATAATTTCATAAAATGGCTAAATAGTAATCACCATTAATTCCTATGTTGTTTTTGTCTTCTTGAGACAAGATGTCTGGTCTGAGATTTTTTTTCCCAAATTGCTCTGTTTGACCATTTTTATTGTTTTATTGAGCTATATATTTTTCTCTGCTCTCCTACCATCCTCCCCCTCTCCTTTTACCCTCTTCCATGACCCCTATTCTCCCAACTTACTCAGGAGATCTTGTCTTTTTCTCCTTCCTATGTAGATCCACATATGTCTCTCTTAGGTTCCTCTTTGTTGTCTAGGTTTATTTGGGTTGTGGACTGTAGGTTTTTTCTTTGCTTTGTGTCTAGAAGCCACTTATGAGTGAGTATATATTATAGTTGTCTTTCTGGGTCTGGGTTACCTCACTCAATATGGTTTTTTTCTAGATCCATCCATTTGCCTGAAAATTTCAATATTTTTTCTGCTGTATACTATTCCATTGTATAAATGTACCACATTTTCTTTATCCATTCTCCAGTTCAGGGGTATCTAGGTTGTTTCCAGGTTCTGGCTATTACAAATAGTGCTCCTATGAACATGGTTGAGCACCTGTCCCTGTGATATGATTGAGCATCCTTTGGTTATATACCCAACTATGATTCCCAAACTTTAGTCTTTTGAAGTGGTGTGATTACAGGTATACACTTCACCACTAACTCTGGTGATTTCCACTTGTATATTTTCCAATATTTCTCTTCCAGATTCTTCTTTCTGCCTGTTGGTGTTATTATTGGTTATTTATTTCTGTGGTTTGCAGTGCTCAGAATAAAACATTACTGGCTTGCTCTTCATGGCTTCTTCAATCTGCTTTCCTATGAAACTCAAGACCACCAGCTCAGAATGATGCCATCCATGATGGACTGGGCCCTTTCCCATCAACTGCTAATTAAGAAAATGTCCTGCAGGCTTGCCTACAGCCCAATCTTATGGAGGCCTTTTCTCAAATGAGGTTTCTTCCTCTCAGATGACTCTAGCTCAAGTTGACAAAAAAATTATCCAGCACAGAACTTATTTGTGCTTAACATTCCAGAGGGATAAGAATCTTTGATAACAGAGTAGGGAGGCATAGAGCCTGGAGCAGGAAATACATGAGCAGGAAGAGGAAAGAATAGACTTGAAATAGTCTTTGATTTCTCAAAGCCTGACTCCAGTTAGATGCCTTCTCTAACAAAGCCTCCTAAGACTTTCCAAACAGCACAAGTATTTAACTGTCCGAGACGATAGGAGACATCTGATTCAAAACTCCGCAGATAGCCATATTCACATTAATCCTTCTAATCCACAGGAATGGAAGGCCTTTCCATCTTAAAGTGACTTCCTTGATTTTTTCTCCAGTGTCTTTATGTTCACTATAGAAATTGTTTCCTTGGTTAAGTTTTTTCCAAACTAGTCCATGGGGGGTGGGGCTTTGAAGTTTACATAAAAAGCCAACCAAACTTGGAAGAAATAGATAACTCCTTTGTTAATTCATCAATTCTATGTGCATATTTTTCATATTCTAATATCTCTAAAGCCAAGACTTTTGAAATTGATGGCACTTTATAGCCATTGAGTTATAGGCGACAGTCACAAGCTTTTTATTGTCTTCCCATATGCAAACTTGGTCATAGCTGCTTACTACTTATGTTGTTATAATGCCAATAGTGAACAGTGTTTAACAAAAGCCTCAGCCCTTAGAAAAAGGCCCATAACACAGAGATTCTGAGACTATAACATTTAAATAAAGAACGTAAATAAGAAAAAAATGATCTCAATTGCAAAGTATACAATGATCTAGGCTGGAAAGATATTTTAGGATATCATCTTTTCTTAAATTAAACTATAAATACAATACAATAATAAACAGCATATCAATAGGATATTTTATTCCGCTGATTTTATGTTCACCTCAAAAATTAAAAGCATGAGAGTTAGTTTTAAAAAATGAACAAAAGGAAATACTGATAAGTTACTTTTTCAAACTTTGAAATACTTATAAGGCTAAAATATAGCAATGGAAGTAAACAAATAGGTAAATAAAATAAAATAAAGTCATTAATACCACTCTTCTGATACCCAAAGGACTCTAAGCAAAAGAAAGAGAGAGAGAGAGAGAGAGAGAGAGAGAGAGAGAAAGAAAGACAAGAACAAAAACAAAAAAATCCCATCCTACAAATCTCATTCATTGTTATTCTGTTCACAACAACTAAGAAATAAACCAGTCTAGATGTCCAGCAACAGAAAAATGGATAGAGAAAATTCACTATATATACACAATGTATATTAAAACAAATCTATAAAAATATTAAGCTATAAAAATATTAAATCATGGTATTTGCAAGCAAATAGATGGAACTGGAAAGTATTATGTTAAGCAAAATAAGCCAGACTCAGAAAGATGAATACCAGATGTTCTTTTCTTGTAGAATGGAGCGGCAGGCTGTGTCCCGCCACCCGGCTAGCTTTACCCAAAATAATTACATGAAAACTATATTCTTTTAAACACTGCCTGGCCCATTAATTTCAGCCTCTTATTGGCTAATTTCTCACATCTTGCTTTAACCCATATTTAGTAATCTGTGTAGCACCACGAGGGGTGGCTTACCAGGAGAGAGCTTAACCTGTGTCCATCTCAGAGAGGAGAGGCATGGCGACTGCATATGGCGACTGCCTGAAGCGTCTGCCTCACTTCCTTCTACCCAGCATTCTGTTCTGTTTACTCTGCCTACCTAATTTTCTGTCCTATTGGGGCCAAGGCAGTTTCTTTATTAATAATGAAAGTAACACATAGACACTCCTCCATCATTTTCTTATGTATGAAACCTATGTTTCAATTTGTGTGTGTGTGTGTGTGTGTGTGTTTAGATAATGAAACTAGAAAAAGAACCATGTGAAAAGAAGAAGAGATCTTAAAGAAAAGAAAGGAGTGAAATGGAGAATAATAAAATACATGAGACATGAAAAGGGGGCACTATTGAGGAGAAGGGGACCAGCACTTGAGTGGGCCAGGGAAAAGAAAGAGGCAGGAAGGGAGGGAATAAAAAAGAATAGAGTTTATACAAATGCCATTATGAATCCCATTACTTTGAATGTTAGCTTTAAAAATTAATTTTGTCCTGACATTGTTTGTTTATGTGTGTTGCTGTGAGTGTGTGTATAGGGTATGTATGTGTTCATATATGGGTATGTGCATGTACACATATAGGTATGCATGCATGTGTATGAAGGATTGAGGTCAATGGTATATTTTTAAGGGCTCCTCACCTTATTTTTTGAGACAGCGTCTCTCTCTAAACCTGGACCTCACAGATTGGGCTAAACTGGCTATCCAGTGAGCTCCAGTCGCTCCCAAGCTTCCCCTGTCCCTGCCTCACCAGATATGCGCCAGCATGCCTTGCTTTTTATGTGGGAGCTGTAGATTCCAACTCAAGTCCTCACGCTTTTGCAGAAGACACTTGAATGGCTATCTCCCCAGCCCTAGTCAAGGCATTTAATAGAATGAAACAGCAGTTCTTCAATTCATAAAGGATATTATGGCAGTACACAAAGTGATATTTAGATAATTCATTGGATAGTAGGTTAAAATGAAGGTCACATTTTAATTGATGCTCTTGCTGTCTGTATCTGGAAAAGCTCTCAAAAGCCTATGTGCTGAAGGCTTACTCCAAAATGTGTTGTACTCAGAGATGGGAGTTTGGGGAAGCAATTGGATCATGAGGTCTCTGAACTCATGAATGGACCAATCCACTGATGTGGTCATAGTTTGATGGACTTTTGTGAAGTAATAAACCTTAGGGGTGGAGCCTGTTTGAAGGAAGTGGGTCCTTGAGCTGTCCTGGGGTGCTGTAAGTGCTCCACCCTATTTTTTCATGGTCACTGTGAGGTGTATAGTTCTGCCTCACCCTGTTGTCCATGCTATGATTTTCAGTCTGAGCATTATCTTTTTTTGTAATTTTATTGATTTTTATTAAGCTCTACATTTTTCTCTGCTCCCCTCCCTGCCTCTCCCCTCCCTGCCTCTCCCCTCCCTGCCTCTCCCCTCCCTTTCAACCCCCTCCCAAGGTCCCCCTGCTGAGCACTGTCTTAAGAGCAATAGAGCACTTTCAGTTCATGGACTGAAACTATTTAAACCATGAGCACAAGAATGTTTTAAGTGGTTTTTCTTGGTTATTTTATCGCAGTGACAGAAAGCCTACTAATACAGAGAGAATGTAAAAATAAATTCCAGTGTTGGGGATTTGCCTCAGTTGGTGGTGTCCTTGCATTGGCTTTGGTCCATGTCAGTGCTTATACCAAGGGTGCATGCCTTATAATCCCAGCACTTGGAAAGTGGCGGCAGGAGGATTAGAAGTTCAAGGTCATCTTTGGCTGCATAGTGAGTTCAAAGCCTGCTTGGGATATATAAGACCTTATCCAAAGATAATTAAATATATACATACATAAATTCCAGATAGATGAAAGAAATTATTTTTTCTGTCCATAAATGTGGTCTTAAAAACAGTTCTACTTTTGCTAGAAGCCTATAAAATACTACAATCTCTTTGGAGAGCAATTTCACAATTACTGTGAAAAATATGAAACATGCACACTTTTGAACACAGCAGATGTGTCTGTCTGAAGAGGCATACAACAAAAGCTTTTATTGCGATACTTTCTGTGTGTGGTGCTGGAGCTTGAGCCCAGGGCCTTGATTGTGGTGGACCCTGCCTATCACTGTGCTCTGCCACTGAACCAGGGCTCCATTCACAGCACTATGGTCAAGGGCAAAGTGTTAGAAACAATTGAAATAGTCGTTAAGTAATGGTCAATCTATATATACAAAAAATGAAGTAGGGCTATATACAGGAACATAAAAAGATCTCTAAGGCATATTGTTAACTGAGAACAAAATAGCAAAGCAATTTTATTGCATGGACTCAAGAATGTATAGGCATGTCTATACAAACGTGTGTATTCTTATACAACAGTAATAATTTGTTATAGTATTATAACAAATTTACATATACATATATATGTAATTCCATAAGGAACAGACTATAAACACTCACCCCAAATCAATGACAATGGTTACTTCAGAAAGGAGGGTAGATGTGACAATGAAGTGTGAACGCAGGGTTGGAATGTTTTGCTTGCTGTGCTTGTGAATGGCTTGTCTCATTCCCAATAGGAATGCATTCATATATTACTTGTGTAATATTTTAGACATAATAAAAACTTTAAATACTAAATAAAACTGGATAATAAGCAGAGAGAAGGCAAGTGAACTGCTGTTTCTCATTAGAAGCCTTTGAATGACATTTGACTTTTAAAACCATGACTGTGCTTTAATTTGATGAGAAAAAGGTTTATAAAATACATTTGAAATATATACTTTTATTTTTTGCCTCAGAAACAATAAGTGAAAGAGTTGGCCTTCATGCCAAAGGTACATTGATAACTTCTAGAGAAATAAAAATGAAAAAGATTTAGTTAACTATTAATACATTATAATTAAATGCTATTTTAGCTTTTACCTATAGTAAGAAAAAGATTATTGTAGCTTCATAATAAGCTATATAATAATATTTAACTAGTAATATATTTTAAAGTTATAAGCAAGGTCCTGATCTGTAAAATCTTATGTCTTAGAAAAATAAAATAAAAATTGACTTGAACTATTTTCTTCCTTGAATCCTCTGTATTTGATCCTGTAGCTGATCACTCAGGGTTAGTTCAGTGTTATTCCATCAAGATAATTTTCTATAATGAGTGTTAATCCAGATGTGTCGCCATATATCTATTTGAAACTCTCTGTCAATATGTATCTCATTTTGGGTACATCAGATTTAGATCAGAAAGGAGAATTACTGTATGTTTGAGTTGTGAGGTTTTATGTTGCTCTAGGCACAGGGACAGTGCTGTTTCTCCGTATATTTATTTATAGATCAACATATGTTTGGGGGAGTTCCTTACATGAGACTACATGGTTTTGATTTCCCTTTGAAAAATCATTTTTGTGATATATAGTATGGAAAACTAGCTAAGGATGAATTACCATATTCATTTTTATAATTCATAAAACAAGCTTATTCTTACAATTAAAATTTTAAATTAGGGGCTGGAGAGGTGGCTCAGCAGCTAAGAGCACTGACTGCTCTTCCAGAGGACCCAGATTCAATTCCCAGCACCCACATGGCAGCTCATAACTGTCTGTAATTCCAGTTCCAGGACTTCTGATACCCTCACACAGGCGTATATGCAAACAAAGCACCAATGTATATAAAATAAAAATAAGTAAATTTTAAAAAATTTAAATTAATTTTTTATTTTATTTGTATGTGTGTTTGGCTGTGTGATTTTGTGCACCACATGTATTGGGAGATCATGGAGACCAGAAAAGGGCATCAGATCCCCTGAAACTGGGGTTAAAGGACATTGTGAACCTCCATGTAGGACATGGGAATTGAACCTATGTCCTCTGCAAGAACAATAGAGTCTCCTGACCACTGACCCAATTCTCCAGTCCCATCATTAAACATTCTTTAAATATACCAGGGGATGAGCTTTATAAAATTTGCTTTCAAGGAAAGTATCTTTGTCATCATTGTAAACCTCTTATACAAACATAGAAAACAAATGAAATTAGAAATATAATACTTAAAATTGGCCAAAAACTGAAAAAAATAAAATTGCTGAATGTCACTGAGGATTTAAACAAAAGTAGTATCTAGGATTATTATATATGATATGCCAAGCTCTTAAATGTGAGATTCTTCTACTGCTCATTATGACAAAGTTCTGAAGTATCAACATAAAGAAAATGAAGGTTCAAAGAAGTTAAAAGAGATACCAGAGTTGGTCATTGTATGATTCATACCTTGTACACCAGCATTCAGTAGGCTGAAATTGGAGGATTGTGGCCGGCCTGGGCTACAGACTGATTTCTAAATTAGCCTGGCCTACAGAATGAGACCCTGTCTCAAAATAAAACATAAGAAAAAGCTCAGCGCACACCTTTAATCCCAGCACTCGGGAGGCAGAGGCAGGCAGATCTTTGTGAGTTCGAGGCCAGCCTGGTCTACAAGAGCTAGTTCCAGGACAGGCTCCAAATCTAGAGAAACCCTGTCTCGAAAAGAAAGAGAGAGAGAGAGAGAGAGAGAGAGAGAGAGAGAGAGAGAGAGAGAGAGAGAGAGAGAGAGAGAGAGAAAGAGAGAGAAGAAAAGCTCTACAAGAAGTTACAGATGTAGAGAGTAGCTAGCCATTATTTGACCCTTGTAAATAAGCTCACAATTGCAATTTTCCCCAGCTTCATGCTCAGATAATGAGGCACGGCAACCATGGTGAGGTCTGTGCACTCACAGCTGTCTATGCTACTCATCCACTCATCATGCTGCTGCCATCTTTTATAAGTGAAATGACAAGAAGTTAATAAAAGCCTTCATTGACACGCATTGCCAGCAAAGGTTGAGAGGCTTTGATTTGGCTTGTTGCAGATAGATGTAGTGGCGGCATATTCTTCATCTTGCCTATGCATGCCAATATTTGGAATTGCTTTTGCTGCAGTGCCTGTTGGCATTAAGCCGGGAGCCTATCCTGAGAGACAATCAGGAGAAAATTGCACTGTGTTTGTGCCAAGAATGAATCCTTTATATCTATTCAAAGAATTGCTTTCCTGGAGAGTCCAGTATCTGAGAACCTTATTTCTCTTAGAGGAAGTCAGCTTGTATCTTTGGAGATAATGGGATCAGTTGATTATGTTTGCTTCTGTGAAGCTTAGAATCAAATCGTCCTCACAGCTCTAGCAATGTTATGACATTTCTGCATGAGCATCTTATTCCGAGCCCTATTTGTGTTTTCTTTATTCTTGAAAATTCCATACACATACACAATAAGTTATTATTATATTAATCCCCCATTTTCCTCTTACAACTTTCTTCATACACTTCAACCTATATTCCCTCCCAAGGTCATGTCTTTTTTTTTTATAATCCACTAAGCCCCATTAGAATTGCCTATATGTGCATGTATGTGGCACCACCCACTAAAACAATGGGCACATCCTCAATAGCACCTTTCCCATCTATGGCAGGATTTTTGATGGGCTTGATCTTGTGCGGGTCTTGTGCAGAGAAGCACATCAGCTGTGAGTTCATGACTGGATGAGCCATGCCATGCTCAGAAGACAACATTTCACGGCACTCCTCCTTATCCTCTGCTTCTGACATTCTGTCATCTTCCTCTTCCACAATGGCTTCTGACCCTTGGGGTTTGGTTGCTAAGCATGTCTGACTCCGGGATGAGTATGTCTCTCCTTTACAACATGTAGGCCAGTGAGCAATCTCTGAACTGACTGTTGTCCACTGCAGAAAGGTCCTTCTCTCAACAAGGATGGGGCAGCACAGATTTACTGGTATAAATATATACATAAATATTTAGAAGGCAATTTGACAACATAACCACTTAGCAAAAGAAAACTACTAGGCTCTGACCTAGGGCTTATGCCCTTTCTAGCCATTGGCTTTTGACCAGGATTACAATGCCAGACATGAAATTTCTACCTCTGAGCCAGGTTATGGTGGCGTTTGCCTTTAATATTAGTATTCAGGAGCCAGAAGAAGGCATATGTCTATGAGTTTGAGACCAGCCAGGTCTACAAAATGAATTCTAGAACAGCCAGAGCTACACAGAGCAACTGTCTCAAAAAAAAGAGAAAAGAATAGAAAAAGCGGATAATAATGTATGTTTATCCTGCAAATCCTATAAGCAGAAAAATAACTAAAATGGAGTTGTCTAAATACTATGAAGTCATAAGCCAAGCAAACAGACATGAAAAAGGAGATTTTGACTAAAGAAAACAATTAACTTGGCAAAGCACATCTTTAGCTCTTAAGGCAATAATTCAATTTACAGGTAGACACCCACGCTATATCAACCAGGACATCATATATTGCTTGAGAAAGACAAACATTATATGAACAAGCCAATTTCAGTGCTTGTGGTAGAAAGCAACTTCTGGGCATGTCATCAGGTCAGTATATCCCTAAGCTAACTTCCCACATGACCACTCAAAGGGAAGTCAGATTTGCTCAGTTTGAAAAACTGCTATGTCTTACAAAACGCCAAAGAGAAAGTCGTGGTGTTACAGAGTACCATAGCAACTTAAGAAAAACCTGCTTGGGGCTGGAAAGGTGGCTCAGTGGGTAAGAGCACTGGCTGCTCTTCCAGAGGTCCTGAGTTCAATTACCAGCAACTACATGGTGACTCACAACCATCCGTAATGAGATCTGGTTCCCTCTTCTGGACTGCAGGAATAGATGCATGGAGGACACTGTATACATACATACATACATACATACATACATACATACATACATACATACATACATAAATCTCTTTAATAAAAAGAAAAAAGAAAAACCTGGTTAAGTGAAAGGTATCATGAAATACTGACAATCTTTCCTGACTTGTTTTGGATGAAAAGCCTGATTAGCTTTAAGCCATTAAAAATGGATTCATATTCCCTCCCCATATTTACATCTTTATAAACCAGCACAAAGTCTGACTGTACAGCCAGCTGGCTCTCTGTTTACGTTCTTGATTGGCATGATGAGGGCCGCATCACAGTTTGTCAATATCATGTATTACATGAAACCCAAGAGGAGTCTACCCAAACCTGCAGGATATGGTAGGCAATCAAGCAGCATAAAGGAGATGAATTGCAAGCCCTTCGAGAATAGAGTCATTATGAACTTAACGAGCATCATTTGTAGCTATATCTATTTTTGCGATGTTCGGAGGACACTCATTGTTGAACTCTGAGCTGTTGTGATAGCTTCAGATTCGCTAAGCTGATAAATATTTTAGAACGGCATCTGAATAATCAAAAGCATTTCTCTCGATTCAATAGTTCTCTCTATTCAATAGTCCAGCTCCTGGGCAGGAGCAAAGGGGGAGATACTGTCTTCTTAAGCTAAGGAAGAGGTAACAAGAACAATCAGCATAATTAAATGCAAAGTGGATCAATAAAATTATAGAATGTCAGAGCTGAAGAGAAGGCTGAATGCCATCATTTTATTGTTTCTACCAACACTTCACCTAAGAGCTCCTAGGAGAGGGAAAAGGTATTATATATCCCAGGCAGCCTGAGACCACAGTCCTCAAGGGCCAGAGGCTTATTTGAAACAGTTTTTTTAAATGCTGTACTTGATTCTAAAATGTAGTTAACCTCTGGATCTCATTTCCTCATCTGAAAAAAATGGAGAATAAAATGTTAACTGTAAAAGATGCACTTTCCTGTTCAATGAAGCTGTATATAAACACTGGACTTGAGAGCTGGGGGCACCAGCGAAGAGCACGTGCAGAGGACATGAGTTCGGTTCCCAGTCCCCACTCGGGAGGCTGACAACTGCCTGTAACTTCAGTTTCAGGGGATCCACCATGTTCTTCTGAACTCTCCAGGCACTGGTAGTCACATCACACGTACATATCCATATACGGACAGACACGCAAACCTACAATTAAAAATAAATATTAAAAATAACCACGAGGCACTGTATTTCAATTAAGAGTCCCCTTACAGGGCTGAAGAGATGGTTCATCAGTTAAGAGCACTGGCTGATCTCCCAGAGGACCTAAGTTCAATTCTCAGCACCCACATGGTGGTCTACAACCTTCTGTAACTCTAGTCCCAAGAGATCTGACATCATCTTCTGGCATTTGCAGGTACTAGGCACATGGGGATGAACAGGCATATATTTAGGCAAAGTACCTATAAGTATAAAATCAAATTCTAAAATTTTGAAATAGTCATTTTACAATTTTAAAAAAGCTAATTGTATTTTATACTTAAGAAGAACAACCAGTGTAGGGTCTAGAGACTGAGTAAAGGTTCTAACGAGAGGGCATGGTCCTGAAGTTGGGGTCTCATATGAGGTAAAAAAAGTTATACCTAGGATTGACATGTCACTTTCCAAGGAACTGACACTACAGCAAATGTTTCCCTCACAATGCATTTGAAACCATAAGCTAAACATGGGGGCCTTCTACATCAGCAATTTTATTGGATACTAAGAAAAAATTTTCAAAATAAGTACACATATAGAATAGGATATGTTTTAGCTTGGTTTGGTTTGGTTTTGGTTTTTTGAGAAAGGGTTTTTTTTTTCTGTGTAACAGCCCTGGCTGTCCTGAAACTCCTTCTGTAGACCAGGCCAGCCTTGAACTTACGGAGATCCTTTTAGCTCTGCCTCCCGAGAGCTGGGATTAAAGATGTTCAGCAGCACACTGGCCACGCTAAGATACGTTATTTTCCGTGACCCTTTGACGGAGAACATGAGACCTCAAGTAGATGCCTTCTCCCTTGGAGCTTGAGTTTCCACTGCTCCACTGTTTGAGATGCTTCGTTTGCAAGGTAGGAAGTGCAAGAAGATGGTTCTGAACCCCATTATTGCTCATTCCTTTGTTGAGGGCTCATCCAGAGGAGCCTCACCTGTAAGACCACTGAAGCCCAGATCCGGTCTTTCTTATTTGAAATGTCCTTTCAGCTACTTATCCAGTGTTTTGAATGCAGGAGAATGGTTAATCATGGATGGTGAAGGGCAAGGATGGGAAGATGGAATGATACATGATGTCACTCTGGGCATCTAAAATATCAGTCACTCAAACTGCACCTAAGTAGAGAAGTTCCGATCTGGACCTGAGGACAGTTCTCCTGGGCATCTCAGGACTGGTGACAAAATGGCAATGGAGCCCCTCCAAAGTCTCTCCAAAGCAGAACATGCTAATGACATCAGGTGTGACGGTTACTGTGTTAGAAGCATCGCAAGGCAGAGAAGAGAATGCTTTTCGCGGGGATGAAATCAGCTTGCTCATCATCAATATGAGTCTCACCCCTAAGGAAATGTTATTTTGCCAAATAGGACACATGTAAACATGTGAGTACATACGTGTCTGCATATTACACTGTATATTACACAGAGTCTGTATTAAGTCCCCTTAAAGTCTATTTTCCAGCTTGGTGATATAGCTCAGAAGCAGACTTCTTGCCTAGCATGTGGAAGACAAGGTTTGATTCTCAACACTGGAGAAATAAATATAAAAATAAAACTGAAAGTCACCTTGAGCAGGGAGAGTTCTATGGGCAGAGCAGGGGTTTCTGGGAAGAGGGAGGTGCAGATGGAAATAATATTTCAGGCCCTGCTCATTTCTCCAGTTCTGATTCACTCCATATGATGGGACCATCAGGCCTGTGTATGCTTCACTCCTGAGTATATCAGAGCCCTCCCCCTGCAACAGTCTTCCGACAACAGCTCCCCTCTCCATGTGGCCAGAAGAGTTCCAAACTCCAGGACATTGACACAGCAGCCAAGTTTCTTGGTGCTGGGGCTGTCATAATTGGTGTCGCTAGATCCATTTTATCTTTTTTGTTTTTGTTTTGTGCACATTTATGTATGTGAGGGTGTCAGATCTTCCAAAATCAGAATAACAGACAGTTGTGAACTCAGGTCCTTTGGAAGTTTGAAAGAGCAGTCTGTAGTCCTTCTTCCTCTTCCTCCTCTTCCTCTTCTTCCTCTTCCTCTTCCTCTTCTTCCTCTTCTTCTTCCTCTTCCTCTTCCTCTTCCTCCTCCTCCTCTTCCTCTTCCTCTTCTTCCTCTTCCTCTTCCTCTTCTTCCTCTTCTTCTTCCTCTTCCTTTTCTTCTTGGTTTTTAAATATTTATTTATTATGTATACAATATTCTGTCTGCGTGTATGCCTACAGGCCAGAAGAGGGCACCAGACCCCATTACAGATGGCTGTGAGCCACCATGTGGTTGCTGGGAATTGCACTCAGGGCCTTTGGAAGAGCAGGCAGTGCTCTTAACCGCTGAGCCATCTCTCCAGCCCTTCTTTTTGGTTTTTTGAGACAAGGTTTCTCTGTAGTTTTAGGGACTGTCCTGGAACTAACTCTAGTAGACCAGGCTGGTCTCGAACTCACAGAGATCCACCTGCCTCTGCCTCCCGAGTGCTGGGATTAAAGGCGTGTGCCACCACCGCCCAGTGGTCTTATGCTTCTTCATCACTGTTCATCATCAAAGGAAGTCAGGACAGGAACTCAAGCAGGACAGAAACCTGGAGGCAGGAGCTGATGCAGTGGCCATGAAGGGGAGCTGCTTACTAGTTTACTCCCCATGACTTGCTCATCCTGCTTTCTTCTAGAACCCAGGACCGCCATGCCAGCGATGGAACCACTGCAATGTGCCGGGCCCTCCCCCATCAACTACTAACTAAGAAAATACTCTACAGTCAGATCTTATGGAGGCATTTTCTCAACTAAGGAGCCCCCTCTCAGATGACTATAGCTTGTGTTAAATTGTCATAATACTAACCAGGACACTACACATTCATGTGTGCCTTGGACCGCAGTCTTGAGCATGTAAGATTCTAGAAGAGTGGGGAGCTTAATTTTCTTTCTGCATTTGTATTAGTGCCACCCCCACCAGGAGCCAGAAATAAGTGACAAGACTGCCACTTTATAGGAGACAAGAGCCCAAGCCAGGGTTCTCACTACAGACTGGCATGCAGCAACTCGTTAATTACATAGTTCCAGAAGTGGGATAAATCCCTCTGTCTTTCTGGATGACAATCTCCCTTTCAATGCATTTTGTTCTTCACTCCTTAGCAGCCCAGCTACTGTGTTCTGACAAGGCCATTTCCTCACTAGACTGGAAATGGAAAGAAAAGGGGAGGAAAAAGAAAAGAAAAAAGAAGCTGCTATTCTGGCAGCCAAGGGATCTCGCTGCAGTTGAGGTGTGGCTAGCCAAGTTTCTTAATCAATCAATTGGAGGAATAATTGAACTGGCTGGAAACAAACACAGGCTGCGCATCTCTCACGTGAGTGTTTCTTACTCTGTAATGTCTCCTCACATCGGGAGAGCATTTTCCTGTCTTTGGAGAGCAAATCAAAGGACAATCTTGTAAACGTACCCAGGGTTGACTTTATAGACTTCCCTTGGCAAGAAGACTGTGTTTGGATGCGATTACATAGCTCTCTGATGTCATCCCTACAAAGGAAAATACACGAGATGGCAGTCACAAAAGAACAAAATTGAAGGAAAAGCCGAGAAAGATGGCATTTTGAGACAGTGAAGGTTCTTTTTTTCTTTTTCCAGAGCCAACAACTGCAAAACTATGCTTGATACTGTAAAACACTCATCAGGATGTGCTGTATACAAGCATTTCCCCTCTTAGAGAAAAATGAGTTTCACACCTCCAAGAGAGGAAGTGACAAAACACCCCAGGCGTGAGATGAAATCTGAAATGATACATAACAGAAAGGAAAACGCTCATCTTTGGGAGAGTCAGCGAAGAGGTAGACGAGATGAGGCCAAGGTTGAGGCACAAGAATGGGGAGCTTGTGAGGGGGCAGCGGTAATGTCAAACAGACACGAAGACTTAAAAGTTGGGTTCATGTTTTTAAATTGGATTTTAGAATGGATAGGGAGCTAAAGGACAAAATGGAATACAAAAGTAATCGAGTCCTGAAACATTCTGAGTCCTGCATTTAAAGCAATGGGGTTACACACTGTGTATCGCTAAGTTCCCTCCTGCTACTTGAGCGAGGTGATCAGCATTTAACATGCCTTTCCGTATATGCACGGACCTCCTTCACAAAAAGGATAACTATGGCATATCTGAGGTCAGCTGCAGACTCTGCTACTCTTTGCATTTTTACATCTAAAATGTTGTGGCCTGCACAAAATTTTTTTTTAAAAAAAAGGGAAAGTGAAGCCACTGCATTTGCTTGTTCCTGATGCATGCAAAGAACCACAAACTTAAGCAGCTTTCCCTAATATCCATGTGTTATTTTAGATTCTTCATAGGTCACTGGTCCACGTGTGGTTAGGTGAATTGCTTAACTGTGGTCTCACAAGGCTGAAGTCAAAATGTCAGTGGGCACTGTGATCTCATGGAAGTTTTAAAGCTTAGAAAAGTCAATTGCATGTGGGAGAATCTGGTTCCCGTCTTAGTGAGGGTTCTACAACTGTGATAAAACACCATGACTGAAAACAATTTGAGAAGAAGGGGCTTATTTCACCTTTCAACTGCCAGGTCATATTCCATCACTGAGTGGGTTTGTCAGGGCAGGAACTGAGGCAGAAGTCATGATGAGGTGTTACTTAGCAGCCTGCTCCTGAAGGCATGCTCAGTTTGCTTTCTTATAGAACCTGCCCAGGGTTGCACCCTTCACAATGGCCTGGGCCCTTCTACATCAAACATTAATCAAGGAAATACTCTGGAGACTTGTTCTCAGGCAATCTGATGGAGGCATTTCTCAAATGAGGTTTGACTTGCCAGATCACTCTAGCTTGTGCCAAAAAAAAAAAAAAAAAAAAAAAAAAAAAAAAAAAAAAAAAAACCAGCAGCAACAACAAAACAAAACAGGATAGTTCACTATGGTTGTAGAACTGAGGCCTTCTGCTCCTACAAGATGCCTACAATTCCCTATCTTCACAACACGGCAGTTTGCTGCCTAAAACAGGAAGGAAGCTCCACCAGGCATGATGGCAAACACCTGTAATGCTAGCACTCACTTGGGAGGTGGAGACAGGAGGATCAGAAGTTCCAGGGCCATTGTCTGCTACACAATTAGTTAGATCTAAGACATGTCTGTAAGGAAGTTTCTGAAAAAAAAAAGTAACTGGGGAAAGAAGACCTACCCTGTATGTGGGTGGTGCCATCTTATGGACTGTGGTCCCAGGCTCAATAAACGGTGAGTCTCTCAATTTCAGCTTCTGAACTTCAGAACTTTAGAATTGTGTTGGGATAGAAACTGTGCACTAAAACCGGATCAGCTGATCACCTATAGTTATGGTAAGAATGAATGAAATACCGTAGAAAGCTTCTAATGCACCGCTTGCAAATTGTTTATATTGGTTAGCAGTCCTATGGTTCTCATCTTGGGTGTTATATGGAGACACTGCCTGGTAAATTAAAAGAGCAACTAATAAGGGAAGAGTCCACATTTGGAGCGACCCTGGGAAGAGGGTAAATGATGAGAAAGAAGGCTTAATGTGAAAGGAGAGTCATCTGTCTTCTTAACTGATTACATAATGTATGGCCAGCATCCTGATTCCTTGCTGTAAAAAAAAATAAAATTAAAAATTGTCTCCATTAAATGATAGAATGTTAGGATATGCAAGACATTAGCATCATTGTTTGAAGGGTTTGTTCTTATCCTGGGGAGTTTTTAAAACTCCTCAAACATTTCTCAGCTGCATTATACCAAGACAGAAGGAAGCATTTTAAACAATAAACAGTGAAAAGAAAAGAGAAAGAGCGAATCTCACCTCCACATTGGTTTGTCCCAACTTTCCTAAATTCCTTGCTTTTAATGGCACTTCTATCTGGTCACTTTAATGCACTTCTCCTGGTGAAATATATGATGAAATGCTTTAAGTCCCCCATGGTGAGCGCCCTTGCTGGGCAAGATGCTCAAGTTCACTTGAGGCCATAACTATTTGTGTCTCATTTATATGACAGATACTGCAAGGCCTTCTAAAAAGTGATAGAGATATCAATTCTCCATCAAAGGCAGATTACTAAAGAAGTAAAGAAAGGAGTGACTCTTACATTTGTTCTCCAAGCCGCTTTGCTTTCTTCATGGACTCATACCCCCCAAATGAATATCTGAAATCACAGGAGTAAGCATAAGAACCCTAAAGCATATTGGGAAGTATTCTACCAAAGCTCATCATATAAGGGAAGGGCCAAGAAGGAGTAGGAAAGGATAACTCCTCTTAGAAATCCAGAGAAAGTCCCTGTGATGGTTTGAGAATGATATAAACCCCAGAGGCTCATTTCTTTGAATGCTTATTCCCCGGGTCATGACCCTATGTTCGGAGGCTGGAAAGCTCTTTTGAAGTTAAAATATAATTTCATTGTTTTGTCCCTCCACTTTTCACCTGACAATCCTTCCCATGTGCCAACTCTTGCTGTATTTCAAACTCATGACCTTTATTTATTTGTTGATATATACATATATAGAATTGTGTGTATTGCTATGGGAGCACATTCTGTTCCTTCAGCAAATAACTTTTAAGATACAAGCCCACTTGGGCATGGTCTCTTTTGCTTTAAAAAGCAGAGGTATCCGTGCACTCTAGCTCTCTTGCTAGACTCTGTTCGTGTTTTCTCAGAGGGCTGTTGTCTAGGACAGTGATCTGTAAGTTTTCCCCTTAAATAAATGACTCTTTTATTATTCATAATTCTGAACTTATGCCTTCAGTGTATGTGCATGCCCATCCCGAGGATAGAAATACAACCTCCTAGTCTGTATAATTTTGCTTGTATGTATATTATTTCAGGGATGACACCTGGTATTGGATAACCAATTGGGGCATAGGTTCCTCCTCAGGGAAGACAATTTCTCTAACTCTCAGCATTCCATACCGGTCTTTAGTTGTTTATCTAAATTGGGCCCCCCATAATATTTTCCCTTTCCATGTTAGCATGTTTACTGTTCTAATCCTTGTTTAGGTCTTAATTAGGCAGCAATGTTTGATGAGATTTCATGGGGGTAGCTTCTCTGACAATTCTAGGAAACAAAATCTCACAGCAAACTTTCTGTTCCCCTGACCTTTGCCATCTTTCTACCCTCTCTTGAGCTATGATCTCTGACCTCTGGGTGCAGGAGTTGTATTACAGATGTATCAGCTGAGGCTGGCCATCACATGGCCACTTGTTCTCCTCATTTTGATTGGTTTTCTGTAGTGGTTTTCATCTGTTTCAGGGAGAAGTTTACACACTTTAATAGCACATTGTTGTTTCAATTCAGGTTGCTTGTTTCTCCCACAAAGCCTGTAATAATTCCATTCCCTAAGCCATGCAACCGTATGAGCATCACATATTTCTAATATATGTTCACAATGTTCATGTGGATTTTTCTGTGGTTCCTACTATTGAAATAATGGCTGCATTAGGTTTTTCCCCAAGAGTTTGAGTCCTCCTAATGTATTATCAGGCAACTCTTAATTTTTTTTTCATACAATGTACTTTGGTCATATTCTTTCCCTTCTCACTTCCCAGATCCCCACCCCAGCCCTGCTTCCCTACCCAATCTTGTGTTCTTTCTCTATATACAGAGAAATGTTTCTTTGATGGGGGGAGGGTGTGAGGCTGTGGGACTTCTAAGAAGTAGGTTGTAGCCGGAGGAATTAGATCACTAGAAATGGGCCTGTAAAGGCTATAGCTAGCCCCTGGCTCCTGTGTCTCTGTTTCCTAGTCCATCATAATGTGACCATCCTTTGACATATGCTCCAGCTTCCATGAACTGAGTTCCACCACCAAGCCTTCCCCACTATGGTGAACTGAGTTCCTCCGCCAAGCCTTCCCCACTATGACGAACTGTCAGCTGAAAGAAATCCTTTTCCTCCCTTATGTTGCTTTTGTCAAGCTTTGTCACAGTGATAGAAAAGTACCTAACACTTAAAAGAAATGAAATGAACCTCAGCAGTCTAGTGAATGACAAAACTCTTTAATTTAATGCAGAAAGCGGGTGCTATTCCTCCCATCTTCTTACGGAGATATTTCTGTGCTGCAACAGTCTATCGTGAAGATCATTGTTCCTCACGCTTGTTCAGGTTTCTCAGAAACTAAACCCTGTGCTTTCCATTACAAACATGAAGACATAGTCATATAGCAGAGGGAAAATCTTCTCCATGTATTTTCTGGGTTTGCAGTTTTCGGAAGAAAAGAATCAATGGTTGTCAGCAATGGATGTCTTCTACATCAAAACGTCTGCTGAGAATTTTACAGCGTTTGTAGCTGCAAGAGTGTTTCTCCCTCTTTATTTCACATTTTGTGTTATTGCCCCCAAAGCCAGGCATCTTTCTAATCAGACAACCTCTATCTTTCCGCATCAGTTGAAGTAAATGTCTTTATTTCTATCCTGAGGAACAGAGCACTACACAGTACCCTTTCTACCTTTCACGATGCGCTACTACTACTATGCTGGAGCCTTTTGAAAATCAATGTGGTTATTTTGGGGAGCAGTTGGAAATCCCCCAGGTTGTCCACAGCTCATCATTTACCTTTCTAGCTGAAGGAGGGGTGACTAGTGTGGTGGCGTGTATGCACATGGAGGAACGAGGGCCTTAAAGGAACAGAGTGACGCAGACTTGCAACTTCAGCAACATGCGGGAGATCAAGGCAGAAAAAGCATGAGTTTGAGGCCAACCTGGGCTACATAGTGAGATTTTGCCGCAAATAATAAAACAAAACAAAAATTAATGTCTTCTTAGAGACAGTAACAAAAACTTGAGGCTTTAAAATGTACCTTCTGTACACAGCGAGAGAATAATTTTTATAGAAGGTTATTTCTAGCATCTTTACCCAAGATTGTGAAAATAAATATTCATAAAATATCTGTGTTTACTCTGAGGATTCTTTTCATTTATACTCTGTTCTCTTCTGGAGATATCCCTCTTTAAACCTATCTCTAGAATGACCTCCACAGAAGCTAATTTCTAGAAATTGTAAGGAAAGCAGGAAATCCTGGCTCCATTTGTTGTTGTTGTTGTTGTTGGCTTGTCTTGTTTTGTAAGTGTTGTTACAAAAAAATGGCTTTACACATGCCAGGAAATGATTTTCCATTAAGTCATACTGCTATCTCAAGGCATTGAATCAGGCCGTCTATTCAAAAATCCATTATCTTCTGACATGAAGAATCAGTTCAGCATATACCTTTTTTCCCCTTTGGTTTTTCGATACAAGGTTCCCCAGTAGCTATGAGCCTGCTAGTCCTGGAACTAGCTCTGTAGACCTGGCTGGCCTTGAACTCACAGATATTCTCCTTACTCTGCCTCCTGAGTGCTGGGATTAAAAGCATGTGCCACCACTGCCCTGTTCAGCATATACCTTCACATTAAGGAAGGAGAACGTGGCTCCACATATCAACATAGAATCTGTGTGGTGTTCCTTTTGCTATAATGATTACTCTTGTTGAGATGAAATTATGCTGGGGTCGTTATATGTGGATATAGAATCTGCAATAGAAATTATTTTTGCTAGCTGGGTGGGGTGGCACATGCCTTTCATCCGAGAACTCAGAGGCAGAGTAAGCTAGATATCTATAAAGTTAATCTAGTCTACAGGTAGGGAGTTCCAGGTCAGCTAAGGCTAAATAATAAGACCCTGTCTCAAAGAAACAACAAAACAGTATTTTTACTAGTGTATTCTTTAGTTGTAAAAAGAAAACTTGAAGCTAAGTGGCACATGCCTATAATGCCAGCACTCGAGAAACAGAGGCAGGAGGATTGCTCAAGTAAAAAGCTGGCCATAGTAAGCTCCAGACCATCCAGGGCCACACTGTAAAACTGTGTCCAGAATAATAATAATAATAATAATAATAATAATAATAATAATAATAATAATAATAATGATAGCAGAAGAAGGGAGAGGGGGAGAAAGAAGGGAGGAAGAAAAGAATAAAGGATAGAAGAAAGGAAGAAAGGGAAATAGAAAAAGGAAACTTTAGTTCTTTAGTGACTGTCATCCACTTCCTTGGGAAGAATGGAATATATATTCAAAAGATCAGCAGGAGTCATCTCAACCTGTATATCGCTGTGCTGATAGGGAGTCTCATAAAGCTCTCTCCAAGGAAAAGAAGAGTCAAAACAGACCCATGTACGCATGCGCAAAAGAGAAGAGAAAGAAAACCAGATTTTTAGGAAATAACGGGGACACTTAGATGTTCACTTAAGAAAATATTTTGTAGATTAATATCTCATACTATATGCAAAAACCAATTCCAATTCCAGATGATATAAATAACTAAATGTTAACACAAATCAATAAATATAAAGGATACTAAAAGACTTAGTGGTAATATAACTTCATTCCACTTTGGAAATAAATTTAACTATATTTATGTATATTCTCCATAGATTTTCTTCTTGCAGTGATGTGATTGAAACAAGCATTGTAAGCATGCTAAGCAAGCACTATGACTGCGTCACACCCCAGGCTAGGATACATAATGCTATCTTATGCATGTATGCCTGTTACCTAACAATCAAACCCCTTCATAGATTCCCTAGGGAGCTACTGATTCACATGTACATAAAGGAAATTATCCAAGGGGCTCACATGGACACTGCTCACGAAAGTAACCACACTGAGGGCCTGGAGAGACAGCTGAGCAATTAAGAACACACACTGCTCTGTCAGTTCCCAGTGCTCACATTGGTCAGCGCTCAGCCACCTGTAATTCTAGGTCCAGGGATTCCCAAACCCTCTGCTGGCTTCTGTGGGCAGTCACACACACATAGCACATACTCACACAGACAGAAACATATATGCCAAAATAAAAATAAATTTTAATTACTATTTTAATTGTGTGTGTTTCTAGATGTGTCTTATGTGGGGGCAGGGTATGTGCACAGGAGTGGATGTCTGAGGAGGTCAGAGGACTTGGATCTGCAAGCACTAGAGTTATGGGTGGTTATTAGCTGCCTTGGCGTGGGTGCGGGGAACTAAATTCAGATCATCTGCAAGAGCAGTATGTGTTCTTCATTGCTGAGCCATCCTCCACCCCAAAACAAAGCTTTTTTCAAAACTTAGTAAATACACTGAAATATTCTAAATATCTATTGGTGGAGAGCAAGAAGTATAATTAACAGTTGAACATCCACACAGTAGAAGACTGTACAAAAGAAACAGCAGCTTGAATATAACAAATTCAAATTTTAAAGATGGGTGGAGAGTTGACCCAGCAATTAAGAGCAGGAGTTATTCTTGCAGGGGCCCCGGGTTCAATTACTAGCTTCTACATGGTGGCTCACAAGCATCTCTAACTCCAGTTTCAGGGGATCCAAAACCCTCTTCTCATCTCCGAGGGCATCAGACACACTCTTGGTGTACAGACATGCAGACAGACAAAACACCCACACACATAAAAATAAAATACATCTTTTTTTAAGGGAAGAAGACGACAGACGGCTGAAGAGAAGACTCCGTAGTTAAGAACAAGTACTGTTCTTGCAGAGAACCTGAGTTCTGTTGGCAACTCACAACTGCCTATGACTCCATCTCCCAGAGGCTCTGACTTGCTCACACATATATATCCCATATATGCAGGCATACAGAACTGAAAATAGAAATGATTTTTTAAAAAATTTAAAATCAGGTCTCGAGAAATGGCTCAGAGGTTAAGAGCATTGACAGAGGTTCTGAGTGCAATTCCCAGCAACTACATGCTGGCTCACAACCATCTATAATGAGATTTGATGTCCTCTTCCGGTGTGCAGGCAAGCATGCAGATAGAATACTGTATACATAATAAATAAAATAAAACTTTAAAAAGCAGCATTAAAGATATCTAAGATATAATAGATGAAAAAAGCTAATCACTGAATAACATATAGATGTTTCCTTTTACTGATGGAAAAAGGGCATTATGTAAATTCATAGGTACATCAGTAAATACAAAGAAAATGTCTGAAGGAGACATGGTAATGTGTAATTATGAATATGCTTCAAAACAATTGGAGACAATGTACATAAGTGGGAAGGTGTTATTACAGGTATTTACAGTGATGATATTTCAGTTTGTTTTGCAGTTTTAGAGCGCATACTTTAGGACTATGACAGCTACGAGATTAGAGACATCTTCCCCCACCCCATTCTGAAGTTCAGAATTTCTGAATGAAAAAGAAAAAGTCCTTTGGAGAGGTGAAGGCTTAACTTGATTTTTCATAATGAAACTCAGTAACAGGAATCCCTGCATGGTAACGAGAATCCCATATTATACCCGCCCTCAGACATTCTTACCAGGGCAAAGGGTGAGATGGCGCTCAATGGTACAGTACTCAATCCCCGGCATTTCTATACAAATATTTCAGCTTCCATTTTATTTTTTTTTTTCATTTTGAGACCAGATCTCATCATGGAGCTCTGACTAGCCTGGAACTCACTCTGTAGACCAAGCTGTCCTTTAATGCACAGCAATCCACCTGCCTCTGCCTCCAAAATCCTGGGATTAAAGACATGCACCAAGTCTGGTAGTGGTGGCTCACACCTTTCATCTCAGTACTTGGGAAGCAGAGGCAGGCAAAACTCTGAGTTTGAGACCAGCCTGGTCTATAGAGTGAGTTCCAGGAAAGCCTGGGATACACAGAGAAACACTGCCTTGAAACAAACAAACAAACAAACAAACAAACAAATGTGTGTTCAAAACAGCCTTCTTGAGTTTTGGGTTTGAGAGAGTTTTTTGAGAGGGAAATTTTATGCATTTTCTGGCTGCCTGAAACCCTGTGTGTACCAGACCAACCACAAACTTACATTGACCATTCTACGTCTGCCTCCAAATGCTGGGATTACAGTCATGTGCCACCATGCCTGGCTAGATTGGCACTTTGATTCAAGCAGATACTATTATATGATGTAAATATGGTACCTCCTGGAGAGTAACGTCCATGCGGGCAAACAACTGCTTTCGGCAACTGGATGTGCCAAGCTTAGCACAGGACCATGGTACCTGGATGTGGATGCTGAAACTTGGTTCTCACCAGCATCGTTTTCCCATCACTTAATCTCCCAAAGGAATCCACTCGACCTTTATCCAGTAAGTTTTCATAATGTCTTTTCTGTTTGCCTGGTACCATATGTTAACTATTTACTAGATCAATGTTGAATGGATAATTTTTACAGCTATATCATCTACATATGTACTAATATTTAATGAAAAAAAGAAGACCATGAACTTGAAAAAAAGAGCGAGGAGTGGTATATGAGAGGGTTTCAAGGGAGGAAAGGGAAGGGAAAATGATGTAATTAGAATCCCCCCAAAAAAGACATTTTTAAAACTCTTCATTCCCATCAATGAAGAGAACGGCATCTAAGTGGACAGTGTGTAATAAGCCTGCCTCTCTGACCAAAAGGAAAGACGCAGACAAGTGGAGACAGCACAATCAGTCACTGTGGGGAAGTATATAGTTGGGATGGCCCCACAAGGCAAACCTCTGGCCCCAGAGAGACCCTTTCCATCAGTTCATTGCCGCTAGCATTAGCTGAGTGGTGCGCACTCCTTCATATGTGCATTCAGTGGACAATTTACTAAACAACTTCCCTGGGCAGGTGTCTTAGTCCCGGTCCCCAAGGAGAGAAAGCAGATGGCTGGGAGATGGGATGCGAGAAATGTGGTTGCTTTTAAGAAAATGTCATGCTGGTTGCTGCCTTTTCTGAGCTCAGAGGGAGCAGATGATGGAATCTGTAGGAGTGTGTTATTCTGTCCTTTTAAATCACCATCGTACCTAGGAGGCCTTCAGTAACTGACATTAGTATTGAGCTGACAATCTTTTCTTCTTTTTCTTTTCTTTTGTTTTTTGGTTTGATTGGTTTTCAAGAAGAGGTTTCTCTGTGTAGCCCAGGCTATCCTGGAACTTGTCCTGTAGATCAGACCGATCCTGAATTCAGAGAGCCACCTGTTTCTGCCTCTCCGGTACTGGAATTAAAGGTGTACAGCACCATACCTGGCTGAACCGATAGTCTTAAAAATCTTGTAATCTAGATGAGATGGACCCTGGAAAAAGGAAGACAGCAGGTAATTGCCTCCGTAGTAAAGTCAAACATGTCCCACTGAAAAGGAGACTCAGAGTTACAACTCAAAGGGAAACGAAGGAACTCTCAATTAAAGGTGGGGATTGGGGAGTGCTTTTCAAAGACCACGGCATTTCAAACCGGGTCTGAGAAGGTGACAAGTGTTCGTAGTAAATGGCCGGGGGTGTGGCTGTGCACCTCTCTGCCCATAAACACAAAAGTAGTCCTGTGCCAGACACAGAATAGAATTCGTTAGCGCGATAAAGAAAAGATGAGAGACACGGCTAAGGCTATGTATGATACGTACGTCTCTGTAACAGTAAGCATACATGTTGGCAGCGACGAAATGGATCATCATGAATCAATTGCATGATCCAGACCCAGGCAAAGAAATTATTCTTAAAAATTGGAGTTGAATATAGGGATAAGATCATTTTACTGGAAAGATGGTTTTGATTGTGAGAAAATCTCCTATGTAAAAGAAAAGAATCCTTTGCTGGTACATTCCATTAGCAAGAAGATGTCTTGGATACATTGGAATCTTTTGATTGCCTGATTGAATAAAACCTCTTAAAACAAGAATGAGGAACAGACGTTCCCTTGGAAATTGTTCTCAGCAGTCTAGACAGTATTTGGTACAGGAACCCGAATCAAAATCCTGCTGACCAATGGGACCTTTATGATCTACTCTCTCACCCACTAATGGCTTCCTGGGTGTGCATTACCCAATGAGATTTTAGGCTCCCTAAGGGCAGGAATGGGGCCATCTGTTCTTCTCTGAGTTCAGCACGATCCTAAGCACATACCCCTGAATCTGCCCCCACTCAGTCACCTCTCCCATTGAAGTCTTCATGAGGTGATAAACATGAGGGACAATGGGAGCCACACTTGCTCATTTGTGATTATCTTCTGAGCTGCTGATTTCAGCCCATGGGTTTCTACTTGCCAGGAGGTCTCAGAGAGGAGCGTTAGCTCTCAGCTCCTCTGTGATTTGCAGCAACAGGTTTTCCTCTAGACCCTGGAGAAGGCTTTGTGAAAATTCCACCATGGTTGAATCAGACTCAAAAAGAGAGGGGCCTTGCTTTCTCAAGTTAGGGGTGGGGTGAGCACTACAAAAGACTTTCCTATAACCCTGAAGCCACCCAAGTTCTGGTTTTGGCGTGTTTCTAGCCTATGAACAATACCCTGTAAACCAAATCTGGAAGGGTGCTCTCCTGAGCCCTACCGCCTTTGCCCAGGAGGGTTCCTGAAGAGGCCAGCCTTGGAATTAATTGAAGAATCAAGAATGTGACTTGGAGGAGCGCAGCACGACAGAGCTTGTCAGTTGGGAGAAACCATCGTTTGGCCCCCTCCCCCTTCTTTTCCTGCAGGTTGGCTATCCTTGTAATTAACTGTGGAGCGGGGTCTCATGGGAGCTTGCTAAGAATGCAGAATCACAGGCTCCCTCTTTAGCAAAATCCCCAGGAATTCATATGCACAGTAAAGTTTGACAGTTGCTGGCCTAAGCCCTCTGGGCCTGTTAAATGTTCTAGTTAAATGGGGTTGAAGACATTGGCCGATCTGTGCAGTTGCTGTGGATAGCAAATGAGATAATCTGGCGCAGTGGTGTGGGGACCATTTGCTAAAATTTTCAGGACTTTTGCAAGCCAGTTGTTGCACTTTTGGTAGCATGAAATTGGATTACGGCGAGAGTGTTTACACCACAAACATCTGCAAACCGCACACACCAGAGGTTCTCATTTGATTTGCAGAGATTCGGTTTACCTGCCTTGCACTGGGAGAGCCTTTTACATGGGATTCGTAAAGACCCCTGAGCTGGGAAATCTGCCATGCCCGGTCCAGAAAGGACACTTGCCGGTCTGGACCTTGTTCTGAAGTGGGGGCGCGAGGTGGCACCCGGATACCCAAACAGAAGGGGTAATGGTATCAAAAAGACAAGCTTCCAGAATGGACAGGAGTCGGTGCTCAGCAGCTGGAGCTCATTACCGCGTTGCTTACCAGTGAGCAGCCGCTCAAAGGCCTTGCTCTGTTGCACTGCAGAAGGTCAGCACTTGGGCAGCAAAGGAAGCCAGGCCCAGCACAGGGCCACTGGGCCCCAACTGAGGGAACCTTTGAAAACAAGTTTTTAAATCATTAAGGAAATGAAAATGAAAAACAAATCCCGAGAGAGGGGCGAACCTGCCTACTAGTTGGCTTACTTAACGCAGTCTGCCCATTAATGGGACGTTAAGATCACACCGAAAAGGAAGACAGCCCTGTAGCCTGCAAGCTCTCCGGTTCACATGGGGCAAAGAAGAACCACAGAGCTGCGGAACATTTGTGTCCTCAGACATCTTTGCGAGGGGTTGATCTGCCTCTCCGAGGTACTGTAAGCATTTTGTGAGCCAGAGGTTGCTATGGTGGCTGCCTTTGTGTTGAATAACAAAGTGCTATATAAACTTGGGCAAATCTGCATAAATTATGTCTGGCCTATGGCTCTAGTTTACACACCCTGATCAGTAATTGAAGAAACATGTTCAAGCCCAGAGCACTGAGCATGGGCGTGTGTTCCACCCCTGGAGGAGTTTCCCAGGTTAGCTTCACGCAGGGGCTCTTTCTTTCCTCCAGCTGAACAGCTAATGACTGTCGGCACACCTTTCCTGCCCTTGCTTGATGAGCCTTTCAGGACAAGCGCTATGAGGAGGGACACTCGGTGGTTTTCAGATAATAGAAATCACAGCCAAGTGAGTGAGCGTGTTTCCATTTTGATGCACGGAGATGCAATCCTCTGCTTTTTTTTTTCCTATGCATTCAGTCCATATTTGTGACTAAATGGTGCTTTCATATAAAATAAAAGCCCTGACCCTTAGCACTGTGTCATTGCTGCCTTTAATCTCTCCCTCTCGGAGCCACAACATTCCATGAAATCCAGAATCGCATTATCAGAGCCTCGCTTCCTTTGGTAAAGGAGAACATATTGCAGTACTCTGAAAATAATGAAGTATTGTCAGTCCCAAGCCCCTCCCTGCCTCCATGCCCTGTTCCCTCCCGTTTGGCCAGTAGTTTTCATAAAGAAGTATACAGTCGAGTTGTCTGTCTGTAGACAGTCCGCCGTCTTCACAAAGGGCACTGAAAAGCACCACGAGTGCGTTTCATATCCCGTGAGCTCACGCACTTCAGTGGATGGCCAGCGGATGACATTTTCCCAGAAGCAGTGGGGCTCCATTTCAGTTTCTGCAGAGCAGCCCTGTTAGTCTGCACTCTTTCTTGATGTCTGAGACAACACCTAAGCCATGCACCTTTTACTCCCTTCTGGAAAGGCAGCCAATCCACCGTCACACACAGGCACCATCCAGCTGGGAAAGCGACTCTCATCTGAGGGGCGAGCGCAATGCGGCCATGAGTCATGAGCGCTTACAAATGGCAAAACCAGGTGTCGGGGGCTCCGAATGATATTAAAGGAGCTCCCTACTGGCGCTGGGATTGAGGGAGCTGGAACTTCAGCCCTGTACCAACTGCAGCAGGGAAACGCATGGGAGCGGCTCTGATTTTTGTCTTGCATTCTTTCAGCCGGCCAACTTTTACAGAGGGTAGCCACATGATCTGAGCCTGGGATTTCACTTGGCCCTGAGCCACCAGCCCTAACACATGTCTAAGGACTCACAGCTGCCTCGGCCGTGGGTTCCCAGCATCTCGACTGCAGATGTGGGCTTCGCAAGCTGTGTCATGTCTGTCTTACCAGCTTCTGTGAGAGAGGAAGGAAAGAATGCCCGGGTTCGAGCTCCAAGTGCCCACCCACAGGTGGAAGAGGATCCAGAAAGTCAGATGAAATCTCAAACTACTGAACATCAGACATGTTCTCCATTGCAGCAGGCTATAGCAGAACCCAGTTGGTACCAATCCTAAGCCTGCACAGCCGCCAAACCATGGGTAAAATTGGTTTGGGTGGGAAACTGATCACCGCCCTTTTCCTAGACAAGATTTCGGAAGTTCCTCACCCATTTCTTTGCCTATGAGATATTAATTAATTACAAGTTACTAACGCTAACCAAATGGCAATGACAAATGAGCCCTGGGCCTAACCTGAAATCCATAGTCATCTACAGACTGGCAGCTAAGTGTAGTCTCCAGTATGTAGGACAGAGAGCTCAGTCTCACATGTCACAAGCATGACAGGTCACTTTTGCTTTGTGAAACTTAGTATTCCCTCTGTCTCAGGGGAGGAAGTTGGATTCGATGACATTCAAGGGCACTTCGACTTATAATGTTAAGTCACTCTGCTGAACATGTAGGCTCTATAACTTGGTGGCCCAGGAAGGTCATCGCAGGGTCCTCTCTGCTTCAGGCTCTCCTTAGATTCGCCCATAGCAGAAGAAGGGTGTCAGCAGCACCCTGGGGCAGCAAGAAATCATGAGCTCAGCCCACACAGCAAGAATATTCGCCAGTGTGGCGTTTGCCCAGTAAACCCGTTTCCAGACACATCTGCACAGCACCTAAGACAGAAAGAAATCAATCAGAAAACACACGAAGTTTGTGGGTGGTCTTTTCTTGGGAAGTTCAAAACTGTTGACAGTTCAAACTCACAAGCTCTATCCATACTCTCAGACGTTGAAAGACACAGGGACCCCTTTAATTCCAGGCCCTTTCTGTTTGCAACCGTCTATAAGGCAAAAGTCTTTTGCTACTTCCTATCCGAACATCAGCACTGCATTGGACCCAAGGTTCCAGATCTCCTTGCTTCCAGGCGGTTCTTCAAACAACAGCTTTGTGTAAAGTCTGCCTTTGTCCTGAAATCTGCTGACCTTGAAGATAAGTTCAAAGACTTGAACTCCAGGCTTAGTGCAACACTACTACTCAGGCTGACCCCGGGCTGGTCACTTTTGCTCAATTTCTCCATCTTTCGAAGTAGGAATTTCCACTTCTAGTTCTGACCCTAAGAGATTCTATTATATGCAGCATGCCTGCAACAGGAAGAAAAGGAATAAGCACCTTGGCCTTGAACCCAGGAAGGCTACTTGCTAGCTGTGCTTCTTCAATGTAGCCAAGTAGCAGAGAAACTTGCTTGACAGCGTGAAGACCTTTGTGGAGTGAAATAAAACAGTGGTACCTATGTTTCCCAACAAAACTGGCTTTGTTATATGTATGCATGTTTCCATTTCACAACAGCAAAAAGCACATTTCTTAGAAGTTATCACTTGGGGTTGGAGAGATGGCTCAGTGGTTAAAGTCACTGGCTGCTCTTCCAGAGGACCTGGGCTCAATTCCCAGCACCCCCATGAGAGCTCATAACTGTTTGCAACTACAATTCCTGGGAATCCACACCCTCACACAGATGTGCATGCAGGCAAAACACCCGTGCACATAAAATAAAAATAAATAAATGGTTTCAAACTACAAGAAGTCATCGCTTAATAGTTGTACATCTTCTGTCATCCTTACTTGCTGATTTCTTGTTCATTCTTTCACCACCCACCGTGGACAGAAGGCCTCGTCTTACCTTCTCCCATCCTCCACCTTCTCCCATCCTCCCGCCCCCCCATCTCTACTTTCCCATTCCCTCATCCTTCTTGACAGTGGAGTCCTTTAACCTCTTGGAACGTTCTTAAACATTTCCTCCTCGGGGCCTTTGCACTTGTTTTCTTCTCCATGTGGGACCACCCAACTTCTCTGTTTGTTCAGATGAAATGTCACCCACTCAACAGTGCCTTCCCAGCAAACGTTCTAAAACACATCTATACTGCTTAATCCCTGCGACTGTTTGCTCACCGTGTTGCCTCCCTAGTCTTCATCATTGACTTATAGCATGTGTTATAAATTAACCATACCTCTCATCTTTTTCTCCCACTAGAATGTAAGTGCCACAAGATCAGGGATGTGTTTATCGTCTTTGTCCGTCATCCCTCCCCCACCCCTGGCCAAGTGATACAGATAAATGGTACAGAGAAAACAGTATCTGTGAGTTGGATACATGAAGGAACAGTAGCAAACACCAAATGGTTAATTATTATAATATTTATGGAAAATACAATTTAAAGAACATTTAAGACAAGGGCTTGTATATCCCCGGTTAGCCTTGAACTTGCTATGTTGCTGAGAATGACATTGAACTCCTGAGCCTCCTGTGCCTATCGCCCAAACACTGGGATTACAGGCAGGCCTGCATCACCTTCCCCTCCTATAATTTAAACTTTTTTTTTTAACTACGCCATCCTCAAACTGAACAGGCTTCCATTCTGCACAGTGAGCATGGGCCATTGGGCCATTTTAGTCCATCTCAGGAAACTCCAAGGCTCTTCAGAAGCGGAGTTTGGAGCGCCTGGCTTTGGATGCCTTTTATCCCTTTAGTTATATGCATGCCCTGACTCAAATGAGCTAATCCTGTCAGGCCGTCTCCCCAGTTGCTAATCTGTACTTCTGCCTGGGAACATCCACTGATACCTCAGAACATAGAGTCCTCCGGAGATAAAAGCAACCACAAAGAATGTTTCCTGAGTGCCAGGCCCAGAGACTGGAGACATTTCTGGCATTATCAGTGAAGTTCACAATCACCCCATAAGATGAGTACCATTTTATATTTTTATTACTTTTTTTTTTAAAAAAAACTTTTATTTTGTGTGCAACTGGGAGGCGGCGCATGCCTGTGTACATCAAAGGGCAACTCGCGAGAGTTGGTTCACCCCCTTGGAACATGTGGGGCCTGGGACCTAACTCAGATCATTAGGCTTTGTAGCAGGTCCCTTTACCCGCTGAGCTAGCTTGCTGGCCCCGTGAGTACTAGCGTATGCCTGTTTTCCTGCTAAGGAAGCAGCGGCTGAAGTAGGTTGAGATCCTTAACCAAGTGTGCACAACTAGTAACGATAAGACTAGACTTTAAATCCCGGTCACAAACAAGCCCTAGCTCCCTCTCTTCCCTCCTATCGTGTGTCCTATTCCGGCTGTAGCAGTGTTCTCCCTCCCTCCCCACCCCACCCCCGAGACTAGACATTTGTGTTTGGAAATCAAAACATGTAAATGGTAGCACAACGATGAGGATATAGGCCCACTCGTAAGCAGCAAATCGTCGAGGAGGCTGCTGCAAATGAAGAAAAGCTGGGCAGAGAAGACTGTTGGAAAACCTAGGCTGGGAACGGAGCTCAGTTATTAGAGCGCTTGCCCAGCACGCCCGCTACTGGACTCCATCTCCAGTGCTCCGTGCACCAGGCTTGATGTGCCTGCCGGCAGTCCCAGCACTCCAGAGGTGCAAGCAGGAGGATTAGGAGCGCAGGTTATCCTTAGCTACATACAGAGTTCAAAGTCATCCTGGAAAACGTGATGTCTTCTCTCAAATAAATACATGCATGCAGAAATCTGTTGCTAGACAGATACATCTGTAATCCCAGCACTCAAGAGGCGGTGAAAAAGGATTGTGTGTTTAAGGCCATCCTGGGCTACCTGGTGAGATACTACCCCCCCCAAAAAGAAAAAATATATGATTTAGTTCAAATTTTGTCTCAGTCTACCTACCAAATACAAGCACCTTGGGTCACCCCCCCATCGCTGCACACACAAAAAGAATTAAACATTATGAGTCCGTCAACAGACTGTTGCAAGTCACACAACGAGAACATAAGTTTTCTCGAGTGTGAAAACAAACAACCCTGACTTCGGTAGCATTCGCTTCCCCGCTGCCTTTTCAGACTCCTCGGTGGGCATCTCCAGGACCCCACTTTCGTGAGTGGCAAAGGAGGTTTTCACCACCTCTGGGCAGGGTCAAATTCCTCCGTATTCCCCGCTTTCCTCATCATCTTTGCCAACCTTGTATTAAAGGTGTGGAACTGCAAGAAGTGGAGATGACCTAAAAAACTCGGACGCTTCTTAAAAGGGGGCAATCTGGAGACTCATTATGTTCTAATGGAGAGGGCTTGCTGGTTCCCACTGTTGCTGCATTGATCCTAGATGAGATGAGCAAACATACACTGGCCAAAGGAATTCACTTCATTTGAAGATAAAAGTGAGAAGCCCAATAAAGACCCTCTCCCATGAAAGGTATGCCGCCAAATACTCCGAGTTTCGTTTTGATGCCATAGCACCAATATTTGCAACTACTTCCAGTTAGCTGAAGATACCGAGTCGGGTCAGATACATCCTAGGCTACCCCATTGTTTTCCCAGGCGTATATCAAAGCATCATTCAGTAAATGCGAGTGAATACTTGCAGGCATCTGAAGATGAATCCTGAAAATGGGAAAATTTACTAAAATGTCTATCTAGATAAAGCCAGAACAATAACACTTTGAATTTATCAAGTGCCTTTGTTCTGAACAACTCAAGCTCTGAAACCATTATCACGTTAATGGAATAGCACATTCCTACGCGATAATATCATCATGTGGCTGGTTAGTGGTGTCATCAGTTCCATCCTGGAAACCACTGTTAGAAAAGGCAAGAGCAAGAGCCGCACAACTACTTCAATGTGTAAGTCCGAACCCAAATAAATCATGTCTCTGCAAAGCGCTTTTGCAGGATTACGCAGACCCTTTCTATATTCCCAATGCAGGTATTAGGAAAGACTGCTGGAGTTTCCCAAACACATAATGCCAAGTACAGTGAAAGCAGCCACGAGCTGACCCAGTCGTTGAGGTGGCTCGGTCTTCGCCTTTCTGGATATCCTGCTGTGTGGAAGCCTTTTCCCTTTCAGCATCAGACTTTGTGGAGCTGCAGAAAGAGAGCATTGAGTGGACTAGCACATTTTATACTGTCCTGACAAAAGAACCCTTTCCCACAGACACAGGGACTCTCTGCGCCACTTGGGTGTCCTCTCCACGGCCATCTGGGACCATTCCTGTGCTGGCACTCCTCACAGCCTTATTCTTACCACGAGAGAAGTGGGACTAGCATTAGAAATGCTATAGAGACGCATGAACACATTCCTTTTTTTTTTAAATTGCCATTCCTTTTCAAATTTGCTATGTAGTCAAGGGTGACCTTGAACTTCTGAATCTCCAGCCTCCACATCCCAAGTGCAGGGATTACAGGCACGTGTGGATCACAGGGCCTGGTTTCTGCAGTGCTGAAGACCATACACCCTGGGTTTCCCTGCATGCTAGGCAAGCACTCTGCCGACTACGCGGCCTCCCCACCCTGCGGGGTTATTTCCACATCTTTTCTTAACTCGGAAAGCAAAAAATAGAACCAAAAAGGAAGTTCTGTATTCTGCACCTAGCATTTTATGTCTGGCTGTTGCTTTAACTGCCAAGATGAGATCATGACCAATTTCTTTCACAGACTCTGAAAGGAGGAGGGAATGCCAATCCTTTGGCTTGAGAAATGAAGTTTTGAGCCTCTAAGTGACTTGTCCAAGGCCACACGGCTACAAAGCGGGGAAGCTGGAATGCAGTCTCAAATCTACCTGGCTCCAAGCTTAGTGTTTGTTCGTTTGTTCATTTGTTTCTCTTTGCAAGCAAAGCATAAAAAGAAAATTTCTAGGAAAAAACTTCATTACCTTCCAAGTCCAGGGGACTGAAGCTACCCCAAATCGCCTGTGCTGGAACATGCGCGCACACGCAGCACAGATGTAGCAGTCAGTCTTCAGATCTCCAAATCCATGACCCTGGCCTTCCTAAAAAGCAAAGTATTATTCTTAGGGGCTGTGGATGTGGCTCGGTGAGCACTAGTACTTCCTCTGCAAGCACTGGGCCCTGAGTTTAAATGCCCAATAGCTACATAAAAAGCCAGGCCTGGCTACATGGGCCTGGAACTATTGCAACCACAAGGTTTTGGTTTAGTGGGAGAGGCTATCTCAGTGTGATAATGGGGACCGGCAGAGAAATACATCCGATGTCTTCCTCGGGCCTTGTTTCCCTCACATGCTTACACCGTCCCCTCCATGTTAGTAAAAGAGGGAATCACAATGCCTGCTTCTGATCCCAGCTGAGGCAAGAGGATCACCGTGAGTTCAAAACCAGCCTGGGCTACACAATGAACTCAAGGATAGTTTGGGTTACATAACAAGACCCTGTCTCAAACAGAAATGGGAAAAGGGGGAGAATGTGAGTAAAATAAAATAGAAATCATTTCTCCCCGGTTAGCTACATTGGTTAGCTGCATTGGTTAGCTACATTGGTTAGCTGCATTGGTGACAGGAATTTCAAAGACAATTCCCACTGGCTCTTTGGGTTTTCCAATTCCTATAGTTCACTAAAAATAAAATGTGTCCTTCTGGACTGATCTAATGGGAGCTCACCAAGGCCAAATGGACTGGGACTGATGGAGCATGTGATCAGACCGGACTCTCTGAACGTGGCTGACAAGGAGGGCTGTCTGAGAAGCCAAGGACAATGGCACTGCGTTTTGATTCTACTGGCTTTGGGGGAGCCTAGTCTGTTTGGATCCTCACCTTCCTAGACCTGGATGGATGGGGGAGGAACTTGGACTTCCCACAGGGCAGGGAACCCTGACTGCTCCTTGGACTGGAGAGGGAGGGGAAGGGGGGATGGGGAGGGGAAGGGAAGGGAAATGGGAGGAGGGGAGGAGGTGAAAATTTATAAAATTATATAATTTAATAAAAAATAAATAAATAATAAAAAATGTGTCCTTCTAGACATTCACATAATCAGGACAGTTTCTTCCTAATACTCCCAAAGGCACACGACACCATAAACTGGTGGCTTTTAAAGAGAGTGTACAATATTGTATAAAACTGGCTCTTGGCTCTATAAGGAATGCTTGCTTGTTCATGGGATTTCTTCTTAAATAAAGGGGTTCTATCTTTAGTCATCAGTCATTTTGAAAGTCAGCTGACCATTGCTGCTTACCTTGGTATTGGTTTTTATATTTGAAAATTTACTTTCCTTTCTCATGGAATCAAAGTTTTTAAGCAAAATCCATTGCAGCTTAAAACTCTCCTTGTACATCTTTCTGTTTTCTGCCAATTAAGCTGTATTTTGTTGGGTTTGCTTTTGCTTCATTTTTGATGACAGATAAGTATCTCATAGAAGTTCAAAAGGTTCTCTTTAGGGATCTTGTAGCAAAATCACTGTGAAAAGTAAGCTCTTCCCAGAGCTTCTGTTGGCAATGTGGGATTTTTTTTCTCCAGCAATCCTTGGATTACTGTACAAGATAAACTTTGGAGTGAATTTGGATCACTTGAGAACCCTCTGCTCTTCACATGAAGGGACCTGGCCCACAGACCCAAAACTGCAGGATCTCCACAGCATAGGCCACCAGCAGGATCTCCAGGAAGAGCCCTAGTGGAAGCCCAGCATCTAATGTGTAGCGGAGACCAGGGGCCTCCGGTTAGGCCAGAGACTCCTTGCAATGAACACCTTCTGGTAGAGATGGATGGACAAATGGGTATACGGAGTGACTTGGGTCATACTGCAGCTTCCATGACATAATTCCTTCCCCTTTCCTATTTTTCTCATTTTATTTTCTCCATTTTTTTTTTCTCTTGAATCTTCGGGGGGGGGGGAGGAGATGGAGGAGTGGAGGGCAGATTCGAAGGAACAGGGGATGAATGGGATCAAGATACATGATGTGAAAAACAGAAGAAATAAATCTTATAAAAATAATTTTCACAGTTAAAGAAGAGAAAAAGAAAAAGCTCTGCCCTTAGGGAATGGTCATTTCAAGAAGACACTGTGGTGGAAGGAGAAAGAGGTTCTGCACAATTAATGTTTGCAAGAGGGTCACTAAGAAGGTCAAATTTTAACTGGTGCCAATATATCACTCAATAGCCAACGGTGAGCTGATGAAAGAATGTGATCGGCTTCAGCCACACTGACCAAACAGACAAGAATGTCTGAAGGAGACAGAACAGTGAGGGGCAGACTCTAAAACAGCTGGACACCCTAAGTGCTCTGAACATCTGACTAGTTGGTTGGCTTTTCTTCAGCCAGTGGCTAAAGGGAAAACTCTTTGTCCGTCAGCCACTCTGCCCAGGCCTGCTAGAAAGGAATGCCGTGTGGACCAGGCAAGAATTTCAGCGTTTCCCTCTAATTCTGTAGGGGAATTGATTAAAGTCTATTGGAGCCTCTTCAATAAAGCTGTTCTGCTTACTGCACACACCTCCCACTCCTAAACACTGTCTCCCTCGTCTCCCTCACAGACGACATCAAGACAGCAGGAGAATGTAGACTCCCAAAGAGTCGGAGTTCCCGGAAGGGAATTTAGATCTCAAATGGAACATAGCCTCGTCTGCATTTTTCAGATGAGGAAACAGAAGCCCAAACAAGTAACGCTAGACATTTATTATTTACCCGGTTTCCTCCGACATCCACAGGAAGAACGCAAAAACATCCGGGTTAATGTTAAAACCAGTGCTCTCTGCCTACCTCATTGTTTTGCTTCCAGAAACTGAGAGAAAGCCAAATCTCTTAACCCCTACCTCTTCCCCACCCCCACCATAATCCCTACTCAGATCAACAGTTCCGGTTCTCGCACTCTGTCCTTCCCGCTTTCTCAGTCTCCTCCCCTCCATAGGGGTAGGTCCAATTACTCAGTAGCCCACTTAGCATAGCAAAGAGCCGAAGTCCAGAAACGTGGTGAGGAAAAAAACAGTGGACCTCCAGTTGGCGCTTTGTTCCTCCCAGCTGTGCTTACTTTTCCTAAGCAGCGCTGCGATCCCCACTGCTGGGCTTCCCTCTGTTTAGCGCAGGCCCCTGGGGATATGATTATTACATAATTTTGCATTGTACCCCCAGTGTACTATATATATGAAGGAGAAAACCTGCATCCTCCCTGGCGCTCTGTGAACTGCCCCTTGCCCAGGATGACAATGGGCTTTCTGAAGACAAGGTGATTAGGCAGCCGGGCGGTGTTTGATTAACACCAACCAGCTCTTTGTAGGACAATATCAGGCCGTACAGTAACAAGAGCACGCCTTTTGATTTGGGTTTGCTCCTCTGTTGATACAATCCATTATCCTGTTTGCCTTTCTTACTACAGCAAGGCATTGCACCAAGGGCTTCAGGGATTTTTTTTTTCTATAATAACCTCCAAATCCCTTAGCACCTGCCTTCCGCCAAAGACCCTCCCTCTTCACGTCGCCGCTTTTCTTTGTCCTTTCAACACCACTTTGAATAGTTGAGGTAAAGCTACACTCCCATCCCAAGGAAAAAGAAAACTACGACAACTGAGGGCTCCATATTTAATAAGAAACCAACTGGGGCAGAGCAATTGAGTCACTGTTTCCTTAACCCTTTCCCTGCTGCCCCTCTCTTTGATTCCGGGGCCCCAGCTTTGTAGTCACTAATTCAGATTTGATGCAGAAAGCGAGACAAGTTCCAGAACTCAGGGTAGCAACTGAGAGATTTTCATTGATTCGAGGCAAGTGCCGCAGTGGCGTTAACAAACGGCACCCGGCTGCTCAGCGCGGGTTCCCGCAGTTATTCCTAAAGCATAAAAGTGCACCACCCCCTCAGAATCTTTCCGAACTCCCCGGACCTTTATTATCAATCACATGAGACAAACGGAATCTCCAAATCTTAGACATCGTGTTTAAGATCTTCCCGACGCTGACAGACGTGTTCACATTTAAAAGAAATCCACGTTTGAAAGCATTTTCAGGTCCAGCAACTTTGAGAGGGAAATACCAACAATCCCAACAATGAAAGAACACACACTACTGAATGAAGATGTTCCACAAAAGAACGGCTTCTGGTTTTGTGGCGCGGCACACCCCCTTTCAGAGCCACACCCCCCCACACACACTCCTTCGCTAGCGTCTTATTTATGTTCGTGCTAGGCACCCCTGGTTAATTATCGGGCCTTCCCATTTGGTCAGTAAATAGGAGGCAAATTCATAATTTCGGGTAGAAAAGGACCTGGGTGCTTTTCCCCTCCCTCCGTTGCCAGGTCAGCCGGCTCGCTTATGAATTAGTGCTCCAGCGGCCTGAAAAGCACAGAATGGATGTTTGGCTAAATCCTCTCGAAGTATGAAAGCTCTTCACACCATTTGGTCTTGAACTGATCCAATAGCGAGGTGTAACCAGTAGTGACGATAAAGCGCCATCTGGCAAAGTGAACTCTGGGCAAACAATGACAAGCAGAAGTGAAAAGAATTGCAATGATTTCCACAAACATGTGAAATACTATAAACTGTGGGACTTAGCAGCTTCTCCCGAGGCAAGTAAACAAATGCAACCCCTCGGCTGTGCCTGCAACTGCGGCCGGCTGAAGTGGGGGGCTCCGTCTCCGAGAGCAGCCTGGCTCCATTTGCATTTCGCTAGGGAAAAATGTATGCAGATTAGCGAACAAAAAAAATATATAAGCGCTCGTAGCCAGACGTCACTTTTCCTCCGCTCTTTACTGTCAGGGTGATGTACTGGAAGTCTTTATTTCTCTCTGCTCGGGCCTCTCGGTGCCTCATTCTCCTTCCAGCCTGTTCTCATGCCTTTCTCATCACCTGCTGAGGCCTTGATCACGGACAGAGCAGACGAGCAGCGGGGGGACAATTAGAGAGGAGTTCAGACTTTGATCATTTGACCATATGTGAATACAACAGCTGACCACGTGTTTTAAAAGACAACTGACTTCAATGTATTAAAAAAAAAACACCACAAAGCAAAAGCATAGATAGTGAAATTTACATTTTAATTATCTGACACAATGCCGTGTTGAACTTTTTCAAAATCTTGAGTATGGAAAAAATACATCTTGCGCCTTCGAAACAGGAAGAGAAAGCACTTTCAGTGTGTTCTCCCTGCCCCCACCTCCGCCCCCTGCCAAATGTGTTCCCTTTCAGCACAACATTTAACCACTCTGGATGGTTAGGAATCCCGTGCTGGAGATTTCAAAAGGCATATTCAAAGCGTCCCAAACTTGAGTGTGACTACCAAAGGTAGCCGGAGCTTAACGTCCGCTATTTAAAGAGCGGTTGGTTGTACTAAGCACAACCCTACCCAGTGTGCCGGTGATGAACTAGCTCTGCTAGGTGACAGCAGCTTGTCCTCACTCCTCAAATTCTTTACAAATGGCCATTTGAAAACGCCATGTTTTGTAAAGTGGGCTAAATCAAAGAGCTTTCTTGTCACTAAAACTCTCCAGTGCTGGTTAGCTGTGAGAGCATCTCCGCAGCCACAGGACACAAATGAAGGTTTAGCCGTGGTCAGTTCTAGCAAAATGTGGTCCTTTCTTTCTTGTTTCTCTTTTCACGTAGCCAAGCTGAACTGATTTCTGCCTAGCTAAGGTAAAGTGTAGCCACTCCTGATCCAGCCCAGGACCCTTTCTTTCTCCAGCTTTTGTATGCAATTGATCTCTCCGGGCTTCGGGAGACCCGGAGCTTTCCTTATCTTCCCCACCTACAAGATAATTAACATATTCATGAATGGTTATTTACTCTCAAATAGCGAGATAATAGAAAAATAACACTAATTGTTTTGACAGCAGTTTGCTTAAGAGTTATCTGGAAGAACAAATGTTTCTTTTGTAGTGTTAGGAAGATGAGCACTTATCTATGTACTAAGATTATTTCTGTTCTTATGGTAGACAGACCAAAGCAATCTTGGGTAAAGGGGAGAAAAGGTCTAGATGCAATTTAAGTGAAATTTCATTTAACATCCCCCCAAATATTTTGATAACCCATTTATTTTTTTTTCCAGTGTGAGAGAGATTAGCAATGTGATTTACATTTTAATGGCTATATATGCTAATATTTTGTTGATAATCTGTGCATCTTGGTGTCTTTAAAATGTAAATTGCCTTTTAATTTTAAAGGATCCCACCTGTGTAATTTTACTCTGGTATCATCTTAATATAATTGATTTATAACCATTATCATATAAGCACATTTTTGTAAAAACAAAGGTTGCTTAAAAGACATGTTCCTGTCTTAATTATGAGTGTCCTTACTGGGGTTTCTGTGTCACCTTGAGGCCTTGGGCATGTCATCACCCTCTCTGGGCCCTGTTTCCTTCTCTGTAACACAAGTTAATTAAAGGAGCTGATCTCTAATGACTTTTCCAGTTCCAGAGAATCTCAGCTGCTATAATTGTCCTACCAAAACAAACTTTGCAATTGAATCTTGGTAACTTTCATTTCTTTCTTTAAAGATGTTTTCCCTGCAGCAGGGAGGAAAAGGTTAATGAGTCAATATCTCTGTCTCTCTGTCTCTTTCTGTCTCTCTCTTTTTCTCTATCTCTCTGTGCCACCGGATCAAAAACTCAGGGCCTCAAGGATGCCGGCAATTCAAGTGCTCCAACCCCTGAGAAATACCACAGCCCCAAGTTAACGAGTGTTTATATTTTACCTATTATGAGCCAGCCTTGCTGGCATTTTACAAACATTATCTCCTTTAGACTTTGCAACCACCTTACAAAATAAGTATTATTATCTCTGCTTTAGAGATGGAACTAAGGTCCACAGAGGCCAAGGCCCTTGTGACAAATCTCCTAGCTAGCCTTTGATAGAAGAAAAGCTTGATATCAGAAAGGAATTTTCGCCCCTATACAACAACCCCTCACCGAAAGATAATGTGTATCAGAAAAGCAAGCTACTTATCAGTGATTTCCTGGGACAAATCCTCTCCCTCAATTTCCTTAACCCGCCTAGGAATTGTATCTCCAGGACTCTGTTGCCGACCCCATGAATGAAGACAGAATGAGAAAAAAATAGTCAACTCAAGGCAAACTCTGCACTTCCTCTGAGACAGCAGAAGAGGCGCTGCGGATGAGTGCAGATCTAACCCCCTCCTGAGCACACACCGGCCTTTGATGGTTAACTAATCCATTCTAGGTATGTTTTCAACTATGCGAGTCTCCTGCCATTCCCGTAGCTAAAAGAATGTCCCTCAAAGAAGGAAACGAGTAGAAAACATAACCCACTATCCTCTGTGGAATCAAGATACAAACATCTGGGGAAAAAAAAACAGTACGGAATGAAATTGAAGTCCGTCCTGCGAATACACTTTATTTCAACCGCAAATGAATGGGGCTAACACTTTTAAAGTCAACAGCAAAACAGCCCAGTTTGAACCCAACCAAAAGGTCCTTGGAGCCACTGACAAACATGGAGTGACTTCATAAAATGCTACTTCCTAATTTCAATAAGAAATTGTTTTTATTTTTAAATCAAGATATGCAGTGATATTGTAAGCTATAGAGTTCAACAGTAACTTAAAATGTAAAGATAAAATTGAATTCTTCTGGGGTGGTGGGTTAAGACGCCCCCAAGAACCCCACCCCATCAAAACAGAGTGTCAGTTTGTACTGCCTGGGGTGGGGGTACTTTCCTGAAGTAAATTGTCCAAATGAAGGTAGGGGTTTTGAGAAAGCAACTAGGTTCAGCTCAGTCAGAGAGCCGAAGGGGTAGACTGATCCCTGGAGAGCGACTTTCCCATAGAGAAGCTCTTCAGACTCATGTGCCAGAGAGCCAGAGCATCCCAGAGGAAGGGATGTTGGGACTCATGGGTGCTTCATGGGGTGGTACATTCAGAAATGTGGTCACTGCTATTTTGTAACTTTCCCAACTTCGCTCTTTTTGTCATACCTATTTTTAATCTAGCGATTTGCTGCCAGATCCTGCCACCTCTATTTTGGAGATCTCGAATGCATGGAGAAATCAGAAGGAAATCATGGAAGGCTGCCTTCCTATTTCTTCCATATATACCCCTGGGGAGTACATAAAAGACACAAGCAATCCAGCCACCATTTCTGATGCTACCAAAAAGCTCAGGCTTAAAAATATCTTCGAGGCCTGCTGTAATGCCCAGCTAGGAAAACAAGGCTCTATTTTCAACGACCAGGTTGGCACTCAGTACTAAAACACTCAAAAGGGCTGTTTAAGGAAGAACAAGCAAGTTTATAGATCCCTAGGGCAAGTGAACATGGCATACCGAGGAGAAACTTCATGGATTTCCCATCTCCAGCATTGGCAAGGCTGAGAAATAACATCATCTGTGGGTAAGAAAGAGCTTGATTAAATGAAGGCCTGAATCTCCATTCCATGCTGGTGGTGATTGACAGTGGCTTTTTTTTAAAGCAAAAACACCATCTCTTCACCTCTTCTCCCTGGAGTAATTATGATGAATATTTGAGGTGACCTATGCTGAGTCAGTGGTGTAAATAGGAGCAGGTTGTCATGAAATTCCACCACAAGTGTTTCGTTGCTAAGTTACCTAAATGGACTTCTATGTAAGGTAATTCACAAGATAATGAGAGAACTGCCTAAAGCGGAGAGCACCTGGGGGAAGGGGCGTTCTCTGCGTAGGGGGCGTTCCCCGGGGTGGGGGGCGTTCCTGAATGGCACTGGGACAAATATTTCAACAGTGCTTGGATTTTCTGTTTTTCTGTTTTGTTTTTGAAACACGGGGTATCACTTTGTAGCCCAGGCTGGCCTAAAACCTGGTCTCAACCGTGATTCCTAATCTTTTGAGAATCTAACAAGGTCTAAAGACCTAGTCTCTAGAAAATGCACATCTTCACTTACTTTAGCATATGTATTTAGGGGATTCGTGAACCCCCTGAAGGGAATTAACACACACTAGTCTAAGATTCCTTACTTCAGCCCTTAAAGCTTTATTGATCCACAGTCACGGGAAAAAGTACTTATGCTGAGGACAGAGGAGCCCACATCTGGCAGCAGTGATCCTTTCAATTCCTGATCTAAGACCCCAAGGAACTTTGAACCAGAATGTCCCCTCTCTCGCAGAGGGTGAAGGCACATGCCCGTGATACCCAGCCCTTAGCAGGCCAGCCTGGATTCCATAGGAAGAGCGGGTCTCAAAATTCTTTGATTCTTCCGCATAACTCTTTGATACTTACTCCCCCTTCCCAACCCCTCTTCCCTGGACCTGCTTCAGGTGTGACAATATCATTCAGTTCAGCAGACAAGAATGGCTCGTCCTCCTTTCACCAATACGAACTGAACTATCCTTGCCTTCATTATACCCCTTCTGCTATAACTAGGGAAAATTTCTCCCTTGTCTACAGCCAACCCTGCCTTCTGTGCGCATTTGTGTGGGGGTGGAGAGTTCTTGAGCCCTTTCTCACCAGCTTGCCTGAAAGTTAGTCAAAATAATTTAAAATTCTAGAGGCATATGAGGAAACACATGATCTGATAAGCTTTAATGACAGCATCCTTTTTTTACTTCATTATGCAGGATTACAATAAGATCATTTTCATAAAAGCATATCATATAACGTACTTTTGACATACTCCCCCATATTATCCTAAATTTCTTTCTCTTTCCTTCCCATTGAGCCCTCTTTGTTCCCCAGACCGTCTTCCTTCTCCCTTGATGATTTTATGTATTTGATGAATCTGAGACCCGCAAATGAGAGAAGCATGTGATATTTGTCTTGTTGAGACTGATTTAACTTGGTTAAATGATTATGCCTCCAGTTACGTCTATTTTCCTACGATCAATAGAACTTCATTCTTCATGGTTGAAAACATTCTTTCGTATATATAAGCCGTATTTTCTCTATCTGTTCCGCTGTTGTTAGACTCCTAGTTTGGTTCTGTATCTTAGCCATAGTGACTAGTGCTGCAATACACATTGACATACAAATATCACCGTACTGTGCAGACTTGGAGTCCTTTGGGGAAACATCCAGAAGTGGTATAGCTGAGTCATATGGTAGTTTCTTTTCTTTCTTCCTTCCTTCCTTCCCTTCTCTCTCTTTCCTTCCTTCCTACCTCTCTCTCTGCTCTCTCTCTCTCTCTCTCTCTCTCTCTCTCTCTCTCTCTCTCTCTCTCTCTCTCTCTCTCTCTCTCTCTGTCTCTCTCTCTCCCTGCCTATTTTTTGTTTGTTTGTTTGTTATTGACACAGGATTATTCTGTGTTTCCCTGGCTGTCCTGGAATCACTCTGTAGACCAGGCTGGTCTTGAACTCAGAGATCCACCTGCCTCTGCCTCCTGAGTACTGGGGTTATAATCATGTGCCACCATCTCCTGGCTTTTCTTTTTTTCAGTGCTTGATAGGGAATCCAGGACTAAAACATGCTAGGAAATCACACTATGCTGGACTCCCCTCCCAGGCTTATATTCTTATTGCTGCACATGAATCTCTGGTGAAATAAAATGCTGGAAGACCAGCTCTTTAGTCAGCATTACTGCAAATGTTCTGGGAAATGCTTGTCACCACCGAGAAGGTGGTAAGCACATCAAGTGTGGCCTTCTCCTCAGGATCTTTCACTCAGTGACACTTTAGATCTTAAATACCCCCAGCATCATTCTCCAGAGAGCATGTGTGGTAGGTTTGGACCTATCTAGTGGCACAACTAGGAGGTGGCGGCATGCCTTCTTTTCTTCCTTCTTGATTGTGAGTCTTTTCCTCTATCACTGACTTCCACCATGACTCACTGCCTAACACTGCTAGTCACAGGCTGGCAGACAGCAGGACTCATCTACAACCTTTGAAATTTGAAATCAAGATAAACCTTTCTTATCTTTCAGTATTCTTTTTCATCTTTATTTGTTTTATTAGTTATCTATTTACTTACTTACTTATTTATTTGGGTTTTTTTTTTGAGACAGGGTTTCTCTGTGTTACTTTGTAGCCTGTCCTGGAACTAGCTCTTGTAGCCTAAGCTGGCCTTGAACTCACAGAGATCTGTCTGCCTCTGCCTCCCGAGTGCTGGGATTAAAGCATGCGCCACCACCGCCCGGCCCTTTCAGTATTTTTTTCTCATGGGTTTTGTCCAGTTTAGGAAAACCAGCACAGTAAAAGAGCAGGGTGAATAGGGCATTGAAACTTCACCCCAACTCTACAGAGCACTCTGAATCAAGTAAAACAAGTAGTTCAAAGCTCAGATTCAGATTCCACATTCTGTCCTGAACAGCAGTAAAATAATGCCCGAGGGACAAAAGAAGTTGTTTGATTTTGTTTGTTTTGTTACCACGGGTGGTAACATGGGCTGGCTGTGAACTCTGAAGTCTCCATCTTCCTGCCTTAGCCTTCTAAGTGTGGAGACTATAGGGCAGGTCACCTTGCCCAGTGGTTTATTTTTTTTTTATGTGAGCAAAGAATAGCCATCTTAAACAAATACTAAATGACCTAATGAACTAAATGTTAAAAGTTATATGTAGAAGGCAGGATTATAGAAGATTCTAAACTGTCCTTTTTTTGTTTTCCTTTACACATTTTCTTTGATTTAATTGTTTGCTGTTTTTGTAGTACAGACGATTGAACCCAGGACATAGTAACTGCTGAGCAAATGCTCTACCACTGAATTATATGCCCGACCCTTGTTTTACATATAGCTTCTACCATGTTTTTGATAAATATGTTGTTGATACGTTGTTCAAAAAGCTATCAGTGCACAAACAAAGAATGGTGGGTGGAAATGAAATGAGCGTGCTAGGCTTTGCGTCCCAGCACTTGGCTGGGTACTGTGTCTTCCTCTGTCTGTGGCTGGCAGTCATGGGGTCCCCCAGACAGGCCTTCAGTGAAGGATCGCTATTGCTCAATGTTTACCAACCTGCTATCTCCATTCAGCCCCTTGTGCTGAGCTCAGGGGCTCATAATTCAAGGGAAGTCCCCACTAAACTATTGATCTGCCCTCTCCATTGTCTGTCTGTGTCCCCAGGGTATTCCAGTAGGCACCTCTTGAAGAACACAGGCCTCCCCACTGTAATTACATGGCGGTGCTCCATCCCCCACAGCACACCACTGCAAGCCATCCTGGAGAATGATACTCTCCCTCTGGCTCAGTCCTTAGTGTCTAGCCCAAACAACTCTTGACCTAAAGTCGAGCTGTTAGGCGTGAAGGAGAGAATGAATGCAAAATGAGCCAATAGCAGAGTAACCTAACAGCAGGTTCTGTCGCTACAAGATTGGCTGACCCAATCTTCTCTCAGTCTGAGAAGCTCTGGCGTCTCTCTAGCTCAGGGACTGCCACTGTTGTAGCTCCCGGCTCATGGGAACATGGCTCAGGTCCTCCTCTCTGCTGGAGAGCATTTTACTCGGCAAGTCTCAAAAGAGCAAAGAGCCATTTTCAGAATTTCTGCCTATGATTTCTGCCTAGATTTTTTTCTTTTCTTTTGGTTTTTATTTATTTATTTATTTTGTTGTTGTTATTGTTGAGACAGGATTTCTCTATGTAGCCTCAGAGCCTGTCCTGGCACTCACTATATAGACCAGGCTGGCCTCGATCTCACAGAGATCTGCCTGCCTCTGCCTCCCAAATGCTGGGATTAAAGTTGTGTGCCACCACCACCTGACGGGGCCTGGATCTTGAAACTCCTTCTACCACATATGCCATGTGGCACAGTTCTAAGTGTGTGGCCTGAGAGCAAGCAGTCTTGCTAGGCCTTGCCTCCAGTGAGGCCATCACTTTCCATGGGGTATGGAAGAGGCAAGGAACAAACTATAAGCTCTTCCCAGGATACAGTCCGGATTACTGGGCTGAAGCCTCCTCCCACCAGTAAGAACCCCCAGATCTACCCCCACCATTCTTCTCTTTGTCTCTCACCCTCTTTTCCATCTCTGTCAGGTATACATATACGGAAAAGTATGTGTATACATATATACATATGCACATAGTATTAGAAGCCAAACTAATTTTGTCTCTCTTTTTCATTTGTTTCTATTTCCTAATATTGTCACCATAGGTGAACCTTGATCACAGTAAAATGGAATTTGACATGTGACACAGATGTAGAGTGGAGGAGAAAGACAGTTATAAACAGGAAGACTGTCACATAAAAAAATAGAAAAATAAATTTTTAATAATTTATTTTTATTTCATTTTCATTGGTGTTGTGTCTGCATCTATGTATGTGTGAGAGTGTCAAAGGCCCCAGAACTGGAGTTACAGACAGTGTAGATGTTGGGAATTGAACTCTGGTCCTCTTAACCTCTGAGCCATCTCTCCAGCCCTCAAGAAGGACATTTGTTTTAAGTTTTAAATGGTTTGTGTTCAGATCTGGCACCCATTCATTCAGTCACACATTCAGAATGGTGTTTAGACTAACGCAGACAGGAAAGCTCACTGAGAAACGAAATCTGGACTAACTGGATCTAACGACTGTGTCTTTGGATTATTTAAGGTCACATAGCCTCAGTTTCCCCCATCTTTACAATGTTACTGTGAGGTTTATATGACAAGGTTTTAAATTAGGCAATTCAGAGACTCAATATTTGAATGTGTCCAAATTGAGCTTTTAAATTTAAAACTACTTTTTGAATGTCCCTGTATTCTGTGGACCCATCCTGCATAAACATAAGCATTTAGAGGACAGTTTGGCAACATGACCGACCAATCAGCAAAGCAATAGTAATAGGCTCTTCTGTCCTTCAGTCTGTGACATCCCAGCCATGGGTTAGGCTCACGACCTGGCTTTACACACTGGCCATGAGTTCTCTCCTCTGGTGCAGGGTCTTAAACCCATGTACAGTGGCTGATGGCCATATTTGGAAGTAATCAGTCATTACGTGCACGAGATGGTTCAGACACATTCATTTCAGTTTATGATGTCAGTAAAGCTTACACCCTAATAAAGGAGTCCATTTATTCAGTTGGCGCAAAATCTGCGAGTAAAAGTATTCTGTCAAGTGATAGCTATTTTTTTCATTTGCACTGTAAGATTAGAGCTATGTTTTAGCTGGAAGGAAACTTCTCTTTCTGAACAATCAAATTGTCCTTTGTGGAAGAGTTCTCCTGAAAACCCATCTACTTCTATATAAACCTGTGTGCGTCACCTGACTTTTTACCACTCTTACAAGTGGAAAAGCTTGCGTGGTGGGGGAGAGGGCACACAGCAAGATAAACCTGAGGACATCTTTAGTGGTGTTGAGGATGACGCCAAGGCCTTGTGCATTCCAGGCAAGCACTCCCCCTTAGAAGGGTATCCCCAATCCTAAAGGAGGACCTTTAGGATTCTGTATTTGTTGAACTTTCTCACTATGTAAGAACCTGTCCTTACAAGAATGAAAAAAAAGAGGAATTAACCAAAATCACAGCTATAGTTTTACATTTCATTTGAACTACTTGTAATTAAATTACTATTACAATTAATACCTTTTTTGGATATAAGATCTCACTATGTAGCCCTGGCTGTCCTGGATCTTGCTGTATAGACCGGTGGCTTTAAACTCACAGAGGTACAACTGCCTCTGCTTCCAAGTATTGGGATTAGACACGTGTACCTCAATGCCTGGCTTACAATTAATAGTTTTTAAATAAAGGTATGGGCTTTTGGGTGTTGGTAGAATGCTTGTCTAGCATGCAAGAAGCCTTGGGTATGATCAGAGCACCACATAACTGGGTATAAACTCGAACCCAGTTATCCGTGTGCTCAGGAGGTAGAGGCTAGAGGATTAGGGCTTCAGGGTCATCTACCACATAGTGAGTTTGAGGCCACTCTAGTATACATGAAATCCTGTCTCAAATTAATTCATTAATAGACAAATAAATAGATGACAGCAACTAAAATCCCATGGAGATGAATTCATTAACGTCATCAGCAACGACGGGCAAACGAAATCACATTTTTCCTTTTTAAACGATATCAGAGAGGACAGTATTAAGAATCCCAGTGTACTCACAGTCCAGCTTGAACAATTATTATCTCCTAGATAAGAATTCATTAAAATGCTTCCACACACAGGCTGGTGTGTAGAGTGCCTAACACAGGCACATGTAATATATGAGTATGTGCACGCACGCACGCACACACACACACACACACGAGAGAGAGAGAGAGAGAGAGAGAGAGAGAGAGAGAGAGAGAGAGAGAGCGCAACTAAATCACTACCTCCTTTGTGGAGATTTGAATGAGAATGGCCTCCATAGCTTCATATGTTTAAATGCCTGGTCCTTAGTAGGTAGAACTATTTAGGAAGGACTAGGATGTGTGGCCTTGTTGGCAGACATATATCACTGGTGCCTGGCTTTGAGGTTTTGAAAGTCCATGTGATCACCAGTTAGTGCTCTTTTTCTTTCTCTGTGTCATGGTTTCTGTCTGCAACATGTATGCTCTCAATTCCAGCTCTAGCGCCACTCCTGCCTGCCTGATGCCATGCACCCTACCATGGTGGTCACGGACTCTACTTCCCTCCAGAACCATGAGCCCCCAATTCGATGCTCTCCTTCTAAGTTGCCCTGGTCATGGAGTTTTGTCACAGCAATAGAAAAATAACTAAAACACCCTCTGCCCCCACACCAAACTTTTACAAAAACAGGAAAGGACTTTTCTCAAAGTGACACTGACAGTCCTCCTCATATGGAGACCATTCCAGTCTAGTTCACTTAGCCAGCTACTACGAAGTTTAAGTTAAATAGGGCAGAACTGAAGGTCAGCAGATAAATAGACAAATGAGTTCAAGAAGATACAATTCCCTAGCCATCACATCTCAGTCTTCAACATGAGGAAATACTCAAATTCTTCCAAGTTAAATCTTCAACAGTGAGGCTTGTAGTGATATTGCATTTGTATTTTAATAAATAAAGCTTGCCTGAAGATCAGAGAGTAAAATAGCCCCACTGGTCAGCCTTATAGACCAAGCAGCAATGACACACACCTTTAATCCCAGTAGCCACATTAGTTTGCCATAGAAACTGGGTGATAGTGGCATATGCCTTTAATCCCAGCTGAAGAGAGAAATATAAGACGGGAGGAGACAGCTCTCACATACAGTCTCAGTCTGAGGATTCCTGGAGGCAGGATCGCCATTTCAGACTGAGGTTGAGTAAGAGCCAGCGGCTGGCTGTTTTGCTTTTTGACCCTTGGGTTGAACCCCAATATCTGTCTCTGGATCTTTATTAATCGTGCTACAGAGTCTGAAGCGTGTGAGTGAGAGGAAATATTGGCTGTAATCTGACGGAATGACCGATGATTTATTCATCTTGTTGCTGATCTGAAATCTGCAACCTGTGGTTTCCCTGAGTTTCCACAAGGCAGGTAGGTGGCTATGTCTCCAAGAGGCTTCACAACTGAAGCTAGGACTTGCATCTATAAATTCCATTGTCCATCACATCAGGGATAAGGACTTTTAAGTGCCCAGCTCAAAGTTAGAGTGGTGGTTTTAGAAAACCAGACCCTCTCCCAGCCTCTCACTCATACAGCTCTTTCAGAATCAACTATGACCTTGGCTGTGGACATTTAAAAGACTAGCTCCTCCCTCTCCCTCCCCTCTGCCGCCCCATCAACTCTCTTTCTGTCTTTGACAAAGGATCTCATATAACCCAGGATGACTTTGAACTTGCTATGTAGCTTCTGATAACTTTGAACTTCTGATCCTCCTGCCTCTCCCTCCTAAGTGTTGAGTGCTGGCATCACAGGCCCATGCCACCACACCCAGCTTATTTGGTGCTTGATAAATAAAACGCTCGACCAACTGAGTTATTTCTCCAGTCAAAAAGACTAGTGTGTCCTTTCAAAGCTTTCTCTCTCTCTCTCTCTCTCTCTCTCTCTCTCTCTCTCTCTCTCTCTCTCTCTCTCTCTCTCTCTCTCTAAGAATTCTTAGTCTAGGAATATGTCAATGGGTCGCAGCTTCCAGCATACTGCTCAAATATGAAAGTCTTTTAACTCTAAACTTTCAAAGATTTCTTTTGAGACTTTTCTTAGGTTTGTGAAACTGAGAAGCAGTTAACTTTGCTCTTATTCTTGATATGTTCAGAGGCAGTATCCACCATCCCAGACTTTGCCGCAAACTTGGCCTATGTTAAAAGCCTTTCATCTCATGCACATGGAAATATTTTGGCAAAATCAGGGTAATATTCTTCTCTCCCTTTCACAGAATGAGGACAGCCACAGGCATTGATTTGTCAGAGATCTTGTAGCTATAGAAGATAACAGCTCTGAACCCGTGCCTCCTGACTTCAGGTCAACTGTCCTCCATAAAAGACCACAGACTGGCAATCTTCAGGCCCAATCCAGTCATATCTACACATTTCCAAAAACTAAAGATCAGTTTAAAAAATAACCTCAGGATTGTCAGGAAGATTTTATAAATGATAGACAGTAGCCATACAAAGCTCGATTCCTGTGTGCGGTGTGGCCAGTCACTGAGTTCAAGATAACAGGCATTAAAAGGAGGCAGAAACAGCAGCCATAAAAGCCCTTTATGTACAAGACTTTAGTGTACCCTATATCTGAGTTATGGAAGTGCTCTCATGAACTCGGCATCTGGGGGCAACTTGCTGTCTTCGCTGCTCTTTGATGGAGACACAGGGAGCATGGCCTTCTGCTAGTGGCGTCTCTCAGAAGTCTCCACTGGCATGTGTATGTCAAGTCTCACTCAAGTTTTCTTAAGCGCCTAATTCCCTGTGCAAACCTCCTTTTGTTGAACCTATCTGAAGTGGTTTAGGTTTTATTCCCTGACCTCCAGCTGATGCAAAACTGCGGGAGCCTCATGTTCTAGCCGCCAAGAGATCCAGAGGGGAGAGCCGTGTTTAGTCCTGGGAACTCTAAACAGCTGGCTCTTTGGAAGCTGTGTGACTCAGAGAATGAGGAAGAGCCTGGCTAGGAAGAAAAGATGGGATTTACTTTGCTGAATTCAATTGAAAAAGGAATTTCAAGGCTAAAGCCTGAGGTGACAGGAATTTACAGAGTTTATCTAAAGAGACTTGTCGGAAATTCCTAGAGAATTACAAATGTTTGAGTTTTCCCGGTTTGAACTTAGACCTGGTTTTTGAGACAGGGTCTTAAGTTGTCTAGGCTGGTCTTGAACTTACCATAGAATGAAAGATGATCTTGAACTTCTGATTCTCCAGCCTCTGCCCTCTTGAGGCATCAGCCACCAACATGCTTTAGTCTTTCTCTCTCTCTCCTTTTTTTCTGAGACAGGGTTTTTTCTGTGTAACCCTGGCTGTCTTGAAACTCCCTCCGTAGATCAGGCTGGCCTCAATCTCAGAGATCTGCCAGCCTCTGCCTCCCGAGTTCTGGGATTAAAGGCATGCGCCACCACAGCCCAACCATCTTGACATCTCTTGACTTCCTGCTATTGTCTTGTGCCCCACTGGGCTCAGCTGCCCATAGCATGATAGTGCTGGCCCTACCTGCCCTGTGGTATCCCTCCTTAATAGCCCTGCATCAAGCAAAACAAGGCGGAGGCAATATCAAGCAAAGATGAGAAATTGGGCTCCTGACAGAGTAAGGGCACTGGCCTGAGTCCTGAGGATAAGAACAGAAATAAAGGCCGTTAAAAGGAAAACAAGAAGGGTCTGGGAGAGAGCTCATGGGTAAACTGCTGGTTATACACACATGAGGACCTGAGTTCAATCCCGGGCACCACAGGAAGAAACCACAATAACAAAAATATATTAATTCAATCAAATACATAAGTTGACATGTTTCTGGCCATGCTTGCCATGTCACAAAGTGGGACTTCTCTGCAAGCTTAGTTCTGAGCACGCAACCCTGGCACTTTCTTCTATGCATATCATTATACCATGAAATACCTTTGCTCAGATTCAAGACTAGGAATTGTGGTGTTTTTACTGTACTATACATATAAAGCTTTCTGCTCCTGTAGAAATATAATAGTTTGATTACAGAAATCAAAGACTTGATCTTCTACAAAGCAATGAGTCTTAACCACTGAGCCATCTCTCCAGCCCCAGGTGATTTAATTTTTTATGAAACAAACACACCCATCTCATTAGCATGTAAATTGCTTTTGTCTTTAATAAATGGTAAAAGTACATACATAGCATAGAATTGCTTTAGACTAATTTATCATTTTGCCACTATCTTAATCTGTATATGCATAATATTTACCTGGGGTAACATAAAAATTTATTGGCAAAATAAATATACCATCAATGGAAAAATCTTTTCCTTGCCTGCTCTAAGACCATAATAGACTGCTGATAGATTTGATTCATAAAAGACACATTGAGTCACAGAGAAATTAAATAGCTTGTATTAGCTAAAAGTAGTCAGGTAATAATTGCCAGAATCTGATTTCAAAGCTCTCTTTCCTAAACACAAAATGTTAGGCAGGAATCTCTGGTAATGAAATAGAGCTGGAAAGTTGGGCATGGTGGTGCATGCATTTAATCCCAGCAGTAGGGAGGCAGAAGCAGGTGGAACTCTGAGTTAGAGGCCAGCCTGGTTTACATAGTTCCAGGATAGCCGGGGCTATACAGAGAAACCCTGTCTCAAAAAACAGAAAAACAAACAACCTAAAGAAAGAAAGACAGGGAGGTAGACAGACCGAGAGCTGTAGCAGCCTGTTCAATGGGGAAAACTAAGAAAGAATCTAACATGTGCTTTCTCCATACAACAGGCTGCAACATATAAAATACTTCAAAGTGTATCCGTGTATATATGGCTCATCATGTTGAATACAAACATGTAAGTTGTGGAAAGGCACAATATGATTCTATTTACACATAAATTGACAAAGCACTTAGCTGTGGTAAAACATCCAAGTATGAGAAAATTACCCCCAATGTTTAAGCCCAGTCCCTAGCCTGTCTTTGTACAGCCTGAGAGCCAATAATGGTTTTTACAGGATTGAAGAGTTGTAAATTTTTTTACAAAAACTTCAATGCATAATATTCAACAGAGACCTACAAAACCCAAAATATTTATTATCAAGAATCATATCGAAAATTTGGGGCATTCTCTGTGTTCTTTGGAGACATGTACACCTATAGAAAATATCTATGGATATCTCTTATCTATCTAACTATAATATATAGTGTCTATTCACTATATGTATATGTATATAGATGTATATTTATGGTGTGTGTCTGTGTGTGTGTGTGTGTGTGTGTGTGTGTGGTGTATGTGATAAAGTTCTATAAGTCAGTGCTTATCTCGACAGAGGAGGAAAAAGGGACATATTTCTGTACCATTCTGTCTCCTCAAGAGGAAATGGAAACAACATGGCTTTGTCTCTTGTGACCTGTGGGGAAGGCTGTTCTTGTTTGTTTTTTATGTTTCTGAGCTTTAGTTTCCTCATACAGAGTTTAGATAGTAACGATGGCTCTCCACTTACAGGGATGGATCTATTTCAGATCAAGACAGATAGCAAGAACAGAAGAGCTTTCGGAACTACAGAGCATGACGCAAGGCTAAGATAATACCTTTTCTCTTGATTAAATTGATTTATCCTAGTATTTGCTGTGGTAGCAGAAAGCTGGCAAACACTGTCGGACTGGAGGGACAGATTGTTTTTTCCTAAGACTTCTGTGTCATTGACTCTGAGGAGCCTATGCCGCTCAGGAGCAGAGTTTACCTAATTTCATCTTTTCCGTTCATGCCACTAGCATATCAGCATTGTCAGGTTTGAATCCTGAGACTAAAATATAGAGTCATGGAGCACCATAATGTTTGCCCTGATTTAATCCAAAGGTCCATCTACTATATAAGACCCTGTCTTAAAAATTAAACAAAAATATGGAGGCAATATTCATTTTCCCTCTGTATAAGCCACACCTTCCTGGGGGTCCTTCTGCACCTTCACAAAGGGCACCTTATGAGTCCTGAAGCTCTCTCCCTTCAGGCTCACTGCTGTTGAGCTGGGATTGCCGTATTCGGTTATCACCTGTAACCCTCTTGACAAGGGCATACTTCTGCAACTGACAATTAAATTTCTATGAATTCAAATGAATTTTTAATTTTTTTTTGAGGCAGGGTTTCCCAGCAGCTATGGTGTAGCGGGCGTGGTCGGTCGGCAATTGGAAATAACCAAACTAGCCTTATATAAAATACTCAGCTTTAATAAAAGGAGAAAATGGGAGAAATTTACAGAGCTAGAGTTCCAGCGAAGAGCAGGGAACCAAGAGGGCAAAACAAACAAAACACGGATCTTTTAAAGGTGTTTTGTGCCCTGGAGGGGTCACGCCCCTCAGACAAGGGATTGGTTAGCTTCCCCATCAGCTATGGAGTCAGTCCTGGAACTAGCTCTTGTAGACCAGACTGGCCTCGAACTCAACAGAGATCTGCCTGCCTCTGCCTCCCGAGGGCTGGGATTAAAAGCGCCTGCCGCCGCTTCCCGGCTTCAAATGAAATTCTTCTGAAACTCATTGCATAAGACAGTCTTTCCAAATGAACTATGTCTTTGAGAGATCCTCAGAATTTAGCAAGTACCCTGAAAACAGCACACCCCTCTCCTCACTGCAGGATTCTGGTGTTCAAGAGTTAAACGTCCTGTGCAGCCCGAATGCCTTCAGGAATACTGCACAAGACTTTCCAGCACTTCCTTCGATGCTCAACACACTTTCTTGTCCGAAAGTGTTTTTTTACAAGTGCTAATTTGTTTGTATGCTTTCTTTTCTCCTGTTTCTGCGGTCATGTTCACCTGCCTTTGAAGACGTGGTGACTCCAAATTGAAAAGATCCACTTAACATTTACTGCTCAAGCTCCTAGACTTTATTTTCGTTAGATTTGCTCATGGTTTCATCTTTATGTGTGTGTGTGTGGGGGGGGGGCAAGAGTGAGCGAAGACCGAGGCACTGCTAATATTACTACAATCTCTTGCTTATATTTTTCAAGAGCCATCCAGTTTTATTGCTGGATCTTTTGAAGGTGGATGGAACACAGTTAAGAGTCCCTTGTTTAAAGAACAATCAGATAAGAGGTTCATTAAAGACATTGTATTCAGGATAACTCCTTCCTTGTGCTTTTGCCCTGAGCACTTTAGAATAACAGCTCCTTGAATTTTGATGATGTTTCTTTGACCTCTGCATGCTGTGCAAAGGCACACTCTGAAATCCATTGTTGTCTTTGATTAACTTCGGCTCAGGTTAGCTCATATTCTAGGTGCATGTAAAATGGAGTTAATCGTCAGCAGTTTTCATTTGTTACCAAATTTTTATCACTATTATTTAAATATTACAGCCCTGCCTGGCCCTCAACTTTTTCCAGAAGACATTTAAGGCGGTAGAAGGGGGTTGGAGAAATGGCTCAGTGGTTAAGAGCAGTGACTGCTCTTCCAGAGGACCTAGGATCAATTCCCAGGACCTACATGGCAGCTCACAACTGTCTGTAACTCCAGTTAACATGGTGCATATATATATATATATATATATACATGTACGCAAAATATGTATACACATAAAATAAAATCGATGAATCCTTAAAAAAAGAAATAGGAAGGATCTATATTCCTTTGAAAGAAGTGTTGCAATGAAGAAACAAGATTTAGAGCAGGGCATGGTGGTGTACACCTTTAATCACAGTACTCTTGATGCAGAGATAGAAACAGGTGGCTCTCTGTGAGTTCGAAGCCAGCCTGAACTACATAGTGATAGCCAGGGCTACATAGAGAGACCCTGTCTCGGGCAGGGAGAGAGGAGCGGGAGGAAGGGAGGGGAGGAAAGGGAAGGAACCAGATTTGGACATACAGGATGTAGTAGTGCACATCTATAATCCTAACACTCAGCAAGTTGAGGCAACAGAATTGAGATTTCTAAGACAGCCTGGGCTGCCTGACAAGACCTATCAAAAATGAAAATAAGCAAATAAGTAACTCAGAAGACTTCAGGCCAGGTGTCGTGGTCAGCCTGCAATGTCAGTACTTAGAAGAATGGAGCAGAAGATCTGAGTTCAAGTCCAGCTGGCCTGGGATACACAGTAAGACCCTTGCTCAAGACACAAAACAAAACAAAAAAACATAGAAGTCTTAACCTTAAATTCTAGTTATTCCAATTACTTTAGAGACTGTACAACCTGAGAAACCACTTAACTTTCTGAGTCTCAGTTTTTTTATCAGTAAAAGGCACATGTTAATAATAGTGTACACCTCCCAAAAATGTGTAGGGGATCAGTAGCTATTGCTATCAATCTCCATAACTATCAATCTTTCTATCTCTAGAAATGGAAACACAGTGTTATGAACACATCTCAGTAGTAGATTGCTTAAGATGGAAGCCTCTGTGTTCCATACCTGGAACGAGAGAGAGAGAGAGAGAGAGAGAGAGAGAGAGAGAGAGAGAGAGAGAGAGAGAGAGAGAGAGAGGCTGATATACTCGAAGGTAAGCTTGCATGTGTTGACATTCTGTTTGAGACAGTTCACTGTGCAATATTAAATATACATTGGAGAATGGTTAGCACTGGCCTTACCCATTTAAGCCAGGAGAATCCTTCCACATAGTCAAATTAAGTGACAGCAGTCCTCAAAATTCTGTCTGCTCTTAAGAGGTAGGACCCATTGAAAGGCTAAGGAATGAGTTACACACAAAAGGTACTATTGCTGGTCAGCAAATACAGTACAAGTTATCAATCGCAAAAAGAGCTGAATCCCTCTAACAGGCTGAACTCGGTACTCCAATTCCATCCAGGATTTCAGTAGTTTTATACTCTTTTAATTAACAATGGCATCCCCCAGGGATCTTTATAGTTTTCTATTTTGTTTTCTTTCAACAACAGCACCTGTTCATTTTTTAGGCGTACTTTGCATTTCTGGAGATATTCAAATTCTGTGCCTAATACCAGGAGATCAAGCTGGGTGACTTGCTTGAAGTCTGAGAGAAAATATGTCTAAAACTGGACAACATTATATTTTTTCCTCCTTCCTGTGTCTTGGAAACATTCCAAGAAGTACTAAAAGCTGGAGCATCAAGATTACAGGTTGGTCAAAGTGTATAGTGGCTCATAAAAAGGCTAGATCTGATCATGCTTCTTATTGGAGTTAGATTGACCAACAAGTACCTATAGGTAGATTTTTGTTTTTCTATTTATATACCTTGGCTTTTTCAACTAGTTCCATTATTACTCTGTTGCTTTTTTTTTATAATGGGAGGAAACTAACTTAAGTCATATAGTGTAACTTGATATATTATATGACAATATATTTCTCAAAACATTCTGGTTTTCCTTTCCTACTCTTCTTTCCTCTATCCACAAGAGAAGGGAACAAGCCATCATGGATATTCATATTACCTCTTACATCCCTCAGTAAAAGAATAGACTAATACAAGCAATTAATGACTTGTATAATAAAAACTTTAAGTCATTGAAGAAAGAAACTGAAGAAGATAGCAGAAGATGGAAATATCTACCATGACCATGAACAGGTAGGATTAATACAATAAAAAATGGTCATTCTACCAAAAGCAATCTATGGGTTCAATGCAGTCTCCATCAAAATTCCAACCCCCAAAAAATAATTTACAAAGCAGGACTAGAGAGATGGCTCAGCAGTTAAGATCATCAGCTGCTCTTCCAGAGGTCCTGAGTTCAATTCCCAGCAACCATACAGTGTCTCACAACCAACCGTGATGAGAACTGGTGCCCCCTTCTGGCCTGAAGGCAACATGCAAACAGAGCATTGTGTACATAATAAATAAATAAATAAATAAATAAATAAATAAATCTTCTTTTAAAATTTACAAAATTCCAACACAATTCTTCACAGAATTTGAAAGGACAATTTTTTTACCTTCATATGAAAACACACAAACACACACACACACACACACACACACCAAAACCAAAACCAAAACAGGATAACTTAGCTCTCCTGAATAGTAAAAGAACTGCTAATGGCATCACCATCCACAACTTCAAGTTGTGCTACAGAGCTACAGTAATAAAAAGAGCATTGTATTTGCATAAAACAAACATATTGATTAATGGAATCACATTGAAGACACAGGCACCTGAATTTTGATAAAGAAGCCACAAACACACACTGAAAAAAAGAGAGCATCTTCAACAAATGGTGTTGGCCACACGGGATGATGTATGTAGAAGAATGCAAATAGATCCACACTTACCACCCTAAACAAAACTCAACCCCAAAAGGATCAAAGATCCCAACATAAAATCAGATACGCTGAACCTGGTAGAAGAGAAAATGAGGAACAACCTTGAACGCATTGGTATAGGAGATGACTTTCTGAACAGAACACCAATAGCACAGGCTTAAGATCAGCAGTTACTAACTGGAACCTCGTGGAACTGAAAGCTTCTATATAGCAAAGGACACCGTCATTTAGGCAAAGTGGCAGGCTCCAGAATGGGAAAAGATTTCTACCAACTACACATCAGATAGGAGACTAACACCCAAAATACATAAAGAACTCTAAAAGCTACATATCAAAAAGCCAAATAACCCAATTAAAGATGGTACAGATCTAAAGAGAGAACTCTCAAAAGAGGATTCTCAAATGGCTGAGAAACACTTAAAGAAATGTTCATCATCCTTAGTCATCGGGGAAATGCAGATCAAAGCTACTTTGATATTTTGTCTTACAACAATCAGAATGGTTAAGACCAATAAACCAAATGACAGCTCATGTTGGCAAAGATGTCGGGTAAGGAGAACACTCATCTATTGCTGGTGGGACTGCAGACTTGTACAGCCTCTATGGGAAATCAGTGTGGTGGGAAGACTGGAATCAGTCTACCTCAAGAGCCGGCTGTAGCACTCTCAGTGATACAACCAAAGGACACCTAGCCCCCCACAGAGACACTTGCTGAGCCATGTTCATTGATGCTGCATTCATAATAGCCAGAACCTGAAAACAAACTAGATGTCCCTCAACAGATGAATGGATAAAGAAAATATGGTACATTTACAAAATGGATATTACTCAGCCATTCAAAAAACGAAATTATGAAATTTGCAGATAAATCGACAGAACTAAAAAAAGTCAACCTTGGTGAGATTAACCCAGGCACAAAAGGACAAATATGATATGTTTGGTGATTTGATTACATATGGCCATCATAGGTTCATATGTTTGACTACTTGGCCCATAGGAAGTGGTATTATTAGGAAGTGTGGTCCTGCAGGAGTAGGTGTGGTCTTCTTGGAGGAAGTGTGTCACTGTGGGGGCAGGCTTTGAGGGCTCATATGCTCAAGTAATGCCTTTATGTCCTTCTGCTGCCTGTGTTCAAGATGTAGAAGTCTCAGCTCCTTCTCCAGCACAATGTTTGCCTGCACGCTGCCATGCTCCCTGCCATGATGATAATAGACTAAACCTTCGAAACTGTAAGTGAGCCCCCAATTAAATGATTTCCCTTATAAAAGTTACTATGGTCATGGTCTCTTTACAGTATTAGAAATCCTAACTAAGGCAGTATGGATTTGCTTATATGTGGATGCTAGCTGCTTAGTTTTCAATAAGCAGTTCGTATAACTACAGAGGTTAGGTTAGAATAAGAGACTAAGGGGAATGAAGGGATCGCCCAAGAAAGGGGAAATAAAATAGACCATTATAGATAGATTGGGAGAGCAAGAACAGGAGGATCAAATGGGGAGGCAAAGGAAGGTAGGGGAAAGGAGAAAGAATACTGGGAGGCAGCTGAAACTAAGGGCCATTTGAGGAGTTGTATGTATATACATATATATCACATGCATGCTTGGTATCTATGGAGGTCACAAAAGCACATCAAATGCCCTGAAACTGGAGTTAGCGATGGTTGTGAGCCACCATGTGGGTGCTGGGAATTGAACCCAAGTCTTTTGAAAGAGCAGTTACATGCTCTTAACAACTAAGTCATCTTTCCAGCCCTTGACTGAAAGAAATCTAAATGAGGATAACTAAATAGCCAAGGAGACAATGCCTCAATTAGACAGCCTATGCTACCAAATAAAATCTCCAGCACTGGGAATGGGTTAAAACTAATCAAGTTGTTGGTCAAAGAGGCCCCATAGACACCACCAAGCAGCTCATGCTATTGTTAAGGCTTCTGGTTGCTTCCCACACACTGATGGTAAGGCGCTGTTGCTGAAGACAATACTACATGATACATTGAACATGGAGAAATTGAGTTGGTGCCTTTCTAGAGTCTTCACCCTAATGACTAGTGTTCATGGTACTGAAACCAGTTAGTACTCAACATGCCATCAGAGGAGAAAGTTAAGTACCAACCCAGCTACAAACTGTTAGATATACAATGGTGACCTACTTTCAAGATGTGCTGGTACAGTTGTGGCACAAAGCTTGTAGGAGTAGCCATTCAACATCTCATTGACTTTAAGGCCCAGCCATGAGATGGAACACATACCTGACATTGCTAGAGTGGCCGAGAACATAAAACTAAATACTACTGTTCTACTAAAACAGCACAACAATGAAGATGGCTCCTAATGACAGTCATCTATACTCATCGATCAGTGTCTTGCTCAGTCATCATCAGAGAAGCTTCCTCTTGCAGTAGATGGGAACAAAAACAGAAACCCACAACAGGACAAATGCTCTGAGAGAGAGACCTTGGAACAAACACTCCATCCTAAATGGGATGTCTTCATCAAATCCGTCCCCTCAGAGCTCAGGGAACCCTGCAGAAGAGAAAGCAGAAAGATTTTTGTTTGTTTGGTTTTTTTTTGTTTTTCAAGACAGGGTTTCTCTGTAGCTTTGGAGCCTGTCCTGGAACTAGCTCTTGTAGACCAGGCTGTCCTGGAACTCACAGAGATCACCTGCCTCTGCCGCCCAAGTGCTGGGATTAAAGGTATGCGCCATTACCACCAGGCGAAAACAGAAAGATTTTAGGAGCCAGTGTGGATGGAGGACATTCTAGGACCTGCATGGGTCTGTGCCAGATGGGGTCGCAATGCTGTGAGAAGCGGGTAGTACAACCCCTAACCCTAGCCCCAAAGCTATCTCCAGTTGATAACCACTCGCAAGTGAAAAAGTTAGGGAGTCTCATTGACTATATAAAACACTCATGGAGAGGGGGAGTTGTTTTCTGAGCAAGGTTTCTCGTGTAGCTCTAGCTGTCCTGGAACTTACTCTGTAGACCAGGCTGGCCTCGAACCCAGAAAGCCACTTGCCTCTGCCTCCTAAGTGATCCTGGGATCAAAGGCGTGTGCCACCACTGCCCAGTTCTTTTTTTTTGTCTTTTGAAATTATTAAAGAGGAGCAAGAAGCTTCAGTGTACAAAGTAGAGTGGATGTATATAATTACAGTGTAATGTACAATGCAAATTATTAGCCAAACAAGATTTTGAATACTTTTACCATAACAAAATGATGTGTATTTGATGAGAGATATACTTAACCTGATTTAAACATCCCACAATGTATACATGTATCAAAATATTGCAGGAAACCCCATAAAATGTACAACTTTGATTGTGTGTCAGTTAAAAGCAAATTTCACTGAAAGATAGTGACAGACAACCCGGTCTTGAATTGAATTGGAATATACATATATGATGATTTCATGAATTCATTTTATACAGAAATCATGATTAGCCACTAAAATATAATAATGTACCCTTCAGAACCTTCTGGGGAAAACAATATTTGTTTTTGTTTGACTGTATCTGGATAGCGTTCCCGTGTTTGGAAAGTAATTAATATAAAAAATACTTTAAAAATAAATGAAGGGCTTGAGAATGAGGATTCAAGATTTTTGCCTAATGTTCTGTCGCTGTTTTCCCCTGGGGATTTCAAGCACTCTGAGCAACCTCTGTGAAGAGATCAAAACTAAATCAGTTTATGACTTGTTCTCAATATTATCAAAAGTATGCTTTAATTGCGAAGGAAAACTGAGATGATTTGTGGTTCTCGCATTTCACATCCGCACCCGTTTTCCTCCTACCTCTGTCGTTTCAAAGAATAGCACAGATTTCTTGGCCTTTCTTTCTCTACTGGGGCTGCAATAGATGGCTGTCCTTTTAGTGCAAATTACCATTTGGAAAGAATCGTCTGGTAATATTTGTATTAACAAGGAAAATGACTGCCAACTCCACATTTTGCTGCCAGAAAGCTCATTAACAAAGGTAGATATAAATATCCAAGATGAGAAAATGAATTTTGAACGTGACTTCCCTCCCTGTGGTATCCCTACAAGCCGTTCACACTTCCCCGCCAACCTCAGCTGCATTTCCTCAGCTTCTTCCTAATGAGCAGGAGGGTCCCAGGCATGGTGGTACATGCCTTTAATCCCAGTACTTGGGAGGCAGAGGCAAGCCTGATCCACATAGCCAGTCCCAGAGCTACTGAACCTTCTGCAAAATCAAATCAAATAAAAATGAGCAGAAAAGCAATGTCTCAAGATGAGATCCTTTTTCCCCACCACCACTTCCCCTCCATCCAAATCACCACGTGTTAGGATTTCCTCCAGTGTGCTGTGTGTCCAAGAAGTCTGCATAAAAAGATGCTTCACTCACTCAACCAACAATTTTTTTATGTTTATTTTGGTTTCATGTGTATGGGGATTCTACCTCCGTGTATGTTCTGTGCATTGCATGCATGTGTGGTGCTCACAGAAGCCAGAAGAGGGCTCTGGATCACTTGGGACTGAAGTTAGAGATGGCTGTGAGCTTCTATGTAGGTGCTAGGAATTGAACCCTGGTCCTCTGGAAGAGCAGTTCTCTTAACAGTTAATCCACCAGTCTAGTCTCCAATAATTTATTCGACACACACCAAACATCTTCTTACCAATCTTGAGTCAGATTTCCTATTTCTTATTGTTTATGCCATTTATAGGGCTATCTTTAAGAAAACCCTTTGAAATCTCAACAATGTGGTTATCTAAACAAGACGTCAAAAAATGACAACATCAATTAACATGCAAACATGGATGGGGAAAATTTCACAAGGCCCCATGGCTAGATGAAGAATTACAGGTAATTAACGGCTGCTGAAAGCGGGAGAATCAGTCTGCTGCTACTAGGTTATCCAAGCCCAAGCCATCAGCCCTGAACGCATGCACACATGAGCAACACTCAGTGAACTCAGCGGGTTATGTTTATCAATTTATATGCATAGATGGAATGATAATAATTAAGGAATAAATGTTTATAAATTCTAGAAAGGGAAGGATGGACTCAGAAGGACTTGAAGGGAGAAGGATGTGAAAATAATGTTAAGTACAGCGCTCATATACGAAGTTCTAAAAACTGAAATTTAAAAACACAAGTTAAAAATCATTTTAGAATTTAGAGACCATAACAAAGCAGAGGCCAGGTCTAGCACTGCCTAGTTCAGCACTGTTTCTCTTCCACTACCCACGCACTTCTGTGATGGGCACCATGAGACACATCCCTACCCCGGTAGAGACTCTAGGCTTGGCTTCCAGGAGAAGATGCAAGCCATATGACCCAGCAGGGGGTAGAATATTGCTAGCAGCCATGATTGCCCCAGGTGATGAATAATGATAAGAGCAATTATACCTCCTGGTGGCTATCAAAACCACAAGCAGAGTCCACTAAACCCAAGTTAGTTGTATTCTCATTTCATCTTTCCTTTAGCCTGGTATCAAAATGCCAGCAACCTCATGGATGGCATCGTGTAAGAAGGAGATAGTGATGGAAAGGAAGCCAAAATGAAGCTACTATCTTCACCAGTGCAAAGTCTGCCAAAACCAATCATACGGGCACTTTTCTTTTCTTTTCTTTCTTTTTTTTTTTGTTTTTTTGTTTTTGTTTTTGTTTTTTTGGTTTTTTTTTTTAGTTTTTTTGAGACAAGGTTTCTCTGTGTCCTGGAACTCTATAGACCAGGCTGGCCTCGAACTCACAGAGATCCGCCTGGCTCAGACTCCCCAGTGCCGGGATTAAAGGTGGGCCCCACCACCAAATGGCGCACGAGCACCTTAAGTTACACCCTGCGGTTCAGAGGGTTCCTGTGAAAGATTCACCCTGGAAAATAACTACCAAATAGAAGGCAGGCCCTAAAGACAACACACTTCCTTTACTTTATGGTAAACCTGCTACTGCTTATCGCGTAACTTTGAGTAAATCCTTCCTTTTTCTACTCTAGCAGCTTGGTTGTGTGTGGTTTAATTTTACCAAATCCTCCCTTAAACAAATATACTATTCCTTAGTTACCACAGTGGATTGGTTCAACAAATCTGTGGATATTCATGTCCCTTATACAAAGTGCGGTAGAATTGACATGTAATCTATGCACATCCTCTTGTGGGGTCTTACATCTCTGGATTGTGCACAACGTCTGATACAATGTAAGTGCTGTGTGAACAGCTGTGTTGTTAAATTATTAGGGGCGATAACAGGAAAAAAAATCTGTATGTATGAAATACAGGTACTTTTTTGAGACAAGGTTTCATGTAGACCAGGTTGGTCCTGAGCTTGCTATGTCACTACGGCTGACCTAAAACCTCTCATCTTTTTGCCTCCAGCTCTGAAGTTCTGGGATTCCGAGCATACTGCACAACACCCAAGCTAATTGAAAAATATATTTGGTCCACAGTTGGTTGACTTTATGAGAGCAGAACCCATAAATACAAAGGGCCAACTGTACATGTACCGGTCTCTGCTAGGAACCAGCCCTAGGCAAGTAGTCCCGAGCTGTATAAGAAAGCAAGCTACGCATAAGGCAAAGAGCAAGCCAGTAAGCAGCATTTCTCCATGCTTTCTGCTTCAGCCCCTGTCCCGACTTCGCTTAATGGAGGAACTGGAATCTGGAACCTGAAATGAAGCCTTGCTCACTGAAGTTGGTTTTTGAAAGCAAACCAGTTCAGCAACGCATAGTAGCCTTGGGTCCTAGTGGCTGTTGACAAACTCTCAGTGAGACTAGCTCTGTGCCTATAGTGAAAGTACTTTAACTGTCTGTCACCTCAATAGCCTCAGCTGTAAGACAGAATGAGCAATAGTGTCAATTACATGATTTTCAGCTCTAAAGAAAACCCAGTCGTCCTGAAGCTGTCAACAAATGGGCATTAGAAAAAGTCATGAAAGTAAACAGTAAATTTTAATAGAATCTGGGGATTATAATAGAATAGTGTATAAATGTCAATTTCCTAGTTTTAATGGTACTACAATAGTAATATATGAGAATATTTTTGCCTTGTAGAAAATACATACTGAAAGACAGGTGTCACGAACATCATGTTTGCAATTTGTTGTCCATTGGCTCATAAAAATGCTACAATATGTACTTAATAAGAATTATAAAGGAAGTATGAATAATTGAGAAATCTACATGAAAAGTGTATGAGAACTCTGTACTTTTTTACTTTAATATAAGTTTGAAATTATTTCAAAATAAGAAAATTTCAGAAGGAAACAGTTGGAGGCACTTGCTAAAATACTATATTAAAGAGTGAATTATCCACTTAATCAAACAAGTCTACTTTAAACATGACTACATTTAGCTCATTAACTACTTTGAGTGGTGGGAGAATAAGAAAACTCCTTCACGAACATAGAAGATCTTCATATAATTGTAAGAGTCACTGTAAAACTCTTGTTCCCTCTTGACTCTTTTTTCTATCACCTCACCCCATCCCCCTCTGCCCCTACTCCAGTGCTTGCCTTAGAGACAGAGTCTAATTATGAAGCCCAGACTGGCCTGAAACTCACTACAGAGCTCATGATGGCTTCTGGAACTCTCTAGGTTGCTGTCTTTGAATTCACTACCCTCTTGCTTCAGCCTCCTGAGTGCTGAGATTAGGGGGATGTGTCACGACACGACACACAGCCTTCAACCACTTTTGAACTCTATAGAACTTTTCTAAGAATGTGTTAAGAGGGTGAAGCCAACTATACCCAATGTTCTACAGCTCAGCTATGTCAGGTACCTCTGAGCTATCCATTGTTAAGTAAACAATAGGACGAAGTCAAGTATATTTATAAAAATAGAGGTGATCAGGGCTGGAGAAATGACTCAGCAGGTAAGAGCACTTCCAGAGGACCTGGGTTCAATTCTTTGCACCCACTTGGCAACTCTCAACTGTCTGTAACTCTAGTTCCAGGGGATCTGACACCTTCGCACCAATACACATAAAATGAATTTAAATAAATTATTCAAAACAAAATAGTGGTGATTTTTTTAAGCTTTTTATTTACATTTTTTATTCAATATGGTTTTATCTTATTTTGTCCCTTCCTGAGAAGGTGATCTTAGGTGTAGCATGGACATTCACTTGCATTATTCATTTATAGGATCTTAAAAGAAAATGGTGTCAACATAACTCTGTTCAGGGTGCATTCACACTCTCTCTCTCTCTCTCTCTCTCTCTCTCTCTCTCACACACACACACACACACACACACACACACACGCACACACACACAAAGTCCTAAATATTCAAGGGAGAATTGTCTAGGTCTAGGACAAGGCTATAGAATACTAACTAATGATCTTGTTATTATAGTCGTCAGATGCGTTTCAAATTTTTCTCATCATTACCTCTGCAATATGTCCAAGTGGAATATTGCAAAGGAGAGCATGGCAATCCACTGTAGGGCTTTTGAAACTGTAGGATGGCTCAGCAGTTTGTGCAGTTGCATCAGCCGCTGGACCACTGATGACGTAAGTGTGCAGAGTAGCCCACTTCTAAGAAGGTCGATCTGCTACAAGACTAATTTTGCAGAAACTTCATAATGGTCGAGGCAGGGCTTACATCAATGTCAGCCAAACTCAGTTCAATTACAACCTCCTTTCTCCTATGCTCCTCTACTTTTTTGAGATAAAGAAGTCGTTTTTCAAAAATGAAATGGTCTCTTTAGAGAACTACAGAAAATAATTTAACTCCCAGAGTCCTGTGCAGAATCTGGTGCTCACACTACGCAGTAACAGTTAACTGTTTCATTAGGAAAAGTGCTCACAACTCTTCTTGCCCACCTCCCTCAGCATTTGCTCCTTGAAATAAATCTCAAATAAAACAAAACTAAACTGATTTACCACTCATTTCCGGAATTCAAGTTGAAAGGAAAAAGAAAAAAAAAACCAATGAGCAGCATCAACAGAAACTCAGCGATGCCATATTGCAAGGGAAATCAGAGTCTTTTGTATAGGAGAAAAAAATCTCTGTGAGAAATATGCAGAGGAATCATTTCATTTCTTTGCATCTGCCCTCCTGGTGGGAGGTATCAGGCCTTGGGTAGCCCAGGAAGCTATAGGAAGCATATTACAGAGAGTTTAATTTATTCAAAGAAAATCAGAATCAACTAATCAGAAGGAAGGGGGAAACGCATTAATTAAACAGCTTTACTCATGCAGAAAAGCTGCCAGCATGAGCATTTCAAATTACCTGGGCACACCTAATACATTTGCATTTCCTCGGTACAAATGTGCTCTGCCCTACAAAGCCACGAACATTTCATAATTCCATTTGAGTGAATAACAAAGGGGAAATGACAGCTAAGAACCACCTTCCACCCTTGGGGGCTATAGCCTTTTCCTAGGAATTTTTAGCTCTTGAAGAAATTTGCTTCTTGACTAGATGTGGAGAGAGGAAGTTGAAAGTAGTCTCTAAAGGAAAGGGCTAAAAAAGAATCCCCCCTCCTCTTCGCCCCCCCCCAACAAAGGAGGTGGGACCTTTACTGGCAGGAGGCTAACAGTGTTCTTTTGTTAGATATTAACATAAAATAAGGTCGTAGAAATGGGTGTCCATCAACAGAATTAGAAAGCGCTAAGTAAGTTTTAAGAACAAAAGGTTTACTTATTTAAATTACAGGAGTTGAGAAACAGCTGGGAATGCAATTTCTTTCCCAGAGTGGGAACAAAACAAAGCCCTTCAAAACAGTTAAATGCAATTATGTTGCAATAAAACTTTATCATTTCAAAGTAGACGTCTAATTCTAACTGAAACAACCCTATAGGCAATACTTACACATAGGTATTTACCTTAACATTTTTTAATTCAGCTTATCCTTCAAGGAGCCCAGCGTCTTATTTTGGTATTTGTTCCTAAGAAAGCTTTCCACTGTGATGTTTAAACACATCTTATTACCCAATGAGAACTCCCTGAGAATATCGAAAACACTCGTATACTTCTTATTGCTTATGGTTTTTAAAGACACGTTCTAAAATTGCATTTTGTCCAAGAAAATATGCTACATTAACTAATCTGGAATTTTTTTAGCTGCAGAAAAAAAAAGACCATTAGAAAACTTGTCAGAACTTTCCTTTCTACTTCAGAAAGTACAGCACTAACAGCCCAGATGTTTTGCCCAACTTTATTCTGGTTTGAAAGGGCACGTCTTATGCTCGAAGCACAGAACATTCATTTCATTAAACTGCATTATCTGTCGCATAGCACAAGCTAAAAAAAAATAGTCTCTACTTTTCCCTAAAGTGTGTCGCATCTGAGAATTTGGAATCAAGCTTCTAGCAGAATGGATATTCCTGAACTAGTTGTTTAAGAAAGCTGTCTGTCTGAAGGTTCACTGCTCTGAATGTGATTGCGGTTAAAATCACCAAGGATGGGCCACGAATACATCTGTGGGACTTTTCCACTGGACGGGAGAGGCTAATACAGAGAAGTTAGGTGCCAAGTAAATCCACGTCGTGAAGGCCTGAAACAACCACCTAGATTATCAGGGGTTTTGGAATCTCAATGACTGGCTTTCTTTTCACACTGTCTTGAATGCATTTTTTTCCTTCCATATAGCAAACTTCTACTATGGGACTCCACAGCAAACCTGTGCTATGAGACTACAGCAAACTTTTGCTATGGATTGCCTTGCCATGAATCCCTTCCAATGGTGTCATCATTTGCGGTAGAACACAGGGCAAGGCTTTGCAGCCCAAGTGTCAGGTACTAACTTCAATGAGTACAAAGAGCTCATTACAAACACTTGGGCTGAACTCCGCTGATGAGTTCTGCCAGGCTGCCAAGCGTTTAGGACCGTAGCCTAAGCGCCTTCAGCGATGCAACACAGTAGGTAAAACTACTACTGGTGAGACAGGCACGGGAAGTATGAATGAAGGCTTGAATATTCAGTTTGAAATATCCTGCTGTAAAAGTAACTGCAAAGACACTGTCACTGATCTAATAGTTGTTTGCACATTCCTTAAAGCTGTGCACGAAGCACAATAGGATTTGTACGGCGCAAAACAACAAAAGATGTAAACTGCCCTTTCAATTGCAGACGTCGTTCATTTATTCCATCGGTAAAAAGAAAAAAGAATGTAAATCTTGCCAATCTTTTGTTTTGTTTTTGTTAACCGGCACCAAGTCTATCTTTATAAGCTTTTTTTTTATGAGACAAGAGTAAATAAAGTTCAGGCTAGCCATACTTTACTCCTTGAGGTTGAAAAAAAAAAAGGAGCAGAAAAGGAATTTCAAGTCATCCTTGCCGACTGGAACCTGACATTTAAATTAATTCAAGTGCTTGAGGTATTAATACACCTACAGGAATGTATAATTCAGTAAAAATAACACAAAGCATTTAAGAGTCTCAACAATACTCAAGTAAAGCCTTGTCACCAAAACACAAATCAAATGTTAGCCAAGTCTTTGAGTTGGCATACGCCCAGACAGCCATATTTTTATTTAATTTCATGGTGTTTTATTTAACAAATGAGAAACGCTTTCCTTACTGTTGTACTTATTTCCAAAGGACAAAGTAGTTAAAGCCATCCAGTAACTGGGCTGAGTAAATTGTAAACAATAGCCCAGTGGTCAGCCAAAGAAGAAAGGAGCGGTGCTACCCAGTAAGGGGAAGAAAGGGGGGAGTGGGGGAAAGTGAAGAAGAAAAGGCAGAGAAGAGAAGAGAAAATTTATAATCATGTATTTGATTATTATACTCAACTCTTAAAGATTCAACTGATAAAGAATCCCTCTGAGTGTAGGTAGATTATCTTCTTTTTGTTTCTTTTTCTTGACTTTTGAGGCAGGGTCTCACAATGTAGCCCCGGATGCCTGGGAACTCACCTGGTTTAGGAAGTTGACCTTGAACTCACAGAGGTCCACCTGCTTCTGCCTCTATGCCCCACCATTCCTGACAAGGTAGAATATCTTAATGATGATCTCATGAAAGGTGTCAAGTAACTAAGTCCACATCATTGTCTTGACAGCTCATGTGGTAGGTACCTCCTTTTTTCTTCTTCAGGACAGGGTTTCTCTGTGTAGCCCTGGCTGTCCTGGATCTCACTCTGTAGACCAGGCTGGACTCGAACTCAGAGATCTGCCTGTCTCTGCTTCCCAAGTGCTGGGATCACACTTTGTCATCACAAAAGGCCATCATTGTTCATAGACAGGTGGAGGACAGAACTTACTAACCATCATATTTGATTCTGGTGTCCTTTTTCCTCCTTTTTAAAATAATTTTAAAAATATTGTGATACTACAATATAATTACAACATTTTGCCCCTCCGTTTCCTCCCTCCCACTTGCTTTTTGTCAAATTCATGGACGTTTTAATTGTTGTTATACAAATTATATGTATATTTTCTCTCTCTCTGTGTGTGTGTGTGTGTGTGTGTGTGTGTGTGTGTGTGCTCTGTTCTCATAGACTGGGAGGACAACATCAGAAATGGAAGTAAGCACATGTGAACATGACAAATGAAAGGCACACCATGTTGCTGTGACCTCATGAATGAAGCCTCTGACATTTCTGTATATACATATGTATTCCTAAACACATAAACACAACCTGCTCAGTCTTTATGTTACTTATATACATACATGCATATATTTTCAGGCTGATCATTTGGAATCGGATAACCAATTGGGAGACTCTTCCTTGGGGAAGAACATTTTTTCCACTCCCAGCATCCTTTAGTTGCCTGTAGTTCTTTATTTAAAGTTGAGACAGCACGGGCTTTCCCCTGCTCATGTTATCATGTCTATTGTTGTTGTCCTGGTTTGATTCATATTTAGGTAGCTAGTGAAGTCATGGAGCTTGGAGGAGAGCCTACGGCAGCTGCTTTCCTAAACCAGTATGGTCCTACATTGGAAATATTTATCCTTATACCCACAGGTAAGTGTAGTTCTCACCCCGCATGAAGGAAACTTCTCTTAGCAACAGACAGAGACCATTCCCGAAAACCACAACTGATAAAAAGGCAGAGCTGTGGAGCCGGGTCCCAGTGAAGCCATCTCCAAACACCTAAGGCTCAAGATCCTTGCAAGAAAGTGGAAAGATGGTAAGGGAGTTTGCTGTGAGGATTGTGTCTCCTAGAAATGGCAGGAGGTACATCCATGACGTCGCAGCAACATGGTGTGCCTTTCATTTGTCATGGTGACATCTGCTTACTTCCATTTCTGATGTTGTCCTCCCAGCCTATGAGAACAGAGCAGGTGTGAAATTGTTGCTATAGGAAGCCTGTCGGTTGGCTTTCACAGCGCTAAGGCTTGCTCTTGGCACCTAGCCAAGTTAGTCCAAAAGCATGGTCTATCTCTATCTGGACGTCGTTTTTTGAAGTAGGCAGCACAATTAAAGGAGTATTCTGAGGCATTATAGACTGTACAATTTAGTGGCTTGTAAGCCAGCCCCAACAACATGGTGATCAGGTGAAACACCAGGAGAGACCTCTGGTGTTATCAAGGACAATGACCACCAGACAAGCCGTGTGTGCTAAAGAGAGCAGAGTCAGAGAAGAGGTGCTGCCCAGACCCTTTTGTGGCCAGATGACATTCAAGATGTCAGGGCTAGAAAAATTCATAAATGAAACATGATTGGGAAAACGTCTACAGTGGTAAATTAGAAGGAAGATAGTTTGGGACAGTGACCTGCAGCCTTATTTTAGATGGGAAAGGGGAACAAGAGAAGAAGAGTTTTCCGTGTTTTGTTTTGGAGAGAATAATTTTAAAATAACTCTTGATCCCTGGAAATGTCTACCTCATGATGCTGTTTGCTTTAGGATCTAGTGATTGGCCTTGGGAATCCTGACATTAAGGTCACTTGTGTCGGTTGTCACGGAGAATTTCAGGACAGTTTCAGAATCATAGGAAGATCTTGTCTCAGAAAATAAGCAAATAACAAGTACGGTTGACTGGGTGGTGTTGGCGCATGCATTTAATCTCAGCGCTCAGGAGGCAGAGGCAAGTGAATCACTGTGAGTTCAAGGCCAACTACAAAGCAAGTTCCAGAACAGCCAGGACTGTTACATAGAGAAACCCTGTCTCAAAATACCAAAAGAAAGAAAGAAAGAAAGAAAGAAAGAAAGAAAGAAAGAAAGAAAGAAAGAAAGAAAGAAAGACGGAAAGAGGGAGGGAGGGAGGGAGGGAGGGAGAGAGGGAGGGAGGAGGGAAGGAGGGAGGGAGAGAGGGAGGGAGGGAGGGAAGGAGAAAGAAAGAAAGAGAAAAGAAAACAGGTTTGGTTGAGAGGACCTTCTGGTTACCCTGCGACTGAAAATAATAGTTCTATTTTAGGATAGATCAAAGGAATCCAGGAAGGTGTCTTTTTAAGAGTAGTGCAGGTGGTCAGCAGGATTTCCTGCGAGATGACAACACATGTTCATTTACCAACCTACAAACCCTGATACCTGATATCCTGGCTGAATGGGATAGTAGACCTTATTTATCCATTGACGCAGGCAATGATATAGCAAAATGTGCTAGTTCTTGTATATAGCTGGCTATACTATGGAATCATTCGTCTAATCAGTGCAGAAATGGCTTCAGAGATGCCAGGACATAAAGCAGCTAAAAGCTACGTCCCTGTCTCTTGTTTGGAGGGTTCTGCTTTTTACAAGGACAGAGTTAAAGCTTCTGGCCATTTAACTCTTGTTTTTCAAGTCCTTTTTGTGTCTAGAGTTTTGTTTCACTTTCCCTCAAAGTTGGGACTGGCATAGGATATAAAAGTTTAAGGAGTGCCCAAGAGGCTCTACGAGCAAAGGGTTTACTTTCGGCTTCTGCCGTCAAATTAATTCCTTGGTCTGACTCAGTCAATAAAACCAACGAGTCACCTCAGTTACTAATCTTTTTATGTCCCCCGCCCCTGCCCGGGTAGCGGTACTCAGATCAAACCAAAGGCCTCAAGTCTACTGGACGAGAACTCCGGCCCCTAGCTGCTGAACTCTGCTTATCAACACATCTAGTCTGGTATGTATTCAGTCTAGTGATTCAACATGAAGGCAGTAACCAGAGACTAGGAATCGCTTAAGAGTTGGGTTAAATCTGTACTATCCACTTGGAGTCCGACAAGGGATAGGAGAGGCTTGATGAACTTCCTGAGCTGTGTCTGTTTCCTTCAGAAATTTCATTACGTTTATAAGTGCAGCACTGGGAAATAATTCGATCATAAATTCCATGTATGCTAGAGAAGAACCGGTCGTCATTTAGTTGCTTAATATCCTCCCCCTAGGTTTTTGCGTATATGCTCTCTGTGGCGGGGTGCAACTGCAAGCCAGAGGAACAAAAGAGAGGGAGCAGTAGGAATTGTACTTTAGACCCAATGGACCATCCATCTGCTAACTCCTTGGGTACCGTTTTCAGATTCCCGGGCATTTGTCTAAACGTTTATGACGTCAGTCAGCCAGAAGGGTAGCATTACAAACGGATGGCAACAAAACAGAGGGATGTCTTTTCATCTGCTTATTTAGCCATTTTTTCAGCCCTGCCATTCCTTACGGGTACAGTATCGGCCTCCTCGGTACAAGCCAGACAGTGGACAAGGACAATCTTTGTAGAGAGGTGGATAGCCTGCAAGGGGGCAGCAGGGATACTAGCAGACCTTAAACTCTGTGCGATTTTCAGATTGTACCAATTACAGGAGGCTCCAAAGATGTCTTTGGACTCAATGTAAATACTGGCAGAGTCTTCTTTTGCCAGTCCACAACCCGGTGAAAGCTATCAGTCCAGCAGCGCGGACTGATTTCACAGCGGGCAGCCTGTGCTCAAGTGTTTCATGTGGGGAAAGTGTGGCGTAGTTAGTTATTAGGTTTCCTTGAAAATCCCCTCACAGAGGCGGCCAAAATAAAGCAAGTCTGGCTTGCTTCTTAGCTGTAAACCCATTTCTGCTTTAGTTTAGCAACTTGATTTTTATCACTTATTTGTGTATTTACATATTTTTAGACAGAGTCTTACTCTGTAACCCTGGTGCTCTCTGCATAGCCCAGGATAGCCTTGATGTCACAGAAGTCTTCCTACCTCAGCCTCCTAAGTACTCGGATGACAGGCATGAGCCACCGTGCTTAGATCTTGAAATCACTCCCATAGCCGCACGATAACTGTAGAATGGAGTGCGGATCTCTATTCAGGGGGAGTAAGGGAGTGAGTAAGCAGGCTAAGTGTTGCAATAATGCACGGTGCTGGAGAGATTGATTTCAAAGTCTTGTTCAGATGCAGTCTGCCTGAACAGCATTATAGGGGTGTGTCTCACGAATTTGTCGAAGAATAGATACAGGATGGGAACATGGAGGTCAATGGGCGAACATAATTCAAGAGTACTGGCACTCCCAATCCCAGTGGCAGCTACACACACAGGCATGTATTTGAGGCAACAGGGTCCAACTGACATGAAAAGTATACTATAACCTGCATTTAAGAGGTAAAACACCTAGCATTTGGGAGGAAGAGGCAGATAGATCTCTGTGAGTTGAAAGCCTACCTGGTCTACCGAGCAAGTTCCAGGTCACTCCGGGATACCAGGTGAGACCATGTCTCAGAGATAGAGACAGAAAGAGACAGACAGAGAGAGACAATGGGAGCATTGCGATAAACTAGCAATCCCATGACGCTACTGATCATAAATTTAATCAAAATTGGATAATCCTCAGACGGCCAGTGGTGGTGATCGCCTTTAATCCCAGAACTCAGGAAGCAGAGGCAAGTGTATCTCTGTGAGTTCAAAGCCAACCTGGTCTACAGAGCAAGTTCCAGGACAGGCTCCAAACATACACAGAGAAACACTGTCTCAAAAAACAAAAACAAAAACAAAACAAAAAACCAAATTAGATAATCCCAGGTTGGGGTGGGAGATAGCGTTTGTTTCAAGCCCTCAGAAAACACCAGTGTTTCTTGCACACAGAAAGTGAGCTCTCAGACTTCATTGGGAAGAAGTTCTTTAGACTGGAGAAATTGGGAGCTGGAGGAGTAGCTCGTGGTTAAGAACACTTGTGTTACAAGATAATTTGGGAGATGGTAAAGACATCCTGAGATTGTTATACAGTTCTGTCAATATACTGAAAACCCTTGAATCATATACATTATACTTTATTCTAAAGTAGGCAAATTATACCTCAATAAAGTGTTCTCAAAATGAAATCATACAATATCCTGAAAATACAGTATTGAGCATAATAGGAAGCTAAATCAAGGTGCTCTCTCTGGCAGGGCAGCTTTTATTTGGTTTTGGTTTTTGGTTTGTTTTCTTTCGACGCTGTAGAGTTTGTCAGGATTAGAGCAACTACTTGTGACTTACTAGATAAGACCTGCCCAGGGCTTCCCGATGACTGACTGGGCATTCTTCTAAAGAAGGTATGTGGGGGCCCACCCTGACCAAAGGTCTGAGAATTTAAGCCTATTTTTACTCCTTTAAGGATATAACCCTGAGTTTACAAAGGTAAATACTAACAATTTCAATATATTTGTTTTCTAGCAGTAACTGAGAAATCCCTAAATTCTGAGCATACAAATTTCCATATCTGTAGCTTCTTCGCATTTTCATTAGACATAAACCATTTGTAGTTTTCATAATGAATTTCCAAAGATTTCTCAGTCATTATTTATACTAGTGACCATTTCTCCAAGTCTCAAAATCATCCTCCTGAGAACTTTAGCAAGCCATCCTCAGGCAACTACAAAAATTAGCAACTTCTTCCCTCTATCCCAGCATCCTTTGGTATCTTATTCTACTATAATTTTTCCAAAATTGTCCATTGAAGTCTGTTGTGATTTTGTTATTGTTATTTGCTTTCTTCTCCCTAGAATGTAAACTCTCAAGTTCTGGAACTCTATTAGCTTTTTTAAAATCAGTCTGACAAATAACCTTTTAATTTAATTTAATTTAATTTTAATTTAACACCTTAAAATAGCAACCACTTATTTTGTTTTCTGTCTCTTTAAATGAGACCATGAGGAGTGTCCAGTCTCACCAGCACTCCACTTGTATTTGCACTCAGGAATACGGTTGGTCCAGAATGGTCTTCACTGGGGTGACGCCCCATCTCCATCTAGTCTCTCAACTTCCAGCAAGCGAGTACAAGTTTGATCTCATGATAGCTGGACAGAGTTTCAAAGGAGAAATTCAAAGAGTTAACAATTTCTTTAAAGCACCCAATCATAAATGACATCATATCATTTCTGTCCCAAGTCACAGCGCAGTCCAAGATTTAAGGTACAAGAAAACGTCTTCTATTTCTATTTGTAAAACATATGCATTACTTCACATTCTTTTATATGGGCATGTGTATTGGCAAGCTTTAACTATCTGTTCTCTTAGCGATTTTCTACAGCCTCCCTATCATGATAGAAGCTGGAAATCACTCTGCAAAGAAAAGCACACATGAAAGGAAAACATGGTGTCTATTTCTACAAGCAATGTACCAGCGAGACTTGTTCTGCTTTACTAATTACACTGCCTTCATTTTATGCCTGCCCTGTAGATGCTCTATAAATATTACCTGAATGAATGACTGCATGCTTGAATTAGGTTTTTGGATACACCTTACCCAGAGTCTCTCCCAAGAACTGTCTTTTCTTAGATGTAAATACTTACTTTATATAGATGCTTACATTAAACTCTCTTTTGGGTGAATATCAAAAATAAATAAATATAAAGAACACTTGTTACTCTTACAGAGGACCGGGATTTGATTCCCAGCACCTACATGGTAACTCACAAATGTCTCTAACTCCAGCTCCAGGGAATTTGATGCGCTCTTATGGCCTCTTTGCTAAGCTAAGAATGCACACGGTACACACATATACATGCAGGCAAAACACCTACACCCATTTTAAAAAGACCAGTAACTTAAGTCTGGCTGGGTGTGATAGCTTGGTCCTGTAACCAAAGCACATGAGAGGCTGAGGAAGGAGGTTACTGTGAGTGGATACCAGTGTGTGACATAATAAAATTGAGGCAAGCCTAGGCTACAGAGTGACACTGTGTGTTAAAAGCTGGGGTTCTAATGAAGATAACTGAGCTGGCAAGTTTAATGTGAACTTGGCACAAGCTAGGTTCATCAGAGAGGAAGGAGCCTTGATCGAGACAATGCCTCTATAAGGTCGGACTATAGGAAAATCACTAGGGCATTTTCTGAATTAGTAATTGATACCCAGCTCATTTTGGGTGGGTACATCCCTGGGCTGGTGGTCCTGGGTTCTAAAAGATAGCAGACTGACCAAGTCTATGGGGAGCAAGCCAGTAAGCAGCATCCTCCGTAGCCTCTGCACCAACTCCTGCCTTCCGGTTCCTGTCCCGTTTGAGTTCCTGTCCTGACTTCCTTTGATGATGGACTGTGGTATAGAACTGTGAGTGAAAGACACCATTTCCTCCCCAAGTTCCTTTGGCATGGTGTTTTACCACAGCAATAGTGACCCTAACTAGGAAAAGAACCACTTGCCTCTTCCCCGAATTATGTAATTAATAGGGACCAAGCCCAATGTATCACTTAGGCTAGTAAAGAAATGCTTTACCCTGGATTATACCCCCCAAAGTGTCAGTTATTATGGGGATAAAACAGGCAATACTATTTGGGGGGGAGGCATGATTTTTTGGATACCTTCAGATACCTCATACTGATATCCATATATGTCACTTTCATATTCTCATACTTAGGTTTCAGATTCTCATACCTCATAATCGCCACATCAAGGCGCACCTGTGGATCTTTTGTTTGAACCTCAATAGTAGCCACTAGCTGTGTGTGGCTACTAAGCTGTAGAAACAGAGGTAGACCAAACTGAGATGCTCTCCAATTGGAAAACACATACCACATATTGAAAGTATAGGATTTAAAAACAAGGTAAATAAATTGTATTAGCATTTATTTCAGCCATTCCCTTTTACTCTTAAAAAGAAAATTTGAAATTGGATCTACCACTTGCCTTGTGTTTCAACGAGACATGGTTAGTCTAGTCTAGAAATCTCAGCAAAGGACTTTGTATCTCCAGTGTACTTGACAGATTTTTCATGTCTTTTTTTTTTTTTTTTTTTTTTTTTTTTTTTTTTTTTTTTTTTGCCTTCTACCTGGTCCAGTGCCGGGAGAATAGCAAGCAATGTGAGATTGACTTTGCGGAAAGGATAAGTTGCTCTGTGGCCTGGAAAGCGACCTGAGAGAAGAGCTAGAGTAACTAGCAGCACATATAGGACTCCAGGGGAAGTGAGATAGTTTTTGACTAGGGTCATGGCTGTGGGAGAGGGAAAGACAGACATTTCAATTTTATGGCTATTAGAAACAGTAAAGAAAACAGAATGCTTCAGTTCCTGAGTTTTCAACAATGGCAGTGGGAGAATGATGGTCTCTCTGAAAAAAAAAATGGGTAATGACCAAGTTTAGGGAGTGATATTAGTGTTTTAACATTTCATTTTGAAATAATTAGAACTGTAAAAATATTACAAAGTTGTTCACTGAGTACCAGACACTCTTTGCCCACTTTCCCTACATATTAAAATCTTTTAAATTTTTAAAACATGTTATTCATGTGAGGTGAAAGTACATTTTAGGGTAGTTTGTTATCCTCTTCCTGCATGTAGTATACAGGGATCAAACTCGGGTTATCAAGTGATGTGGGATGTCCGTCTGTATAAGTATTACTCTTATTGATTAATGAATAATGCTTCTTTGGCCTATGGCAGAGCAGAATACAGCTAGGCTGGAAGAGATAGAGTAGGTGGAGCCAGGAAAATGCCATGTAGCTGCCAAAGGAGACAGTCACAGGAATATTACCAGTAGGCTACAGCCTCATGGTGATACATAGATGAATAGAAATAGGTTAATTTAAGATATAATAGCTAGCTAGGAATACATCTAAGTTATTGGCCAAACAGTATTATAATTAATATCGTTTCTGTGGTGTGATTATTCAGATCTGGGCAGCTGGGAAATAAAAGTGCAGTTTCCAATTACATCCCTCCAAAAAGAATGGGCGCCAAAACACTAGTTCCAGCACTGGGGATGAATCCTGGTCCCACAACAGTAACCCCACAGACTGCCTGAGCCAGACAACTCAGACTCAGTTTCTTATCATTAAATCATATATATTAGTATCTATCAGCTAAGTACCTTTATACTCCAGTCATTTCAATCAGCACTTCCTGCCAGGAGGTAAATTCCATAGGTACCGAATTTTGTCTCTGTTTTCTTGACTACTAACATTGTCTAGAAAAAATGTCTGGATCTTATGAAAAAAATAAGCAAGTGATGTATATTGAATCCTAGTCTCATATATATTACTTTCCTGCCATAATTCTACTTAATAATATTGAAAATGAGACCATAATGTATTTATTGTGAAAAGTTAACAAAGTATCCAAGATATGACTGTGAACTGGAGATTGTCTCATGAACTTATGGACTCTGCGGCAGTGCAGACCCTTCAGAACTTCTTCTAGAACTTTCTTAGGACTTTTATGACAGAAACTCCAATTAAGGCAGAATCAAGTCCATATTCTTTTCTTTGAACTAACACACTTCTTTATACACATTTTATCCATCTTTTTGAGTGGTGAAACTAGTAAATAGGAGAAATATCTAATAGCATCTTTAATACAGCATTTTACTAGTACTTTATTATATCCAGAGAAGAGTTGTAAGCAGCACTAAGCATAAAAAATAGAATGTGGAATAAAACGTCAAGAGCCCATAGAATGCAAGTGTTGTGTATGTATGGTTTTTGTTTTCTCTTTTTTCAGGCACCTGATATTCTAAGTGTGATCAGTCTCATATAGTCCTGTTATGTTAAAATTAGAAGCACAGACTAGAACCAAGAGAAGAATACTCAATAAAAAATGTTGTCCTGGGTTGGAGATATGGCTCAGTAGTTAAGAGCACTTACTACTCTTCCAGAGGACCTGAGTTCAATTCCCAACACCCACATCAGGCATTTCACAAATGCCTGTAACTCTAGTTTCAGGGAATCTGACACCTCTTCTGGTTTCCAAGAAGCACCTGTATACATTTGACCAACACATGAATACACACACACACACACACACACACTTGCATACATGTGGCTCACACGTATACACATACACGCAAATAAAAATAAATTATTTTTTTAAATGTGGCTCTTAGAATGGGAACTTGAAGATAGTGGAGGGTGGGAGGTTGGAGAGATGGGAGGGGCATTTTTGCAAGTGGTTCATAAACCACATTCAGCATCCCTCCTGACAACACATAATAAAGAGAACATGTTGGTATTGTTTAGAAATGAATGAAATTTTAAGTCTGTTTCAAATGAGCAATTTCTCCTCTTCCATTAGTACTCGGGGGACCACAAGGCCTTGTCTTTTGTCTCTTCTGGTTGCTTTGAATGTTGATCAGCAATGCATGGTCAGTCAAGTGGCATCAGCTCTAATGCTGTCATCATACACCAGCCAGAGGGGATGGGAAAGGGGAAATGGGATTTCCCACTGCAAATGCCATCTCGATTAATAAATATCTGAAACACACCAGGACAGAAAAAAATCTGTCTTTCTATTCCACGTCCTGCATTCGCCATGCTCTGTCAGTGGTGGGACCTGTATAATAAAACCTTTTTGAGAGTCTGCTGGGTTTCCAGGCATCTTACAAGCAGATCAAACCTCCCCAAAGGGTCATGTTAATCACTGTATCATACACCCATAGAAGAAATGCATTCTAACGTGCCTTCGCAAAGGTGTAATTCAAATGATTACCTCATGTGTTTCAAAGGGGAGGCAGGTGCTGTCCTGTTTCCATAGCACGCAATTTCACAACATTTTTTGCAAAACTGCTCTGTATGATGTCTTCCTCCAAGAGTAGCAATATCATAGCCATAACTTTCTAAATTTGGGCCTGCAGTAATGACAGACTTTGAATGAATGCTTCCCTATGCTATGGGAAAGAAAGAAGAGTTCAGCAAACTTTGCCAGCTTTAAGTGCTAAGCCACTGGGACCTGACTTGGTGTCCCTGTTGCCTGCAGGAAATAGCTATCCTTAAGCTGCAACCAGAGCTCCCGCACTTGGCTGTTGTTTGAATATTTTTACAACCATCATTTTTATCACGGGAAAAATGGACAGCATATGCTTTGAGAGTATAGGCTTATATGTATGCATTAGTCTTTCCCTTTGAGAGTATAGGCTTATATGTATGCATTAGTCTTTCCCTTTGTAGGATCTGTCTCAAGGAGGCAAGGTGACAGGGAAGAGATGAGAGTTCAAATTCAAGGTCCTCCAAAAACTGCCTTTGGGACTTTTGTCTTGTACACTAAACTCTCCACACCTAAACTTATTGATCTGGAAGCTATTTAGTATTATCCTAAATGTATTGATCTGGAAGCTATTTAGCATTGTATGTTTGCCAGTTAGCAATTTTAATTTTTGTGTTATTTTCAATGCATTACAATTTGGATTCACAGTCAACTAATTTTATTCACCCGTGGGAAATACCTACCCATTGGCTGCAGAGAGAGCCCCCCTGCACTTAGCTGCTGTTATTGTTCTGTTATGTCTAATAGTTTTCTTCAGACATGGCCTCAGGTATCTCAGGCCATGTCGCTAAGGATGACATTGGACTTTTTGATCCTTTTGTCTCTGCCTCCGGAGCACAGGTGTGCGCCACCATGCCAATTTATGGTGTCGAAAATGGATCCTAGGCCTTTGTGCATGCTAGGCAAAAACAGTCTACTGACTAAGTTAATTGTCAAAACAAATATTGAAATGAATTATTTCTTCTCAGGAAATATGTTTAAGTATAAAAATAATCATACCTCAGTGGTAGAACATTTTTGACTGGCATGCACAAGGCCCTAAGCATATGCACACACATGTGTGCACACACAACACACACACAGCTTCACCATAGCATTTTCCAATACGTTCTCATTAGGAAACATCTGTGTTTTTAAAAACTCCACTAAGTTGGCGTGGAGCACAGTGATTCTCCCATATTTTCTTTTACACTGAGATTTTATTATGATTCCTTTGGTCAGGTACATCTTGTGTGTTCAATACGGCAATTGCCAGTTCTCTGTGTGGTATCTCATTACTGTGCCCGGAAGACCTAACCAGATACTGTTTAAAGCCATCACTTTCCAAAAAGGCAAAGCAAAACCAAAATCTTCGGAACAGTGAAAGTCATACCAACTTTTGAAAGCTGGAATTATACAAAGATTTTTCTTAACTACAAGCATTGTGTTATAAGTCTTCTTTTAATGATTCCACAGTTTTCTGAGGAAATTTTATTTTTAAAGATCTTGTGGCTGCCAGACAATGGTGGCACACGCCTTTAATCCCAGCACTGGAGAGGCAGAGGCAGGTGAAACTCTGTGAGTTCGAGGCCAGCCTGGTCTACAGAGCTAGTTCTAGGCCAGCCAAAGCTACACAGAGAAACCCTGATTCAAAAAAGAAAGAAAGGAAAGAAGGGAGGGAGGGAGGGAGGAAGGGAGGGAGGGAGGAAGGAAAGGAGGGAGGAAGGGAGGGGAGGGGAGGGAAGGGAAGGGAAGGGAAGAAAAGAAAAGAGCATACAAAAAATCCTCTTGTTATTATACTCTGTTCAAACCATCTACAATTCTCCAGATATTCTCCCCTATACTCTCCATAACTTGTACATACCTCCTTAAACCTACACAGTAGAAGTATTCTCTCCAGGACTTAGATAGCAGCAGTTACTAAAATTAACTGAAACTTATTCAATGGACAATTTCAATAAAGCTTAGGTATCTTAAATATATCCCGACCTGTTAAAGTCTGAACTGTATTTCCTAGAGGTGTTTGAGCATGAAGACTTCTAGCCATCCTAGAACAAAGATGGTTCTCTTCCAGCTCTTAAGGCAGCTAGTCTAACTGCTTGGCCTCCAGCTCCTAAGGAGGCTAGTCTAACTGCTTGGATGCTGGCTGGTTCACATTTGTTTGTCATACCATTTGACTTAAAGCGTCTACTGCTGATGAAACGCAGAAATCATTTTACATTCAGCTAATGTTTTGTTCCAGCAATTTTGTTATAAGAAACCCACCACACACTTCTAGCGGTCTACGTTTGTGCAATGTGGTCAACTATTGTCTGTTCCCTTGCTCTTCAGGACAGAGTAAGAGAGATGTCAAATTTGAACCTAGAGTTTTGACCTAGCTTTAAAAGAACATCTTGAACTAAGAATCCATGAATGCTCCAAATTAAGACGTTTTCTGTAAGAAGGAGAAAAAAGGTGCACACAGGTGACCTGTCGCTGGGTCGAAGCATCGCTTTTAAACTCACACATCATATAATTTGGTATCACTTGTCACAGTGGATGTCGGATATTTACAAATATGATCATCCAACATCTATTTCTTTGGGAAATCTTCTTCCCAGCTAGCATCACACTTAACGGTGAAAAAAATAAAGGCTTCCCCTCTGAGTTCTAGAATCAGATGAGTAGGCCCATTCTCACCAGATCCACGCACTGTAATCTAGGAAGTGCTAGTCAGAGCAACGAAAGCAAGAAACAAACAAACAAAAATCATCCAAAGTAAAAAGGGAAAGGTAGGACTACGCCTGTCTAAAGATGAAGTGGTATTATAGTATTTAAAAACTCCAGGCCAGGTGAGATGGGACACACCTTTAATCCCAGCAGAAGCAGGTGGATCTTTATTGAGTTCCAGGTAACGTACTGAGACCCTATCTATAAAAGAAGAAGGAAGCAGAGGAGGAGCAGGAAGAGAAGAAGTAAAGAAAAAATTCTGGAGACTGTAAAGAAACTATTAGGATAAACAAACTCGATAAAGTGGCAGGATACACAATATACATTTAAAAGTTGGCAGCATTGCTATATGCCGGTAAGGAATAATCTGAATTAGCATTGCAGAAAGCAACCCCATTTACAATAACTGTGAAATCAAATATCTAGAAACTATTTTAAATATAAAAAGTACATATAAAAAATTATAAATCACTAGTGAAAGAAATTAAAGTGGTCACAATAGATGAAGATATACTTCATATTCATGAATTAGAATTAATGTTGCTACAGTGTCTATTCTCATGACATTTTTCATAAAAGTGAATAAACTCTAAAATTAATAATTGAACCACCCAAACCTTAACAGAGCAAGTAATCTGAAGCTAAAGGAACACAGTTCAAGTAATACACAACCTGATTCCAAAATATAGCACAACGCTGTAGCCATCAATGGCATAATACTGGCATGAAAACATATTAAAGGAAGAGAAATGATTCCCAACTGGTCTTAATAAAGATGCAAAGAGCACACAGTGGAAAAAGCACAGATTCTTTCTTGAAATGTGCACAGAAAAAAATAGGTGTCCACAGGGAGAAGAAGGAAACGAGACCTTACTTCTCACCATATAGAAGAATCAACCCAAAATTGACAATGAACTTAAACATCAAATTATGAAACACACTAGAACAAAACATAAGAAAAAAAGATTTTGGAAACTGGTCTTAGCAATGACTTCTTGGCTATCACACTCAAAGTTTAAGTACTACAAGCAAAAACAGGCAAATAAGATTGTATCAAGCTGCAAAGTTCCTTCCCAGCAAAGGAACACTCAAACGAGTGAAAAGAGAGACTGCAGAAGGGAAGGAACTATTTCTAAACCATATATGTGATATATACTTTTATCAAAAATAAACGTTTTAATGTTGTCTAGTAGCAGGCATAACATCCAAAAATATATTATAATTACCTAATATAATATAATATAATTATAATTACCTAATATAAAAATATATTAGGTAATTTTGTCATTGAGAAACCATCGTGGCATATAGTCATTTATACAAAATCAGATGACAATTGGCTCCCACGAGCTGTTCTCTGACCTTCACAGAAAACAAACAGATGTAATTAAATACTTATTAAAAGCAGATGGCTGCAGTTTAATAGAAGGCAAAGGCAGAACATACCTTAAGAAGGGAGGGAGCCAGGTGGTGGTGGTGTGTGCCTTTCAGCCCAGCACTCAGAGGCAGAGGCAGGTGGATCTCTGGGAGTTTGAGGCCAGCCTGGTCTACACACTGAGTTCCAGGATAGCTAGAGCTACACAGAGAAACCCTGTCTTGATAAAAACAAAACAGAACAATGAAAGGAAGAAGAGCAAGCGAGGACTGAAAGGAGGGAGGGGCGAGGGAAGAAAGTCCTGACAGACTGAATGAATATGATGAAGACTGAGACATGTCTATATGTCATCTCGCCAGCACTAGCGACCTTAGAGCTCTCATCACGATGGTATGAGCCAAAGCTTTAAGGACCATACTGTCAGAAGACTCATTTGCAGCTAGACATTCTGGCAATGTCTTTCATCCTGTGACAGAATACCCAACATAAGCAAACGAAGAGAGAACAAATTTACTTTGGCTCATTTTAAAGGGACATCATCTACCCTGGAAGGGAAGGCGTAGTGGTGGGTGGCTCCATGGCGGTTTTTTGTTATATGATGTTGAGGAGGAAGCAGAGAGGTCAGGCTGAGAGCAGGTTGAGCTACACAGCCCTTTCCTCCTGACTCTATAACCCTATACATATATGCTAGGGCCATATCAGAAACATTGAACCTTCCAAAAGTGCGCCACCTGTTAGAGACAGAATATTCAAACAAATGTGCTTGTGGGGGAACATCACACTTTCAAACTGTGAATACCGAGGTATAACACACTGCTGTGGAAAGCACCAATGACTTCTGGATATTTTTAAAATATAATCCAGTTTGCAAGTTTGAGACATGGCCTAGATATATTATACAGGTCAGTCTAGAACTAACAGGCAACCCTACCTGCTCAGCCTCCTAAGTGTCTGGAACTACAGGCATGTGTCTGTAGACAGAAGTTTCTGTCCCATCTGGTCCACAGCTACTCAGTCCCAAATAAATACATAGAGGTTTGTATTAATTATAAACTGTTTGGTTCAGGGTCACTATTACCTAACTCTTACAACTTAAATTAACCCATAAGTTTTATCTATGTTTAGCTTTGTGGCTTGGTACCTGTTCTCAGTAAGGCATTCTCAACTTGCTTCCTCTGCATCTGGATTACGACTGCATCTCTGCCTTTCCTCTTCCCAGAATCTTCCTGTCTGGTTGCCCTATCTATACTTTCTGCCTGGCTACTGGCCAATCAGCATTTTATTAAACCAATATGAGTGGCAAATCTTTACAGTGTACAAGAACATTATCCCACAGCACATGTCACCACACCTAGTTTACAGGCAGGTTTTTTAATTTCAGGCATATTTGTGCACCTTCAAGGACTTCTACATTGGAAGTCCAGTGGTATAAAACAGTATGCAGACCACCTTCAGAGGTATTCGTGTACTTTACTCCCAATCTGAGAAACACTACTCCGTGTATGAAATAAGAAATCTTTACAAAGTTTAGTTATAGAAGTCTACTGGGAAAATTGACTTTCCTTGGGACCTCAGAATGTTTGAGTATGGAATTCATCAGGTCCACTACATGAAAGCTGAGATCCTTGTCACCTTTGCCTTTTTTTTCACAGCATCATCCACATTCATCCGACTTGTAAACAAGCACGTCTAGCCTTTCAGTATTTTTACAGCATACTTTCCAAACCCTTCTCTAACTGGCCCCCTACAGAGATAGCGAGCTTGATCTGCGTAGCTGACTCCACTAAAACTGTTAGATCTTCACTAGTCAAAATCTGAAATACAGAGGCTAGGGTAGGGTAACCTAAGGAACAAGCATCCTCTTGCCTGTTCTGATATTAAGCTTCTGGAAAAGTCCCTTCCCCCAATACTGTGGCTGTGAAAATGCCCCCCATAAGCTCATAAGGAGTGGCACTGTTAGGAGGTGTGGCCTTGGTAGAGAAAGTATGTCACTGGGGGTTGGGCTTTGAGATCTCAGATGCTCAAGCCACACTCTCTTTTCCTGCTGCCAGATGTAGAACTCTCAGCTCCTTTTCCAGCACCGCCTCTGCCTGCCTCTTGCCACGCTTCTCCCTATTACGACAATGGACTAAACTTCCGAACCGTAAGACAGTTCCAATTAAACGTTTTCCTGTAGTGATATTTAATTTGTGTTTTAACAAATAAAGCTTGCCTGAAGAACAGAGTGCGGAGATAAGCCACTAGAGGTTGGGCAGAAATGACACATACCTGGGAAACAGCAGTGGGTGGACCTCCATGAGTCCAAGGCCAACGTGGTTTACACTAGATTGATCCAGTCTCAAAAGGAAAGTCAGGTGATGTTGGCTCACACCTGTAATCCCAGTACATGGGAGTCACACACCTTTAATCCTATCACTAAGGAGGTGGTGATATAGCTGGGCAGAGAGAGGAATATAAAACTGGAGGAGACAGGAGTTCAGTGTAGTCTGGAGGAGGCAGTCTGAGGAGGCAGTCTGAGGACAGGATTGCTCCTTTGGTAGAGGGAAAATGTCTTTCTAGTGGCTGGATGCACTGCTTCTCTGCTCTCTCATCTTTCACCCCCTAATATCTGATTCCGGGTTTTTATTAAGATCAATTAGAATTCGTGCTACATTTTCCTTTATAAGAGTTGCCATGGTCATAATGTCTCTTCATATCAATAGAACACAGACAAAGGCAGATTCCCAGTATCTGGAAGCACTTTCTCCTACTCCTACCAAGGACCACCATCTACCACTGTGCTGAATGTTTCCCATTATTCTCCAAGGACTCTGACATCTGGCTCATTGCATGCTCTCTACCTGAATTTATAGAGCATGTGTTGACAAAGCTTCCCCATATCTTCCTAGCTGCACTCAACTCCCACAGTTATATTCGAGATAATGCTGTCTTCTAGAACAGGCTTGATGTTGAAATCATGATTTATTTAGACCACTGTCTGATACACTGCCCGTTCTTCCAGCCTAGGCATTCTCCCTTGTCAAGCCCCATGGGTTTCCAAGCTGCCTTGTCCCATGACTCTAGCGTATCCTTTGCCAGGTCAGTTTTGAAGTGTTATACAAACACTGATGTGGGAGGGTCTTCTGTTTGAGTGGATTTCATTGGTTAATAAAGAAACTGCCTGGCCCATTTGATTGGCCAGCCCTTAAGTGAATGGAGTAGGCAGAACAGAATGCTGGGAAGGGAAATTAATAAATTGCCATGCCTCTGCTCTCTGGGACTGACGTGATGAAGCTCCGGCCCAAGATGGACGTACACTAGAATCTTCCCTGTAAGGCACCACTTCGTGGTGCTACACAGATTATTAGATATGGGTTAATCAAGATGTGAGTAAGAGGCTGGAACTAATGGGCCAGGCAGTGTTTAAAAGAATACAATGTGTGTGTTGTTATTTCGGGTGTAAAGCTAGCTGTGTGGGATCCGGGCGGGATGAAAAGCAGGCCTGCCCGCACCTCATCACTACAGAATCTTGGAAGCAGATACTTTACTCATGCTGCAAACAAAACCAGTGTCTGCCACATAGTAGATGTTTGAATCTAAATGGCTACTCTTGAGAAATGATAGCTAGGCAAAGCCCTGCGCTGTGTATTTGAGGACAGGGAAAACTGACTGAGGATGGATTCCGACTCCAGGGAAGTTAGAGCCTAGTAGACTGGTAAGACAAATTAACGAAAAACTCAGTTTCCAAAAGGGAAGTGTGAGGGGTGGGGTAGATCTGTAGCTTAACTGGTAGAGTGTTTGCCTAGCTTACACAGATTCCTGGGTTCCATCATCAAGACTATGCCTGTAAACCCGGCACCAGGAGTGGGGTGAAAACAGAAGGGGCAGAGGCTCACGTTCAGCCTTGGCTACAGAGTAAGTTTGAGACTCTTATCTTAAAAAATAAAAATTTTTAGATTAAAAATTAAGTTTAAAAAGAAAAGATTTGGGGCCTCAAACTTCTGATTTGTCTGTTAAATAGCCCAGTAAAATTCCTATGGGATTCTGGGAACCTAGTCAGAGAAATGACACGGGTTCTATGAGCTATCAGGGTAGCTGCTCAGAGGCCATGAGCCCTCCGCTCACCTGGAAGAAGGCAGAAATTTGGACATAGGAGAAGGGCTTCAAGGAGCAGGGAACATAAGGAAGACAGTGCAAAGTTGAGTCTGCAATTCAGGAATTGCTCTGTTCATGAGAGCTACGGAGACATAAAAAGAAAGCAAAATCAACTAGGTGAACTTCATCTCAGAGCAACGTAACCATCAATTTGGATTTTTTTTTTACAGAGGGTAGACGGAGGTATAGTTCTGTGGCATCTAATTTATCAATTAACCCTCAAGCCACATGCCGTTCTTCAAAAGAATATTTCAAGGACCAAACAAAACTCCTTTTTCAACAAAGCCTTTTCATCCACGATGATAGTTATTTATTATTTCTACCTAAGGTTACCTCTTTTTTCTGTATCAACATGGTCATTGTTTCCTATGACAAAGTGATAAACAGGCTTGTTTGTTTTTCAAAGGAAAGTAAGGCCAAACAACAAAGATGGGAATTGTCTTCAATTCTTTAAGTCCTTTAGATGATATTGTATTTCCATGAACATATTTTCCTGTTATTGTAAATTTATACTAAGTAAATAATGATGGCATTAACTGGCATTCTTCATGTGCTTTTGATCATCATTTTCAAAAAGCAACTGCCAAGACAATTTCCTACCAGACATCACTTAACTGGGAGGCTGCAGGTGTTTAAGGCAATTAAACTGTCATTATTTAAGAAGCACAATGAAAATCACTCCCTTTTGTTAATAAATGTATAGCATACACAGACCACACATTTTTGAGATATAGTCTATCATACAACATTTTATTTTTTGAGATTATAATAGAATTATATCACTTCCCCCTTCCCTTTCCTCCCTCCAAAGCCTCCCATATACCTCGCTTCTGTCTCTTATGTACACTAATTTGTTACACAACACCTAAAGATTGGCACTGTAATTATACAGACAAGTAACATGATACAGGGTAAAGAGGTTGCACTTGTGTATCTCAGAACATATATTACACACACACACAAAAGAAAACAAACAAACAAACAAAAAACCATTTTAAACACCAAACTCAATTTTTATCCTCAGATGTGCTGAATCCAGTCTCATCAAAAGCCCCTGGGCCAGAAATTTACTCCAGAATTGTGACTGTCACTCTCTCTGTGACCTAAGGCAAGTTACTTAACCACTCTGAAGCTGTTTCTACAGCATTAAAAAAAATAGATAATAGCGTTTACTTCATAGGGTTGATGTGAGAATTAAATAAGGTAAAATACACACAGAGCTTGGCATAATGCCTAGAACGTAAAACCTGCTCAATAAGTGATAACTGCATTTTTATTGCAGATAAAAATATACCTTGTAGTAGTTCTATTTTATGTTATAGATTTGAATTTGTACGGAACACACATTTATAGATATAGTTATATAGATATAGGTATGAAATGGAATTGTCTGGCTGGGGTTGTAGCTCAGTTAGTAGAAGGCTTTTCTGGTGGCACAATACTCTGCTCTGGGCTTTCTCCCTACTACTGAATAACCAGGCATGGTGCTACTCACCTTTAATCCCAGCACTAGGGAGTCAGAGACAAAAGGATCAGAGGTTTAAGGTTTACCCTTAGCAACATAGCAAGTTCAAGGCTTGCCTGGAATCAACCAGACTGTGTTGTTTAAATTTAACAGAGAGAGAGAGAGAGAGAGAGAGAGAGAGAGAGAGAGAGAGAGAGAGAGAGAGAGAGAGAGAGAGAGAGAGAGAGAGAGAGAATTCAACTGTTGTTAGTCTCAAATCCCTGTGTAATTCTGGTCACTTTCTGTCACTACACAAGTAAACTGTTGCCAGATTCGGGACAACCTGTACTTCTGGGCTACTTGTAAAGCCAGCCTGGATACATCAGATTGTTCTGTCAATGGTGGATCAAGCTGGAACTTTCCCAACACATTCTTCTTTTTAACCTCCTGAAACAGGCACGTCTTCCCACCTCATTACAATTCAGTGTCAAAACAAAGTGACATTTACTAGCCCCTGATCTGATCCACATGCCAGACTGGACAGTCCCAACCTCAGTACACAGGCTAAACTGTGAGCGCCTTGCAGCCATTGGCATGGGTCCCAATTCCCAGTGAGGGTATCCAGTTCTTTCTCCCTCCTGAACAGAGAGCTGTGTTAGCATGCTGGCGAGACTGGCAAAGCAGAAGTTATTGAGTCTCCCGCCCCTGACTTTGCTTTTAAGAATGCCGTACATATTTTTGTGACCTAAATACATTACTGAATGAAGCAAAGTGGACAAGCGTTGGGTAGATTTCATATTTTCCTTCCTGTATCAGTCATGAGCCCTCAAAACCTTATGCCAGCTCCACTCTTCCCAGCTAGAATATAAATCACGGATTCCACCTGGCCAAACTCTGCCCCCTAAAGAAAACTGTGTAGACATTCCGAGAAGCCCTGTCCTGCTGCAATGAGAACAATCACAAAGCATCTCAGGCTTTTGAAGCCGAGTAGAAGTCGGCTAAGCATTTGCTAAGCACCGAGGCTAAGACTATTCTCTGCTTTATGAGGAGGAGGGCAATGAAAAAAAAATGAAGATAAGATCACTACCTTCAAGAAGCATGGCAAACAGATTTTTGGCCTGAACTGGAGTGCATTGCTCCTGTCTAGATTAGATAACGTTTGTTTGAGCCCAGAATCCCCTGTATCATGGGATTTTAATGATGAAAGGAAAATGGAACGTAGACCACGAGAGACAGGAAAAATAAAAAGAGGGCAGATCTAACTCAATTAATCAAATCATGGCAGACGTGAGGTTGGTTGGGGCAATATAGATTAAGAGGAGCTCGGGGTCAGACAGATATTCATAGCACTAAATCGGTATGTACATTATTAGTATCGGATACATATAATACCTTGAAAAAAAATGACAACTACTGTAAGCTTGGGAGCTTTCTCTAAGATGGGATTGTTGGTAGACTGAAATGGAACCATGCAGGTAAACTGCAATGCTTAGCACATAATAAGCACTTCAGAGTATTAACTATTGATATCATTATTAGGAAGGCTTGAGACCTTTCCAAAGAAATAGATATAGTGTTTTAGAGCTCCATTCAAGAGACACACATGGTAGTGCACACTTCTAATCCAAGCTCTCAGGAGGTGGAGGCGCTGCACAAAGAATCCTAGGTCAACCTTGGCTCCACAGTGAGTGTGAAAACAGCGTGGGCTGCATGAGATTTTGTTTCAAGTAAATAAATTGGGGCTGAAGAGACGGCTCAGTGGTTGCGAGCACTGGCTGCCGTTCCAGAGGACTCAGGTCCAATTTCCTGCACCCACGTGGCAGCTCACAACTGTCTGTAACTCCAGGGCATCTGACAGCCTCACACCCATGCACATAAAATAAAATTAAGTAAATTATTTTTAAAAAATTAAAAGAAAACATTAATTTAAAATGAATGCTAGAAGCCCCCTTTTAATCGAAGAAGACACTCATTTCTGACATTTTAGAGGTACAAATTGTTGGGCCCCAAATTTAAGATCAGACCTGGAAAATACAAAAAGAGAACTGATCTTCCACACATTAAATACAGGGTACACAAAGTTCTTATTCAAAACAATGCATCACCACCCAAATACACACTGATTTCTAAAGTCCCCTGTTACTTTGCCCAGGGACCATCCCTAAATGCCCCGCTCATGGATTCTGCTAACAGAACATTGTATTTACAACTATACTAGATTGAGGCTCAATATCAGGATATAGGCCTCATTTTCTTCTCCTCTCTTCCCCTCCCTCCCTCCCTTTCTCTCTTCCTCTCCCTCTCCCATCAAGCAACTTGTCATGTGCTTCATATTTAAATACCTAGCCCCAGTCCAAGATTCCTGTGCATCTTGGGAGACGGGACAGTAGCTTAGAGAAGAGCAATACACACTGTCCACTGGATGTCAGTGAGCAGCGTGGAAATCTGGGTTCCCAGGGCTCCAGAGGAGACAGAGGTTGAAGTGGTTCTTGCTTGTAAGGCGTCCAGATGTTTCCCGCTCACGTAGATTACAGCCCGGTGTCTTCACTAGGCTTTACAAGGCCCTTGAGTTAGCTGTTCTGTCCCAGCTCTGCAGCTTTATCTCCCCGGATTCCCTAGTCCTGCCACAATGGTACCCTTCCTTTCTTTCCGACAGGCCAAGCATGCTATACCTAGGGGCCTTTGCCGTCGCTATTCTTTCTCTTAGGACATTTTCCTCCCTGATCTTTGCATGGCTGACTCCTTGTCTCTGCTTAGGCCTCCATTCAATGTCTCTTCCTCACAGAGGCCTTCCCTGACCCCTTATTTAAAGAGTCTGCCCCCGTGCACATTCCTGTCAGTTCCCATCACATCACCTCCTCAAATTGTCTTTGGAGCTCACCACCCTGCAGTCCAAATGACCTCCCTCAATTTTTCCTTCCTGCTTTTGGGCCTTTGCTTATGCTAATTGCTGTCTCTACAGTGTTCCTCCTCTTTTCTTCAGGTAGGTATTTCTCAACCTTCAGGTCTCGTCTGTGCTCACCTCCTCAAAAAGGCCTTCATTCATCACTAAATACAATAGATGCATGCCATCACCACCTGACCTGCTACCATTAGTCCCATTACTGGCCTTGCCTTTCTTTCAGGACAAGTCCGGCAATCTGCAACATCAATGGACCTCTTTTGTTTCTCTCCCCAGACACAACTCTCCAACTTTGTTCACCCCTGGGATTGTCAAGGAAGCCCTCTTAGGCTAGATTTTCATAACAACGGAGTCCAGACTCTTCTTTCTCCCTTTTGAAGCCTATAATTTTAAAACCACATTTTCCTGGCCAATCCTCCTCCTCACTCACACCCCGGGGGGGGGGGGACACACACAACACATCTATGGCCCACATTCTTTTTTAAGATCTATCTATCTATCTATCTATCTATCTATCTATCTATCTATCTAGATATCTAACTATCTATTTATTATATACAGGGCTGTACCTACATGTATGTCTACAAGCCAGAAGAGGGCACCAGACCTCATTACGGGTGGTTGTGAGCCACCATGGTAGTTACTGGGAATTGAACTCAGGACCTCTGGAAAAGTAGCCAATGCTCTTTACCACTGAGCCACCAACTAATTTGAGTACCATGTACCATTTCACTTACAATCAAAGAATGAACAAATCATTATAGTTCAAATACAACAATCTTTGATCAAAAGATTAAGAAAGTGCTAACTGCCGGGCGGTGGTGGCGCACGCCTTTAATCCCAGCATTCGGGAGGCAGAGGCAGGTGGATCTCTGAGTTCAAGGCCAGCCTGGTCTACAAAAGCTAGATCCAAGACAGGCTCTAGAAACTACAGGGAAACCCTGTCTCGAAAAACAAAACAAAAAAAAAAAAGAAAGAAAGTGCTAACTAACTATGTGGTACATATGTCATCTCCGCACTTGGGAGGTGGGGGCAGGAAGATTAACAGGTAACAACAACAACAAACAAACACAACCAGGGCAGATGACAAAGCTCCTTAGGTAACAGTGCTTGCCTGCACGACTAAGGGCTATAGTTAACAAAGATCCTCGGGACTCACATAGTGGAAGGAGAGAACAATACCAGCAAGCTATCCTCTATGACTTTCCAGTAAATACCATAGCATGCATGTCCGTGCACACATACACAATAAAGAAATAATCGTAACAAAATCTTTTACAAAGAGAAGAAAAAAAAGAAACAGAATGTCTTGAGGGATTTTGGGGGGGTGGAGGCATGGTTTCTGTGTGTAACAAGTCCTGGTTGCCCTGGAACTCTTTGTAGACCAGGGGGCTTCAAACTCACAGAAGTCCACCTGCCTCTGCCTCTGCCCACAAGAGCTGGGATTGAAAGCATAAGTAACCAGGCTGGACCCTTGAGAGGCATAAAGAAGAATAATAACACATGTGGTCATTGAGGGAAGAAAAGTCAAATTGGAAAAATCTTTAAGGAAGTGGGGGAACAAGATAGTTTGCCATCCAATCTCCAAGGGCTTGAGTTCCCTACTCAGAACCCATGTGCATGTGCACATAATAATAAATAAAACAAAATAAATTTAAAGTGTATTACAAGAAACTTACATAACAGATGGGTACTGGTTGGGAAAATGACAGCAAACATTTCTGAGCTGGATGCCGTGGCAGACACACATAACCTCATCTGTGAGGAGGCCTGGGTTCAAGGTCATCCTGGATTACACCCTAAGTTCAAGGGACGGGCTGCAGAGGGAGACTGTGTCTCAAAAAAAAAAGGAGAAAGGATACATGGGGAGAGAGGAAGAGAGAAAAGGGGAGAAGAGGAGATGGGTGGGGAGCAGGAGGGGGGAGGGGAGAGGAAAGGACAGGAGGGAAGATATGCATTTTTGCCTGAAGGAGTCTGAGCTCTTGACTGTCTGTCTTCAACATTTCACTCTTTCCAAAGTCAATGCAGAGCGCGGCTAACATTACAATCTCTCCCATAGTTTAAGAAGAACGTTGTGATATAATGAAAAGAAGAGAAACACAAGTCCTAATCTGTCAAAGACTTGCCATGCCATCTTCAGGCCTGGCACTTCCCCTCTCTATGCCTCAGGTTCCTCAGATGTAACAAAGACTTTAGAAAATAATTCAGCTCACGGATCTGTTGGGATGCACACACTCAGGAAGTGATAGCTGCGGCATAATTTCTACTCTGTTTTCTTTCCAGTTCTAAAAATGAAGCTGCTAAGAAAGTCTTCAAAGGTAGCAAAACAAGCCTAACGTGTGTGTTTAAGCTGACCAAGCCACCAGGCTGGAATATCATATTTGCGGAAAGCTCTGTCGGCCTTTTTAAGGTGAGATTGGATAAATTCTATAAGATTTGGGACATCTGAGGTGGCTATGGCAGCGTACACTTGCAATCATAGCATTTGGGAGGTGAGAGCGGGAAAATCCTGAGATCCCAGTGGAATGGCCTACAGAGCAAGAGTCTCTCTCCTCCCTGTCTCTTCCTATCACCCCCTCTTTCTCCCTCTATCTCTTCCCTGTCTCTCTCCTTATCTCTCTCCCTGTCTCTCTCTCCTTATCTCTGTCCTTGTCTCTCTGTATCTGTCTCTCTGTATCTCTCTCTCTCTCTCTCTCTCTCTCACACACACACATCTGAGACATTTGTAATATTTTAATTTGCACAATACTTTTTAATAAAAATTGAAGATTGGTAGCTAATTTGATAAGACTTTAGGTATATTTAGAAACTATTCATTTGATAAGAGTTTAGGTGAATTAGAATTGACAGAGGCTGGAGCTGTTACTCTGCCGGGTTGGTAGAGTGCTTGCCTAGCTTGCACAAAGTGCTGTGTGCCAACCCAGCACTACTTACAACTGGGCATGATGGCTAATACATGCCTGCCATCCTGGCAGGGAAATGGAAGCAGGAGAATCACAAGTTTAAATTCAGTTTTGGCTATATAGCAAGTTCAAAGCCATCCTGATGTACACAAGACCCTACCTACATCTATCAATCAATCAATCAACAGAAACTCTGTCGTACCGAATATGTTGGCTTAAATTCAGCACTCAGGGGATGGAGGCAAGCCTGGGAGCATGGCTCTGGCTTGCTTGCTAGCCGGACACCTGTCCTGGCCCTGAAAGAAAAAGAGCAGTGTCCTCATGAAGGAGACAAGGAGCCAAACCTAGAAGGTAATGATGATACCAGGGCGCCAATGGGGAGTTTGGCTTGTTCAATGTCTTTTAGAGCCAACATTTTTGAGTCAGAAGGTAAATAAAGCTATAGGCTATCTCAGACAAAGAGGAGGGAACTTCCAGAGCCATGATGATATATTAAATTCCATCCCAAGCTCAATAAACTATGACTTATAAGGCTTGTAAAATCTTTACAGGGCTCCTGACAGCTCCACATGTGCTGATGGCCAGAAGAATGGAACCTTTTGCAAAACATCTGTTAAATCATGCATCTCGGCTTGAGCTGCTCTGTGTGCCCGCGACAACAAACCTAGGGTAAAGAGAGTACACTGAGGCTTGACAGGAGGAGTAGGAGCAGAGCTGGTGATTCGCGAAGTGTATGGGGCTGCTTATTTACAGTGACCTCTTGTCAGGGCTCCCATCTATCTGTAGGACGCATCTCTGACAGTATTGGATGAAAGTTGCTGTCCCCTAATTTTAACCATGCCTAAGCAGTATGAGTCATGGCTCTGTTTGCCACATACTGAATTATGCTGAAGATCCACTAGACGACATAAACTGTGTTAAGTTCTGACATGAACATGAGTAGATTTCACCCAGCAGGCTGGAAGCGTCTTAAAACTTTTAAGCGGAGTTTGCAAACCCATGGCAAGAGACAACAACAAGCCAATGCTCTCTCGGTGTCCGAGAAAGTTGCACACTGGAGTGTGACTGGAATTTTAGAAACAATACCGAGCTTTGCTTTGGAAATCAAGTGTTTGTGGGATGTGAATAGCAGCAAAAGGCAGGTTGGTAACAGGCGCTTTCCGATCTCTTCCTCCCTCCTCCTCCCCGGACACAGTTGTCTAGGACACAGTTGTCTCCTTTATTCCAGGCTGGGCTCAGAACCACAAAGTAGTCAAGGACAACCTCAGCTGCCCCCACATGAGGTTACACGCGGTGCTGGGGAATGCAAACCCAAGCTTCACGCATGTGTGGCAGCTACTCTACCCACTGAGCTCCATCCCCTGGCCTCTCTTTCACCTTTTAGTGCTATCTGCCTATGGTTTGGATGATGGATGTGAGTAAGAAAGACGAATCAGAATGACGTTCTTTGTTGTCACCCTCCTCCCAGATTTTATGGACTGTTCCATGTTTCTAGCATCAAAGGACTATGTAGCATGAGAAAAAGAAGCATACTCAGTTGGGATCCCTGAAACCAAAGGTAAAACCTTCCATTCCTCCATTAATTTCCAGCCAAATGCTTGGAATTGTGGTAGCCAGGAAACAATGACACCACCTTCCCGATCAGTCACTGAATTTGACAAGCTGATTACTTTAGTTGACAATTTTCTAAAAATACTGAGGCAGGAAAAAGTCAGTGTTGCTATCTGATGATAGCTGCAGGAGAGCAGTTACATTGCCGCCCGTCCCCCCATCTCCGATGAGTTGAGCCAAATGGGAAATAACCGACATCATGACTAGCAGAAGCAGGGAGTACAAGGATTTAAAAAAAATGTGAAGTGTATGTTCTTTCGGAGCTCAGAAGATCACATAGGCAGCAACCAGTTACTGAGGAGAGGGACAACTGTTACAGTGGAGACATGTACAGAAAAGTGACCCAGGGAAGGTCTGTGCTCAGTAGGAGCTCAAGGGCTTGGTGGGAGACAAGACCAGCAAGTGAACAAATCCAGCACAGGCTGATAGAGTCTAAGGAAGGAGAAGAGTCTGGGGACGAAGCAGAAAAGCTCGCTCTTTCCTTCACCTGGGGAAGCTGGGAAAGGTGTCCTTAAAGCATGCTTTCATGGATTCAGTGAGTGCGGAATAATAGGTAGTCCAAGACTCTAATATGCCTGCAAAAACAATCTGTCACCTTTCAGTGACCAAGATCATTCGTGGAAGTGTGTGTGGACACGTGCATCTTCGTGTGGAGGAGGACATGTATGTGTGGGTATGAGACCAGGGTCAATTTTAGGTGTTGACCTTTACGGAACATCCCCCTTTGGGAGTGGGGGGCACTGAATCTCTTGACCAACTGGAAGTTGCCCAAATAGTCTAGACTGGATGATCAGTGAGCCCTAGGGGTCCCAGTCTCAGCACTGGGTCACAAGGGTGTACCACCATGTTCTGCTTCCCTTCCCCCCTCCCCAACCCGGCAGTTGCTAGGACTTTAACTCAGCTTCGAGCTTGCTGAGCAAGCCCTTTACTGACTACGCCACCTCCTTGGCTGATACAATGGTCATACAGTGAGCAGTAAAGAGTTAAACCTCCTTTCTGCCAGTCCTTTTAAGGTTCCTAAAATCCCAGGGGAGGAAGGACTCTAAGCCTGCATCAGAGCAGTGGTAGGAATGCTTTAAAGGGAGGAAACCAGGAAACATCAAAGCCAGGGTGTGTTTCTGGGTGAGCGGAAAGAGCCCCGGGTTTGAGGCCCAGGTTTGCCACTAACTCATCTCATCACGGCTCAATGAAGTCTCTGGTCATCAAGATATCTGAACTTTCATTCAGACTCAGTTTCTTGGTCTGTAAAATGGTAATCTTGTCTGGCATTTGTGTGTTTTCAAGGATTGATTGGAATGACCCAGGATGGGGCTTTGCAATCTGCGAAGCCGGATACAAGCGGCAGCTATTGTTTCCTGGCAGGGGAGGGCTGGCCGGAGGTCAGGGAGCAATTGGGCTTTATTCTTTTTGTCCTCTGCTGAGAAGGCAGCCCTTTCCTGATAAAACAGGTGGGGGATGAACAGCCCTTTCCGACAGTCTAAGCAAGGAGTGAAAGCAGAGCTGCAGCACCCTGTGTGCTCGGGCAATCCTGGTGTGGCTCTCCATGGACTGTGAGTCACGTTCTCTGGAGGAGGGCACAGTACTTAGCGAACCGCGTCCAGCTTCAGGAACACTTAAGAGCCCAGTGAGGGCAACCCTCGGAAGGCAGCACCAGAGGGCTGTGGAGCAGGTAATAAAGAGCTCTGTGGGGAGTGGAAGGACAGAGTCCTACCACAGGGGAATGACATCACAGCAAAGTGGCTGACAGAATGGATTGGGGAGCAAAAAAACCTTGTCATCACCCTGGACGTTCACTCCCGCCATACAGTCTTCCAAGTTAGCAATTACCCATTGCCCCTTGAACAAGGCTTCTCTCCTGTCCCCATTCACTGTGGACTTGACCGTGTCATCTGATTAGGCAAACAGGATATAAGTGTACAACATATACTTCATACGAACACAATTAAGTGTCACAGTGGTCCCTTACTCTGAATATTTTTGTCTCGCTCCCCTCTTAAATTCACATGTTGAAGCTGGGCATGGCGGCACACACCTTTAATCTCAGCACTTCAGTCAGGAGGCAGAAGCAGGTGAATCTCTGTGAGTTCGAGGCCAGCTCTGGCCTGCAGAGCAAATTTTAGGTCAGTCAGGACTACACACAGAGAACCGCTGTCTTGGAAAACAACAATAACAACAACAAAATAATTGTTGGAATCTGAAGATGATGGTCTTAGGAGGTAGACAGAGCCTTTGAGAGCTGGTGAGGTCATGAAGATGTACCCTCATGAATAGGATTTGGGACAGAGGCCAGAGCAAGTTCATTCATTCTCTTTCTATGAGGACATTGTGGAAAGGTACCCTTCATGAATCTAAAGGCAGACTTCTCCAGACACCGAGTTTGCCCACTACTAGGATATTAGACTTGCCAGTTACTAAATATGAGGAAGAAAATTCTATAGTTTATGGGCACATGAGAATTTTGCCTTAGGAAGACATTGAAACTGTGTGATCTGGTTCTGCCTATCCTATTCCTTTCTTATGGAAACAATATGCCCTATACTGTGGCCACCCATTCAGGTGAGGTCCAAAATGATGGGCAGAAGCCCAGGTAAGCTGGATAGAGCCCAGCAGATCCAGAACCAAACTTCTGCTTTCATGTAGCCAGACAAGAAATAAGTGGGTGTTTTTGTGATTGTGTCGGTGGAGGAAATTGAACTTCAGTCTCATGCATGCTAAGTACATTATCTACCACTGAGGTACCCCTTCTGAGCCCCTAAATGAGTGCTTAAGGCCATCACTATTTTCGTATAGCTTATACACTGTGTTTTTAAATTTTTTAATTATGAGAAACACATGGAAAGAGAAATACTGTATCATGGCCCACAATAATTATAATAAGATCCTGTCCGCAAAATGAACAACAACGAAAAAAAGAAAGAAAGAAAAAAAGAAAGCATATGTTCCAATAAAACTTCATTGCTAGACGTGGAAAAATAAAGCTGGGTATGGTGGCCTGTAACTGTAATCCTAGTACTTGACAGGTTAAGGTAGGAGGATCATGAGTTCAAGGCCAGCCTGAGCTATCTATAATAATATATGTAATTTGAGGCAGGGTTTCATTATACAGCCACACCCAGCTTTATAGTCATGTCTGTTTACATGATGTGTATGACAAATGTATCCTTAAGTAATTGCGACAGAGCTTGTATAGCATACAAAACTAAAAATTACTCTGCGGCCCTAAAAAGGGAAAACAATTGTCAGACACTGTTTTAAGTCCAAAAATATTGGGGTTGCTTGGAATCTCAGTAAAAGGTGACTGATACAGTCAAGTGCTGAAGTTCACCAAGCCTCAGTTTCCAGGTCCGCTAAATGGGTAGGGCAATACGAAGAGGCTTAGCAGATGGAAGAATTTCTGATACGGCCTGGCACATAGCAAGCATTCATGATAATGGTTAAGGATTGTCAGCGTCCTTCGGCAAACCCAGAAAGAAAGCAGACAAACTGAGGAAAGGAAAACAAGATAAGTTCAAGACAGAATCCAGAATGGAGCCGGTCCTAATCCCCTCCGGCTAGACAATGACCTAGATAAAGTCCTCACAAAGGTAGCTCAGGCTCAACACCAGGGAAAGGGATTGGGACGAAGGCTTGGACTGCTTGATAAGTCTGTTCCTAAATCATCCACGAGGTCTAGTTTGTCAATCAATTCTCAATATCCACCCCCTCCCTCTATGACTCAAATCACATATTAGAAGCCCTAAAGAGAGATTGTTAACGTCAAAAATGCCCTCACTGACCATCCATCTGGAGCTGGTACTCCTAGCCAGGTGGGAACCCATTTGGGCCTCTCCTAATTGGTGATTGGATTCGAGGCGTGGGAAGATGGCTAGTACAACCGAAAGGGAATGGTCACACGCAACCTTTTCCACATCGGGAACACACCTGAACCTCAGTGCCTAGAATACTGCCAATTGGCGATTTAGTTCAACCCTGGTCCTCTCACGCCCATACGCATCGACAGAGCTGTTAGAACAAATCAGCCATTCCCTTAGCTCGTTCTGTTCCAGTCTTCATTCCTGGGACACCCAGAGGAAAAGAGCAACTCGGAGGTTTACAAAGACCTAGAGAATGGCTTCAGGGCCCTGTAGAAGCTGTAGCGAGGAGAGAAATGAGAATTGTTCAGAAAAGAGGAGAAGTGCCGCTCTAGTTCTAGAGCCCTGAGAGGCCTTCCTAAAAATTAAATTAATTCTCTCCGTCTGCCTCTCCAGCTCCTCCTATCTCACTTGCACGCACGCACGCACGCTCTCCAGCTCTGGCGGCAAGCGCACGCAGTCAAGCCACCTGATTCGACTTCACATTTTCCCCGGCGGAATGTATACTAGGAAGAATATTGAAAAGTATTCCCAGAGTAGTCGAGTTTGAGTTAATTACTTGCTTTCTTCAACTTCCCCGGCTCTAAAACTGAAGTGCCTCGTAGGTGATCTTTCAAAGGCTAGATGATGTGGAAATATTTTAGTCATTGGCCAAATATTTGGTTCTTTGCTGCCCTTCCAGATGTAGAAGCCATTAGTTGCTATGGCTGCCTCTGTGTTGCTGTAAAATGGGAGGCAGAATGCTCTCCTCGGAAATACTAGATACTCCAAAAGTTTCTTTGGAAGCTCCGCATTCAGAGCATCTGTAACATAAGGCTGGAAACTCGGAGGCACCTCTCCCTTGACACTTGCTGTGAGGAATTTCTTGGGCTCTTCTGAATCTGCTAAATCATCTTGAGGGCTCTCCGCAGCCTTTTCAAAAGCACGTGCAGCGTTTTGTCATGGAGATCATCTTCTTTCAATTTTTAAAGGGTCTAAACAAGCCCCAAAAGCTTGCAAGCAATTTAGGGCTAAGGGGAAACACATTTCCACCGGGTCTCCTTTCCCTGTCTGTGGACAGCCTAGGACTGACGCACTCTGGGGCCAGACAGGCAGCAGGCTCCCTTGCCCTGGCTTCAGGCCTCCACCCCTCCTCAGAAGTTTCATCCCTCTTTCCAAGCCAAGCTTTTCGATTACCCCTTTCCTTTTCGGTCAGAAATAGCTTAGGTAGAATCCCAAGGACTTTTTTTGTTTCTGATCTACTTTTCTCTAAAGAAATAGTGCCAACACGTATCACCACACCTGCCCTTCCCTTCTCTTCTCTTTTCTCCTCCTTACCCTGGAGGCAGGGTTTCACCACGTACCCTGGCTGTCCTGGAACACAGTCTGTAGACCAGGTTGTCCTTGAACTCACAGAGATCTGCCTGCCTCTGCTGGGATAAAGGTGTGCACCACCAAAGACTGACTACTCGGTTCTTATGTACACCCCCTGCCCTTCATTTTGCTAGTGTTAAGGCCAGGTGGAGAGAGTCCACATTCATCTTGGCTGCATCCTGCACCCTTCATGAGTGCCCCATAGGAAGGCTCACAGTCCTTTCCTTCTTGTTCCCACAGGAGATCAGAATTCCCCTTTGTTCTTGGTGCTGTAGGGATTCATTCCTATTTCTCTGTTATTAGGGACTCCAAGCAAACTGAGAGACTCTTATTTCTCTCTGTATTCCCAGGACATCAGATTGCCTGATACACGTGAGATGCCGTGTATGTATTTGAGGAATGAAAGAACGAATCTGGATATTCCCAGAGTACAATGAAGCTCCCCCGTCAGCTCTCCAGAACCCTCAAGAAGAAGTGGCAGGGTTAGTGGGGACTGCAGGGTGTTGCAGTCTGTCTTCCTGTGAATCTTGATAAGCCCTTTTGTGAAATTCCTGCTTCCCTGTGATGACCTGGGCAAGAAAGATAAACAGTGAGTGAGTGACGTCGTAGGTACAGAAACTGAGACACTCTCTACTTGGAAGTTGCAGTTCTGTCTGTCTGTCTGTCTGTCTGTCTGTCTCTCTCTCTCTCTCTCTCTCTCTCTCTCTCACACACACACACACACACACACACACACACACGCACACACACACACACATGCACTACTGCATTCTCTACATGGAGGAGCATAGGAAATGTGTAGGCGCTCTACTGGGATTAGGGTTTCGAGGCATATCTTCCTGCTTTTCAGATTCTGCTCTGCCTGTGCTGGCCCTGAACAAATGACCCTCGCTCGTTCACCTCTTCAGCCATCCATGTCACAAGTTATATCACTGCTCTCATCTCCTTTTCATGGCCTTGCCTTGGTATCAGAACAGGAGGTGATGGTCCTAGTAGTGGTGGTGCTACTGGGGGGTGGGGCATCAAAGTGGGAGGTCTCGGTGGTCTCAACCAATTTTCCTGGTGGGAATTTAACATTGTCAATTTCTACCCAGCTCTAACAGGAAGGCAGCCCTTGCCCTGTTGTAGAAAATATCTCTTCCCTATAGTCTCAATCTTGCCTATACATTAAATTGGGATTTTACACAATGTAACCAGTAATATATATTATTCAAACAGTCGGTAATCTATAAAAGGTTTGAAAATGCTGGACTGCAGGCTGTTCTCCTAACCTACCCACCCACAAACACCACATGTGCGTAGGCGTGTGCGCATGTGTGCACACGCGTGTGCGCATGTGTGCACACGCGTGTGCGCATGTGTGCACACGCGTGTGCGCGCGCCCGCGCACCCCACACACACACCCCCCCACACACAAAGGGTCTCTCTTACCTGTTTTCTCTTAATTGGTGTCACCTCAAGCAATGGAAACTAATTTTATCATTAACTTAAAGAAAAACCCTAATTGGATGTCAATTCTATCGCCCAAAACTTGCATAATCCAGTCAAACATTTGGCTCGGAATCGTTTTGCTTATATATGAAGTGATGAAAGCAAAATGAGTGTGTCAGGCTCTTTGGGAGTTGGTTTAGATTTCTGAGGCCAATAAGGTACCAGTGTGGGAATTACTACCGCAGTATGCTGCACAGAGTCCTGGGAGCCTTAATGAGGAAATGTTTTTCTTAGACGGCCTATTTACTCAGAGGAATAACTTCCCCAGGTTAACAACAATTAGTATGCAATCACTTTTACAGAGAGAGAATATTTTATCCTATATTATGGCTATTGTTTCATTGCCCGGATACTACCGTGAAGCCACTGAAATGAAATACATTTGCAATTCATATTAACTCTCTATAGTGGGAACCTAATATCGGTATAGGAGATTAGCTTCGATGTTTGAGAAGGACCACTCAGAGGACGAGATGCCTTTAAGTGATCCACCAGAGTGGATAATATGAACTCATTCCAGATTCAAATTAATGATTTAAGCACACCCACCAGATCAATGAGGAAAGTCTTTACACCGTGCAGTAAGTAAGGTTAAAATGAATCACTTGCCTGTGTGTGATTCTTATCAGTCTGTCAAATCTCATCTCCAATGAGGGCATAATGGGACAGAGTGGGCAAAAGCTAAATTTCAGGAAAGAGTTTCATTTGGTTTCAGAACTAAAAAGGGGGGTTAGTAATGCTAGAAAATGGGGAACAAGATAAAGAGCAGGAGCAAATTAGCTGGGATGGTATTTGAGTTGATTTTTTATTGTTAGAATATTAAAAACTAATTAAAAACTGTCTATAGGCTGTAGATGTCACTTTCTCAAAGAACATTCCTACTCTCCGCCAGAGTTCAGGGTTGAGAATGAAAACACAGAATTTAGAATCCAGCTCAGTGGCAGAATGCGTTTAGCATTTACAAGATCCTGGATTCCAACCTATACCGCCATCAACAACAGCAACAAAAGACCGGGACTAAGCAAGCTGATCGGCTGTCTGAGTGAGAGATGGTGACAGCTTAGGCTAGTGATGTAAAGCTCATGAGAAGAAAATGGATTCAATGAACTTGTGAGATGAAGTCTTAATGCAAAGTGCAATGTCAAGGGTCAAATCAGAGGAAGGCGTATGGAGGCTGCTCCCAGGATGCTCTTCAGAGGCTGGTCAGTTGCTCATTGCACTGAGAACCCTAGTGATCTGAAACCGCATTTGGAGAAAGCTTTCAAATGAAACATGTTACTCCTAAATCCTTTGTCTGTACCAAACCATCTAGGTTTAATTTCCAGAACATGACTCACTGTTCTTGATTAAGGCTTAATCAGGAAATCTATTAAAAGCCTAGTGTGTGAGCAGTACTGCTCCTGATGAATGGGAGAAAAGAGGAACAGACACAGGGCTGGACATTACCTGAAACTTCTCTAAAGGGCAGCTTAGGAACTTGCATTTTATTGGTGCTATGGAAGCTGAAAGAGCAATCCACACTACAGTTACAAATGACATTTGTGCATTAAGTAACAGTTCTTCTTCCTTTTCTTTTTTTTTGGGGGGGGGCATTTTGAGACAGGTTTTCTCTGTGTAACAGCCCTGGCTGTCCCTGAACTTACTCTGTAGACCAGGCTAGCCTTGAACTCAAGAGACCTGCCTGTCTCAGCCTTCCAAATGCTGGGGTTAAAGGTATGCACCACCATTGCCCCTGTGTAGCATAGTTCTTAATGCCAAAAATATTAAAGAAATTAGATAAATACTTCAGTAGGAGCAAAAGTAAGTTGAATCGCGGACTGGCTGCCATGAATCAGGAGAGCCACCGAAGAGTTAGGTTTTAAGTTTTAACTTACTGTCACTTCCAGATTTCTTTTTTTTCCTACTTATTCTTTTTCTTTTGTTTTCTTTCTTTCCTCTTTTTTTGTTTTTTGCTTTGATTTGGTTTTTTTTTTTTTTTTGAGACAGGGTTTCTCTGTGTAGCCTTGGCTGTCCTGGAATTCACCCTGTAGACCAGGTTGGCTTCAACATCAAAAATGGTCTGTTCTTGTTCTAGGTTGTCAAGGCTCCCATTTTCAGGCACGCGTTCTTTATTAAAAGACAGATGAAATGCAATTACGTGCATATCTGTGTGAGGGCATCAGATTCCCTGGAACTGGAGCTACAGACGGTTATGAGCTGTCATGTGGGTCCTGGGAATTGAACCTGGGTCCTCTGGAAAAGCAGCCAGTGCTCTTAACCACTGAGCCAACTCTCCAGCTCTGAGACAAAGAAATTTTAAATTGTACTGTCTACATGTAACCCGTGGCCATGTAGAGAGTAAGACTTTCTCGGGGTTTCTATAGTGTAGCCAGAAGAGAGAGAGTGGGCAGCAACTGTAGCAGTCTAGATAGGAAAGCACCAGCGTGAAGAAGAATCTGTAGGCCCCTACAGCTTGATGGGATTCCTCTAGAAATCCAATTTCTCTTCCTCTTCGCTGTGATTCTCTCCTCACAGGGCTTCCAAATGGCGGATTACATTACCAGGTGGGGTGCCTATCAGACAGCTGGTCTCATTTATCAGCCTAGGGGCCACTCTCATAGGAAACTAATTAAGCAACTTTCTGATTTACATTTAGTCCCTTGTGGGCTCTGTAAGAGTGAATCCGTTCACTGGAACAAGAACATCCCTCGATGACAAGAATAAAATGCCTTTCTGTACCCGCAAGGATGGAAACCTACCCCTGGAGCCAAGTCGTCGCAAAGACACAGAAATCATACAGCCCCGCCAAGAGGAAGCAAAGAGACCACGTGAGCCAGAGTTCTTTTATATTTTGTCCTAGCGGTGACCGGCATTTTAACTACACAGTGGCAGGTTTTGGCTTCTTTCGTTTTTCACGCACTCGTGCACAGCACACCAATGCCATCAGAGGAATAACTTCAACCCTACTCTACTTTCCACTCCAGCCTGCACATCCCTATGGCAGCAAAGCTCACAGAACCAGCTGACCTGTGAGAACAGCGCACTGTGTAATAGCAAAAAAAAAAAAAAAAAAAATCAACAGGCAATATTATATTCAAAATGGAAAAAAAACATTTGGCAGACATTATTAACTCATCTTCACCACGTTCCTATGAGCTAAGGATCATCCTCATGGTCTCAGTGATAGGCCAACTCTTCCGACATGGTTGGGAAGTCTTAGTCGATGAACTTGAACTCAACTATCTCCCTCTTTCTTACTTAAGTTCTCTTCTTCTTTTTTGAAAACGACTAAGCTAGAATTATTTTCACGATTTCATGCCATTTCCATGTGAGAAGTGTCAGATAAGCAGAGTGCTTACGAAACGGTGCAAATCAGGGCGCTTTCATCTGTCTCCCTATAACTGAAAATTCTAAAGTACTTGGGGAGTAACGGTGAGAATTATACTACACCAGTCAGCAAACTGAGGGGAGCAGGAAAAGGTCTCCTAGTTATAACTGCAACGTGTCTTCTTGTGAGCTTCGAACTTCCTTCTTCACACAATGGTTTATGATCGGCAGTCAAAGAACTTGGTTCAGTTACAGCCAAAAGTGACAAAGTGAAAACCAATTAAATGCCATGGGGGAGGGGCGGTCTGAAAACATCTTGTTTAAATTGTGCAGTAAACATGTGGTCTCAAATTCTCTAGCTTACTAGGTTTCCTCTGGAAGAATGAGAAGCCCTGGTCCCCAGCTCCCTGGTCCCATGCATGACTTTTGTTCCATTTCTGGAGTCAACTGGTGCCTGGATTTTTTTTTTTTCTTTACAAAAAGATGGAAATAAAATGCCAGAAACGGTGAATTCTTTGGGTTTGGTTTGCTTTTTTTTTTTAATTTGAATGCAGAAAAATACACAGAAAGGAAAAATAAACTGTCTGATAATTTGATGTCTGGGCTCTGGGAGCAAGGGTTTTAAATTGGGTCAGCCGGTCTGAAAGTCCACAGGCTAATGAAATGTGTGGCCAAGCCCAGAAAAAGCCAAACCAGAAGTTGAGCCGTGGGGAATAATTAAAATGGGAAAAGACCAAAAATAACCTCTCTTAGTACAAAATGAGAACACAAAAGCATTTAATGTTGCTCCAAACAGACCGATCAACTATCACAAGTAGGGAAGGCTTTCCATGAAGATTTGCTTTACGCTTTTCCATACAGTTTTTCTCAGCTCATTTTTTAAAGGAAAAGTTCCGAATCCCCATTCTCTTGCTTGTCAGACAGGCTCCTCCCACCTTGAAGGAAGGGAATTCAAACTTCATTTTTGAAGTGTCCACTTTCGTCTCTTTTACAATTAGCAACTTATTTAGGCATGTGTCGAAAAAGGAGACAATCACCCACCCACCCCCAGAAAAGAAACTGTGCTTCCAATTTTGAAGCTTTTTAAGCTACATGGCCTCAACTTCAATATGCTTGTCAAAAGACCTTTTTGAAAGAGGAAATTTTCTCTGCCTTAGGCCAAATCCATTTTTTTTTTTAAAAAAAAAAAATACAATTGATCCATCTTCAGGAATTCTAAACCTTTTGGGAAAGGAAGCCAATGCTACTTTAGGATTAAGTACACTCAGAATCACAAACTTTGACTATGAAGATACGTGTTATATGTTCAAATTATATCACTTAGAAGTAGTCCCTAGCCGGGCGGTGGTGGCGCACGCCTTTAATCCCAGCACTCGGGAGGCAGAGGAAGGCGGATCTCTGAGTTCGAGGCCAGCCTGGTCTACAAGAGCTAGCTCCAGGACAGGCTCTAGAAACTACAGGGAAACCCTGTCTCGAAAAACCAAAAAAAAAAAAAAAAAAGAAAGAAATAGTCCCTAATTGACTTTTGGCTGTTCCATTTGCAGCATTTTTTAAATGGTTTTGTAGACTCAGTTTCATCACAATGAATTTCTAGATAATGATTAAAAAATAAAAAGAGGGAACAGGGCAGAACAGCTTCAGCCCTAGTCATTAACCACACACGTTCAGTACACTGTGAGCAGCTAGAGAACCCGGAAGCTTTCAAGGAAACTGTGGCCGTATGTGCCCGCTTCTGCGTTCATGCTTCCTTTCCCATTTCAAACTAACTGAAGAAGATTTCCACCTTGGGAATGTCGTCAGTCATATGAATATTTGTTTGGGAATACACTAAAGAAAATATAGAGTCTCAAAAGGCAAGGAATAGTGAGGGAAAGCGAAATTAAGCATGCAGGCTCACACACGCACACACACACTTCATTCTGAAAATATTTTTAAAATTACGTTCTCATTAAAGCAAGAGTCTCTTCAATTTCATTCTTGAAAGGAAGATTACCAACAGTTGAATTTATGAAAATTTCAAATATTTCCCTTTCATTTCTCAGAGACTACACTTAGGGGAAAAGTAAAATATCCAAATCCTTTTTTTTTTCTAGTAATCACAAAGTTACCTACTTAATTAAAAGCCCAGTGATAGACTTTAGTTATGAGTGGCTAAACAAGCTGTGGTAGACACATAAACCGGAATGCTACTCAGCAAGAAAAGAAAGAAAATCTGGCTGGAGCTTGAAGCATCATACTAAGTAAAAGAAGCTAGTCTCAAACGACTCTACATTTGAAGACTCAGTCTATATCGATAGCTGAAAAAAACAGGCAACATGAAAGCGTAGAAAAGAGAAGAATGGCTAACAGGGCCTGGTGGAGGAGTAATAAGGAACTACATAAACAAATTGGGTACCCGCAGTCCCCAAAGTAACAGCCTAGACAAAAGCCATCAAAGAGAACTCTTAAAGATTGTGATAAAGATGCTGAGGTGTAGCTCTCCGCAATTGATGTCTTCTGGCAGGGGTGTGAGTGGGGAAGGACTTGGTTTTCCTTAAGGAGCTGCTCACTGGGAGTTTGACCACGCTCCAGTGAGTGTATGGGTAATGCAAATTGACATGGTTTTTTTTCCCTTTTTTGTTCTTTTTCTGTGGGGGGTGTCACAGGGTGGGAGCAGCTCTGGGAGGACTGGGCCATGTGATCGGGGTACACAATGTGAAATTCCCAAATAAACAATAATCAATGAAAATATTATGTTGTAAAAAAAAGGAATTGGGTAATTCTGGAACATCACAGAAATGTGTTGTCTCCCAGCGGGAGTTCAAGTCAGCCTCACCTACTTAGCAAGTTTTAGGTCAGCATGATCTACATTTGATCCTGTCTCAGATAGATAGGTGGTTCGATTGTTAAGTAGATAGATGATAGATCTATGGACAGACAGGTAGGTAGGTAACGGGAGAGAGCAAGAGTGAAATTTTACTTGTTATTTACCCCCTCCTCAAACCATAGGTAAGCAAACAAAACTACCACTACTAGCACACCAGTAGTAAATTTGAGTTAGTATAAATATCTACACTTTCATGTATAGCATATCACACTTATCATTACTAAGAAGACACATTTTGAAATTCACCCAGTGCTCTGAAACAAGCTTAATATAATAATCTTTGTAATAATAGTTGCCACCAAAAGTGCTTAAAAGTCTCAATGGAAGTAATATATTTCTAAAGTCCTACTTCTATGTTTCAAGGGAAAGGTAATTGAAGATCGTTTCAAAGTGAACTACAAAGAGTAAGTTCGTTTATATATAACTGTGCACATATACATGCATATGTGAAAATTGTATATACACACACACATATAATATATAATGCCCAAATCTAGATTAAAATTTCCGATTTACTGAATTATAAACCATCACAAAGTGCCCGGTGGTGGTAGTGCACTGTTTTAATCCTAGCACTCAGGAGGCAGAAACAGGCAGATCTCTGAGTATGGCGCCAGCCTGGTCTCCAAAACAAGCTCAAAGACAGCCAGGGCTGTTACACAGAGAAACCCTGTCTCAAAACGACAACAAAACCTCCAGCTATTTAGAAACTTTTACCACTTGGTTCACACTATGCTTCTGATAATAAGGTAATATGTTTTATTCTGTTTTTATCAATATTCCAGTTATTACTCTGAAATCTTTAAATTATATTAATTAAGCCAGATGTGCTCACATACGTCTGACATTCCAGCATTTGGGAGGTGGAGCAAGAGAGTCAGAAGTCAAAGCCATCCTTAGTTACACAACACATTCAAGACCAGACTGGGTCACAGGAGACCATGTCTCAAACAAAACAGAACAACAACAACAATCAAACAAACAAACAAACAAGCAAAAACCCCCAACCCACAAACAAATAACAAGTAAAAATCACACTTACGTCCTAGCGTTAATATGAATGAAAGAAACTTTTAAGGGGCCTCTGCTATGCTTTAGTCACTGTGCAAACTCTTTGCGACTGAACTCAGTTTTTAGAATAGCCTTGAGAAGCAGGCGCGTGCAACCATCTTCATTTAATAGATGAGGGAAGAAAGGCTAAAGTTGATGAAGTACCTTGTCCCATTTCACTCAGCCAGCTTATGGTGGCATCTGGATTGAAACTCGGGCCTGGCTAGCACTTTGAAGTGACTGAGCAAGAAGTAGGTTGGTAGAGTCTGGGCTGGGTGATAAAATAGTCCTGGGACCATAAAGGGCTTACACCCTGAAATTCAAAATACTAGTGTTTGATTCCAAGGGTAGCCATGGTGTTTTTGTTGTTGCTTATAACATATGTTATGTTTATTTTTAGTTGTAATTGTGTGTGTGTGTGTGTGTGTGTGTTTAGATAGGCACACAGGAGGGGACTGCAGGTGCCATGGATTCCTTGGAGGTCATGTTACAGGCAGTTTTGAACTGCCAGTGTGGCTGCTGGGACCCAAACTCTGGTCCTCTGCAAAGACTGTATGTACTCTTAACTGTTGAACCATCTCCCCAGGCCCTTATCGCATTTTATTTAGGGATTTTTCTTGAGTTTAACTTCCCTAACGTCATTCCTTTCTCCCCCTTCATCTCTAATTGATTCCCTGCCTTTCACACCATTTCAGCAAAGATCTTTCGCTTTCTAAGCCTGCAGAGCCGATCAGGCATTACGACTATTACTTAATGTTACACTCAAGTGTTGCATTTCAAGCAAAAAAGTCATGAAGCTAAGTGGGGAGAAAACGGCAACCATGCAAAGTTCAGGCATGCGTGTTCTTACAGAAGGCATCCACGTACAACACATATGACAGCATGCCACACAATCTCAAAGTGATGGCAGTTGATTTTTTTAAATTTTCCATCAATCTTTTATTTTTAAATGCCTTAGAATTGCTGGGGTTGAGTGGATGGAAGGCAAGTGTTCTACCACTATAAATACCGCCAGTCCTATCCAGAAGTCGTAAGCCATGAAATTCCACCAGGTTTTCCATGTCAAAGAATTCTCATCTGTGTATTCCTGGAATTTAGAGGTATTTTCTTTATATCACTAAAATCTGCTAACATTTCAAATATCAGATCAAAGGGCTGGTGAGATAGCCCAGGTGGGGGTGGGAGTGCCTGCCTAGCAAGCCTGACTATCTGAGTAGATCCCCAGAACCAGGACTCATGATGGAAAGAAAGAACTGACCCCCCCAAAGATGGTCTCTGATGTACACACGCTCGGGGCGGTATCAGTACACCTGCACTCATACACATCTCTCTTCCTCTTGCACACGCATGCTCGCGTGCACACGCATGCTCACATGCACACGCGTGCTCGCACGCACAAGCACGAGCGCAAAGCAGGAGCAGGAGAGAAGATGACTTTGTTTTAACCAGACTCAGCTCAAATTCCCAAACTCTTCAGCTAAAGGAGTGAATATTTTCCCAAATTTAATCATAACATAGCAGACAGTTCTTCTTTCAGAATACAAACCTCAAAGTCGCTGGATAAAATATTTATGTAAGATTAATCAGGACTAATTACTCTTCTCTGGGTGAAATGATACTGAACAGTGAATGAAAAACTCCAAGGTCATTTTCTTAACAGTAAAATAGACGCACTGGCTACTCACGCTTTCGGCTTTTCATGCCTATGTCTATAGGAACAGCATCTCTGCACCGACCTCCTCACGCCAATGTCTATAGGAACAGCATCTCTGCACATCTCACATCTCTGCACATTTCACGCAATTAAATTTTCAGCTATGTAGCCTTTTATTTACCTGGCAGTTTGCAAATGTTTTTTTGTTGTGGTGGAGGGTTTTTTTTGGGGGGGGGAGGGGGTTCGAGACAGGGTTTCTCTGTAGCTTTGGAGGCTGTCCTGGAACTATCTTTTGTAGACCAGGCTGGCCTCGAACTCAAAGAGATCCACCTGCCTCTGCCGCCCGAGTGCTGGGATTAAAGGCGTGCACCACCACCGCCCAGTTGCAAATGATTTCTTACCCTGCAACTAAAAACTCTAAGATAAGAAAACAATCACCTTCCGACTCCATCCTGAGACTTCCTGATTTTGAAGTGTTTGGGATGCTTCTTTCACACTTTTTAAGTGGGTTTTTATTTAGTTTGCCCAAATGGGTTGGTTTTTCTTTCCAATTTGAAATGAGTGAAATTCGAGTCAGTTAACTGTGCTGCCCCACTCACAGGCACCTTCAACTATCAGACAAATGTTTCCCATGCTGGGATCCCTTTCCCCTGTGGAGATAGCAAGGCTCCCCGAGAGAAGGGAAGATCTCAGTCTATTTGTGTCTTTTTGCCTGTGCCTGCATTGCTAGCGTGTGGTTAAGAGACACCACTCCCTTTTTGTACACAACCAGCCTAGTACCGAAGAAAGGCATTTAGATGAATTCAATGTTAAATTACTCTTCTGCTGTTTCCACTACTCGTATTTTAAAGTATCCAATGCTAATGTTCATTTCCTTTAGGATATTTTTGCACACTCTAACTTGCTCTGGCAGCCAGATGTCATAGTCTATTCTCCCCACAGTCTCATTAGGTGGCCTTTTTCTCATCTCTACTGCTCTGTCCTCATTGGATGTTTAAGGGAGCACCACATGCTGAGAGAAGATCCGAGAGATGAGGTTTCTTATCAGGCATTGCTGGACAGCTAGTTTATCACAAACAAAATATTGCATATATATATATATATATATATATATATATATATATATATAGACAAGGTGTGGTAACATAAATTTGTGGGTCCCAGCACTTGGGAGGCTGAGGTAACAGTGTCAGGAATTAGACAACTTGGATGACATACTGAGATACTGTCTAAACTAAGAGAGAGAGAGAGAGAGAGAGAGAGAGAGAGAGAGAGAGAGAGAGAGAGAGAGAGAAGGAACTTGTGTTCCACCCCTAGCTCAGGAGTTATTGGCAGTCGACGGCTGCTTGGGGAGAAAGAATCGGTTTTCTTCAAGGATGTGGCCTGAGAGGAGTACAAAAGGAGTATAAGAAGTTGGGGCAAAGCCAGGTGGTAATGGCGCACACCTTTAATCCCAGCACTCAGGAGGCAGAGGCAGGTGGATCTCTGTGATTTTGAGGCCAGCCTGGTCTACAAGAGCTAGTTCCAGGACAGGCTCCAAAGTTATAGAGAAACTCTGTCTCAGAAAAATCAAAACAAAAAAGGAGCCTATATAGACATTCTTTTTCTTGATAGATACTATTGATTCCTGATTTTAAGCTTCCTCAAAAGTTGTAAGCCCATTTATTCTGTAACTCAGCTCACTGCTTGTAGCACTTTGAAACATCTACATCTCATGGCAGGGTCAGTAGAGAAAGAGCAATAGTTTTCATCACCAGCAACACGTTTTCACGGACCTTTAAGGAAAAGATTAGTTTCTATGGAACTTCTTGTTTAGTAAAATTGCTTGGCATTTCACATTTTTTAATTTTTTTTTTTTTTTTTTTTTTTGGTTTTTCGAGACAGGGTTTCCCTGTAGTTTCTAGAGCCTGTCCTGGAACTAGCTCTTGTAGACCAGGCTGGCCTCGAACTCAGAGATCCGCCTGCCTCTGCCTCCCGAGTGCTGGGATTAAAGGCGTGCGCCACCACCGCCCGGCCATTTCACATTTTTTAATGACTTATGTTTGACTATTTTGATGTACGCTTTTTCCCCTTTGAGCACTAAACTCCCAAACAATTGTGTTGTTATTCAAATGAAACTCATTCACCCAATGCTTGTTGAGTCCATATTAACTAAGACTTTGTTATGGTTGGGCCTTAAATATCTTCTTCTAAAAGTTTATGGAGGGAAGTCCTAAGTCCCTGTTGGTTTTATTGGGAAACAGAGGAAACATTAGGAAGTGAAGCCTAGCTGGATGAAGATAGGTCGTTGAGGGGCTGTTTTCCATCAGGAGCTGAGCTCTCTTTGTATGTGTGTACTTGGGCACCATGAACTGGACAGTTTTCTTCCACATATTTCTATCTCTTTTTTTAAGTTTATTTAATGTATATGAGTTCTCTATCCATAAGTGTGCCTGCAGGCCAGAAGAAGGCAGCAAATCCCATTACAGATGGTTGTGAGACACCATGTGGATGCTGGGAATTGAACCCAGGACCTCTGGAAGAGCAACCAGTGCTCTTAACCTCTGAGCCACCTCTCTCTCCAGGCTCCACCACACATTTCTATCATGTTATCTTGCTTCCCAACAAATCTAAAAGCAACTGGGTAGTGACCATGGAGTGAAACCAAACTAAGCCTTCCGTCCTTTTAGTGACTATGGGCATCTTGTCACAGTGATGGGAACCAAACAAGCTGGCCTTGAGTCAGCCCTTAGGTTTGAGAAAGATGAAAGTTTTCTTGGGGCATATGGAAAAGTGAATATCTGAGCACAAGGGCTCCATTAACAAAAAGGTTGAGCTTATAGGAATGGCTGCAGCAGATGCAAGCAACAGAATAAGGAAAAGATTACTGCTCTAAGTTTGACAACTATGAGCTGATAAACCCGAGAATATAAATTTATGCATTTTACAAACTAAATGGACGTGTTGCCATCTAGTCTATTTTTAAATGGGGATTGTTAGGGTTTGGGGCTTTTATTATGAATTTTTCATTTTCCTTCAGATCTATATACATTGTTTGGGGCTTGGGGGAAAGTTTCTTTGTTTCATTGACTTGCTTGGTTTTGATTTTGTGAGACAAGGTCTCATGTAGTTCAGGCTAGCCTTGAACTTTTTGTTTATTGATGTACTTACTTATTTTGGTTTTTCAAGACAGGGTTTCTCTGTGTAACAGTTCTGGCTGTCCTGGAACTCTCTTTGCAGAATAGGTAGGTCTCAAACTCAGAGATCTGCCTGCCTCTGCCTCCCAAGTGCTGGGATTAAAGGCATGCTTCTATACCTGGCCTGGCCTTGAACACCTGATCCTTTTGCTCCTACCTTCTGAGCCCTGGGATTAGTATGTATTATTGCACCCTGTTCTTACATAGGCCCTTGTATATTATAAATACTGAATAATATATCTCAGAAATGAATACCACAGAGAAAGAAGTGTTGAAAGAGGGAAGTACATGTGTAGGGACAAAATCAATATGCTCCTTTCATTTATTACACTCTTCGTGGGAAAGATATCGGCAACAGATAAATAAAAGGAAAGAAAACAAAAAAAAATGTGAGTTTACATGACACAGACACCCTTAGAAGTAAAGACCAAAGGTCTTTTTCACCTTGGGTTTGGTAAAGAGTGGCCGGTCAGCGGGGAAGTGGTGACAAATACCTTTAATCCCAGCACACAGGAAGAAGAGGCAGGGGGATCTCTGAGTTCCGAGTTCGAGGCCAGGTGAGTTCCAGGACAATCAGGCCTACACAGAGAAACCCTGTCTTGAAACCCTGTCTTTTTAAAAAAAAAAAGAGAAGTGGATGGTCATACAAAAGTATAGTAGGATAGAAGGGGCATGGATCTGGGGGAGAGGGGAGGTGGGGGGAGGCAGGGAGAGGGGAAACTGCAGTCAGGATGTAATATATGCGAGAATAATAATAAAAGGTGTAGTAGGGTAAGCTGGGACAACACAAGACCTACTGATTCCAATTCTTCCTTTTTTCCCTGTACTTTCACAAACAGGGGGTGTCACTTTCCTCCAGGTACAGCAAAGATATTGTATAATCTGCCTGGGGCGGGGCTCAATCAGGTTTCCTCAGCTTCTTCAAGAAAGGGAGAGGGCAGATGACCCGGCTTCTTTCATGGTTCTGTCCAAGGCTCCTTGTGTGCTGCAGACCTTCTCCGAGGCTGCCCTGACACTAGCATTAAATTCTAAGGGAAATTTAATACTCTTTTGCCATCACTTGGTTCCAGTGAAAACAACCACGAGTCGGGGGTGTAGCTCAGTAGTAGAGTAATTGCATAGCATATACAAGACCCTAAATTTCATCCTCAGCACAGCAAGAAGAAACCAAAATTCAGGGACTGGGTAGGGAGCAGTCATGGTGGCCCATTCCTGTAATCCCAGCATGTGGCAGGCTGAGTCAGGTAGATCATGTACTCCAGGGCAGCCTGAGCTACAAAGGGGGCTGCGTATGTCCAAACAAATACATTACAAATTCAGGAAAGATACGTGACTGTACTGTACATTTCAGATTGTAGCCAATCTGAAGCTGGAACCAACACCAGAAATTTTTTTCTACTTAAAAAGCAAAGGAAAGAGTGAAGAAAGTAACAACTGAACAAGCATACAGTTGGAGAAACTGGCCTGGGACCTGGGCACGGTGGCACACACTGTTCATTCCAGTGCTCTAGAGGCAGAGGTAGGTGGAGTCCTGTGGGTTCAAAGCCAGCCTGGTATGTGCACGAGTTCCAGGCTAGCCAGGGGTCTATATTGAAACCAGTCTCAAAAACAAAACAAAATCATTCTGACTACAAAAAGGCTTTTCTTTCTGTATTCGGGCTTTAAGTATTCTATAAAAGGAGAGAACGGTTCACACCCTTCCTATTGGATAAACATAACAATAGTGGCTAATGGAAGGCTGCCTCAGGGATCCTCTGTAAAGAGCTCCGTCCAGGGAATGTCTCCCTCACACACACAGTCAGGCTATTCAGATGAGCTTCATGCTACCCCTCAGTGTGTGTGGCAGGGCAAAGAAGGAGAAAAGGATAAAGGGGAAATCAGTAGGCCAGATACACAAGAAGATAAGACTCTCAAGTAATTTTACCGGAAACCATCAGTTACCCAGGAGGTAAAGCCTGGGCACCCTCCAGAAATCGGCAGTCGAGAGCAGGTAATGGAAAATGTATATGCGGCAGCGTGAATGCCCAGAAGAGAAAAGGATGGAACATTTTTCTTGGGGGAAAAGCACACATTTCCCTGAAATTGACCCTAAACAGAGTCAAGATGTCTGACAACAATGTGTAGATTAAAAAACAAAAGAAAAACCACTTTCATTCCCAAGGGAGCATCAAGTAAAATTATGTTGCTGTGTACAATGAAGAAAATGAACACAGACACAACATGACGAGGAGGCGGCGATACAATTTCCCTGAAGTCACGTCTACAGATGCATCCCGAGACTTTTTTTTTTAATTTTATTTTTATTTTTTTTTTATCCCAAGACTTTTTGATCTCAGTCCACCGAATCAATTCTTTTTTATATATAATTTTATTTTTATTTCCTGTGCATTGATGTTTTGCTTGTATGTTTGATCTTGGAGTTACAGTTGTTAGCTGCCATGTGGGTGCTGGGAATTGAACTCATATCCACAAGAAGCCAGTGCTCTTAACCACTGAGCCATCTCTCCAGCCCCACCGAGTAAATTCTTAATCGAGCATCTACAAAGTAGCAAAGGAAAGATGTCAGGCATGTTATCAATTGACAAAGCCGGGAAAGCCTTACTTCTATAGAAATGAGAATGAAGAAACAGCCCAGTAGGAAAGAATGCTAAAGGAAATAATATCAATGAAAGATTTCAAGTTTAAAAAAAAATGAATCCTAGAAATGAAGGGAGGGTAAAAGAATATGGCCACGAGGAAGCAGAATTCTACAGGCACACTGTCAAAGCTCAAGTTCAAATTGTAGCTCCACCATTCACAACACGTGCAAGCTCATTAAGCCCCAAGACCCAGCGTTCATCCTTCAGAGACACGCCAAAACTTAAAACCTTGATGGAAGAAAAGTACTATTTTATTTTTTGATGACGCCCCCTCCCCCCTCAAAAAAAAACCCTCTCAATGTAGAATAGTCATTTTACTGGGAAGTAGGCAGACTAACTGCAGATGTTCCCCTCTTCATTCTTTCCCTGAAACCCAATCCCCGGTCTCAACCCCAGCTCAGTGGCAGACCGCTTGCTGTGAACTTTTTGCCCCCACCTCCAGCATGTCCCGCAGATCTTCCCCTCTGACCTTCCTCCTAGCTCCTCTTGCTATTCCAGCTCCCAGCTCCAGCGGGCATTTCCTGGGAGCCTGCCAGCCAAGCCTGCCACAGAAAGCAAGTAGGTCAGCTAAGGAGGAGGGTGCGCTTCAGATCTTCACTCTCCCTTCTCGCCTCAGAAGCCAAATCCCCAGTCTCATCCCCAGATCGGTAGCCAATGACCTACTGTAGCCTCTCCTCAGTCTGTCTCCACTCCCAGCGGGCTAAGCAGATCTGAGTGGAACACTTGGCTTTCTTCCATCCTCTGAACCCCCTTAGAGTCCCCGCTCAAGCCCATTCTCTAAAATTCAGCTTCCAATACCAGGAAGCACATTCTACCTTGAACTCCTGGTGTGGCCACACCTAGCATAATCCAGGAAGAACTTCCTTCCTAACAAGCAACAGCCACCGTGCTCTACTAAGAATCAGAGAGGGCACCAGAAACCAAGGAAGAAAATACCCACCCAATAAAGACAAGACTAGATATTAGCACCTAGAATTATAATCAAACCCAATCCAGATGCTTACATGGCAGCGTACAAACGAAATAACAACCAGGACAATAAGTCTCCACTAGAACCCAGCAACTCTACAACAGGAGGCCCGAGAACTGCAACATAGCTGAAGCACAGGAAAACATCTTAAAATTTAGGAACTAGAACAGGAAACTCAGAAACAAACCTCAACAATGGAATACAAGACGTAGACTAGAAAATCTCAGGCACTGAGGGCCTAATATAAGTAATGAATACCTTGGTCAAAGAAAATGTTAAATCTAAAACGGAAAAGAAAACAGGCCTAAAACATCCAGGAAATCTAGGACACTATGGAAAGGCCAAATCTATGAATAATAGGAATTCTGGAGAGGAAACCCAGGTCAAAGAACAGAAAATATTTTCAACAAAATCATAGAAGAAAATTTCCACAAACTAAAGAAGGAGATGCCTATCAGGGTAAAAGGAGCAAAGAGAACACCAAATAAACTGCACCAGAAAAGAAATTTCCTACTTCACATAATAATGAAAACACCGCCAGGCAGTGGTGGCACACACCTTTAATCCCAGCACTCAGGAGGCAGAGGCAGGTGGATCTCAAAGACAGGCCAGCCTGGTCTACAGAGTGAGTTTCAGGACAGCCAGGGCTACACAGAGAAATCTTGTCTCAGAAAACAAAATAAAACAAACAAAAAAAGGTTTAGTCTGTGGGCTCCTGCAATATCAAAAAACAAATTAAGTACTTTCTTCAAGATGAAAGAACCAGGGCCCGGTCACAATCTGGTAAAAAAGCAAAACCAAACTCCAGTAGTGTAAATAACTCAATGTCCAGCATCTGGGGTTCATTCACCATCTTCTGGGCTCCTCCCAAGGGCCTGAGTCACTTCCCTGGCTCCACCCTCGGCACACACAGCTTGCCTTCTAGGTTCAGACTGGCTCCACTCCAGAGCTGGGGCCGTTCTCCGTGGTCAGCCCACGGAACCGGCAACTCTGAAACTTCCGGGGTTCCTTGCTGTACCTGGGCTGCACTTTCACCAGTAGAGCCTGTGCTCTCCTCAAGGACTCCTGAGCAGCTCAGCTGCTCTCTATGACCCCTCCACATCTTCAGAACCAGTACCACCTGGGTGACTCCTACACGACCAAGTTCAGCTGCCAGCACAAGGCACAACCCTGGCCACTTCCGAAACCCAGCCTCTGCCTGCTGACCCTGAGGAAACACTTCCCAGAAGACTTCGCTTCAGTGATGCTGGTCTCATCTTAATCACAGCTGATCCTTCAGCCCCAGCTGAGCACCGTCCATGGTCCCAGCGAAGCTCCTACAGAACAGCCCACTGAGCTCTCAACACTCAATGGCTTTTCTAGACCAAAGTCCTGAAGTCCTTCCACAATCCCCCCAGAACAACACGGTCAGGTCTGTCACAACAATAAAATTTGAGAAGCAAGTTTCTTCTTCCATAGTAGCAGCACTATGCTCTGAAATCCAACTCTATTCCTTCTGCTATGCTAAGTCCTACTGGGCTAGCTTGAAAATTCATTCCTATCCAAGTCTCTCTTATTCCTAGCTCTCTCCGTCCTCCCCAGCTTTGTTCCTGTCTTTTTGCCTCAAATTGTCTTATTAAAATTGTCTTTGTAAATAGATGCCAGCTCTCGGCAGCTCTTTCCTTCTACCATGTTTCTCAAGACCAAGTTAACCTCTGGAGTCTTAGGATCACCCTTCATTAAACTCGTACAACACGCAGGTCGTGTACAAGCCCTAGAGAGACGTAAAGTGAAGGTTCCTGATTTCAAAGCACTCCCCAAGGTAATTTGAGGAAAATTTTGGCCAGAGTCTTGGGATCATAAGAAAAGTATTTGGTACAAAACATCAAAGTAACTAAAAGGTTGCCTTAACCACCCACCGTCCTGTGCATAAACAAATGAGCTATAGCTGAGATATGAGGCATGGAAGAAATGAAGTTCAAGAAAAGTAGCGATGCTGGGCAATTTCCTCTGCTGTGGATGTGAGGTGCACCAAAGTCCAGGATCGGATATAAACGTTTAAAAAAATACATACATTTCTTTCCCTCTTCTTCTCCCTCCCCCTCCTCTCTCCCTCTCTTCCTCTCCTTCTCCCTTAGGTCCCATCAGCACTCCCTCCCCATCTCTTGGTTTCACTGGGTAACTCTGGATGGCCTGGAACTCACTATGTAGACCTAACTAGCCTTGAATTCACAGAGATCTGCTTGCCTTGCCTCCCATGTATTGGGATTAAAGGTGAATGTTACCATACCCAGGCTTTTAGATACTATCTGTAAAAATTGTGTGGGGAATGACCCGCACAAGGGATTAAGAATTTCTTCCACAATTGTATGGTTCCAAGACTCCCTAAGCAAAACAAAGGCCAGCAAAGGCCAATCTGGAGCACCATCTATTCTTCCTTAGACAACTCTGAAACTCTCTTGTTGTGGACAGGGGTGCCAGACTGCATTTTTGAGCAAGCTGGGAAAACGCCATGAAAATATTGCAACATGGTGTGCCGTGTTTTGTTGATACTCATGGGAGACCTGCCCTTTCTGAAACAGAAACGGAGGGGGGAGTGGATTGGGGGGTGAGGACAGAGGGAGGGAAGGAGGAGCGACTGGGAGGAGAAACTGCAGAGGAGCTGTAAAAGTAATTAATTAATTAATTAATTAATTAATTTTTAAAAAAGAAAAAAAAAAGCTGGTAACTCCTTTCTAAAATGATGTCCTTATCACAGTCAAGAGCATTAAGTAGGACTGTCACTCTTTTGCAGTTGTGTTTTGCTTACTCTATGTGCATGGATGTTTTGTCTGCATGTATGTCTGTGTGCCATGCGCATGCCTGGTGCCTTCAGAAGGAATACGACGGCTTCAGGTTCCCTGGAACTGGAGTCGGCTGAACTGCTATACAGATGCTGGGAGTCAAGCCTGGGTCTTCGGGAAGAACAACCAGAGCTCTTAACAGCTGAGTCATCTCTCCGGCCTCCTAAATACCATCACTCTCAAAAGAAACCACTGTGAGCCAAACTCTTAGCATAAACGCCGGCAAATATTGAGAGAGAGAAAAATTACAGTGCATATTGAGGTCTTTCTAGGTCATTTCCTTCTAGGGCCGTGATCCAATGTGAGTGACCTGCCTTCTGTTGTAAGTACTTCATTTCACGTCGAGTTTATGGTCGCGTGCTTGTATGTTCTAAAGACATGATCAAATCCAAATCCTAATGGAAGCAGAGGTTATATTCTTCCTAAAACACCTCCAGAAACTCATTATTCGGTGAGCTCAATTTGCTATTCAGGCCCTGCACAACGTGGACGCATAAAGGAAATGAGAACAGTTGATCCCTGGCAATGAAAGTCGAATTTTGAGAATGGGATGTGAGAACCCTGTGGCACGAGAGAATAAGCCAAGTGTGTTAACTGGACCAGATTTATTGCAGCATCAAATATTTCTGGAAATAAGTGGATCACTGGCTGAGTCATAGGCATTTTTAACATGTCTCATTAAGGGAAGACTTTCAGAGGAGAAGCATTTTTGTAAGAGAATTTAATGCCAAGAGTAAAATGGGTACAAGCCCAATCAAATATTAAAAACTGATAAAGTTTTCACCATTTTTGTTACTTGAGTCGCGTGATACGATAAATATCTTTGTTTCCATATGCCTGAATTATGGTAGAGCTTTGTAGCTTGAGAAAACTGCAAATACATAGCAGCTGCCCAGAGTTAATTACAGTGGTGTTTCTTACAGCCAGCGAAGAATGCTCTGAGGCTGTGTGCCAGGGTGAAGATGGGGATGTATACAGTTGTTCCAATCGGAAACTTTTCACATGAAATCTGAGCTTTCGGAGACTTTCGTATATATGTGTTCTCAGTTCTTTAAAACTGCTGCGTATACTTTCAGATTTTAACGCCCTAAAAGTTAAAATTATTTTTTCAACGATTCCAATTTAAAGAAGGGCGGAGCGGACAACATACACCCTGCTGATGAATTTTTATTGAGTATTGTATTAATCGCACAAATGTATAAGGTACTGCATTACACATACATACAGTGCATAGTGATCACATCATATTAGAGTGGTTAATATTTCCATCTCCTTAAACATTATTTTGTAATATCCAGCTAGTGTATAATAATGATTATATATACTTATGAGCTACATTGCGATATTTCCATTTCTGTGTGGCAGGTACAAACGAATCTCAAGACAAAAATGCTGCGTGAGAAATCCTCTCATCACCATTGTACCCGTGGTCCCACAGGGCCGCAGTAGAGGACCGTAGCCCATCTGCAGTTGGGGAAAATTGCTACGTGTTAAGAAACCACTTGTCTCCTCACTTCTCTTTGAAAACATATTTTCTGTCTTTGATGGGTATGTGGGAGGAGGGGCACACACGGACCACAGCTCTAGCATGGGAGTCTTCCAACATGCCTGTCCCAGGGATTCAACTCGGGTCCTTGGGCTAAACAGGTGTCTTTACTGGCTGAGTCATCTCACCAGCCCAAAGGAAAGCTGGATTCTTTAAGTTCATGTTTGTAATGCTGGGACTTGAATGCTGGACTTCATACATACTAGGCAAGCACCCTGCCACTGAGGTACATCTTCAGCTCCTCTCCCTATTCCTTGCACACAGTGATGATATTCAATTATTTTTTATTTACCCATTTTGTTTTTTGAGCCAGGGCCTCACTATGTAGCTCTGGCTGTCCTGAAACTCACTCTGTAAACTAGGCTGGCCTCAGACTTAGAGAGACCCACCTGCTTTTGCCTCCATAGTGCTGGGACTAAAGGCATGTGCCACCATGCCAGACTTGGTAATATTTATCCTTTGAACACCTCTTGTGTGCACCACCATGCCTGACCCTCGGGTGCCGTGGGATAATGCTTTTGTACACTGTAAATATTTTTCACTTGTAATGATTTAATAAAATGCTGGTTGGCCAGAAACCAGGCAGGAAATATAGACAGGACAACCAGACTAGAAGAATTCTGGGAAGAGGAAAGGCAGAGTCAGTCACCAGTCAGAAGCAGAGGAAGCAAGATGAGAATGCTACACTGAGAAAATGTACCAAGCCACATGGCTAAACATAGACAAGAATTATGAGTGAATTTAAGTGGTAATAGCTAGTTAATAATAAGCCTGAGCTAATAGGCCAAATAGTTTGTAATTAATATATGCCTCTGTGTGTTTCTTTGGGACATGTGTTTGCATGGCTGTGGGACTGGATGGGACAGAAACTTCCATCTACACTTGGGGCATTCCTAGTAAGGACAATGGCATGGTTAATAGATTAGAACTGAAGTAATCTGACTAAACTCATATACTTTACATACCCACATGTAGATAACTATAGAAATACTTTTAGATGCATGAGTAATTGTACACGTATGCATTTCCTTGTTCTTCAGCATAGACACTTAGATGGAATGGCATCTCAAAAGCAATAGACATACCTAGACTCTGGATTTTGTTTCCAAATGGCATTTTTCCAACCAAAAGAATAATGAGTGCTGCCAGATGGTGGTGCCACACGTCCTTAATCCCAGCACTCAGAGGCAGAGTCAGGCAGTTATCTGTGAGATCGAGGCCAGCCTGGTGAAACCCCGTCTCAAATGAATAAATAAATAAATAAAATAAAAGAACCATGACATCCAAGCTAGGCATTGTAGTACACAGCCATAAATGCTAGTTCTCAAGAGATAAAGGCAGAAGGAGCAGACCATCTTTAAGATCTTCCTCAGCTACAAGTTCAAAGCCAGTTTGCTATACATGACCCTATATTTAAAAAGCAAACAAAAAACATAATCATAAAAGTTATACAGGAATTGGTTGTCAGAGCTCCCAAAGGTTAAAGCTGGAATAATTTAAACAGCAAATACATGTAGGACTAAAGTATTTTATTTTATTTTATTTTATTTTGAGACAGGGTTTATCTGTGTAATGTTCCTGGCTGTCGTGGAACTCACTTTGTAGGCCAGGCTGGCCTTAAACTCACAGATATCCGCCTGCCTCTGCTGCCCAAGTGCTGGGATTAAAGGCATGTGCCAGCACTGCCCGGGTTCAGAGTTTTATTTTATTTTTAGATATATTTTAGTTGTGCGTACATGTCTCTGTGTGGTTGTGTGCACATGTGTCTAGGTACTCATGGAAGTCGGGAGGCAGCAGAACCCTAGGAGCTGGGATTACAGGTACTTGTAAGCCACCTGATGTGGGTGCAGCAAACTTAACTCCAGTTCTCTGCTGGAGCCGTGAGTGCTCTTAATGCTGAACCATTTCTCCAGCTCCCATACCTCACTTTTTGAATTCTTTAGCTTGCAACAACTGTGGTGTGTCTAAGTGTTCAAATCTCTCTTCTGAGATCCCTCTCTTTTGTAATCATTCTACTGAAGTGCTGGCTTTTAGGGCCCCTAATGCACAGTCCTCTCTGCCCAAGAGCCTGGGACGTCAGTCTTCCTGATTTCATAGAACATTTCCTATTGTCCATATAAGCAGTCCGTGACATTGGCGAGCACCTAGGCTAGGTGATAGACAGCTGTAGTCCAAGCTACTCTTGAAGCTGAGGCAGGAAAACCGAGTTCAAGGCAAGCTTAGGCAGCATAGCAAAACCTCCTTTAAAAACAAAACAACAAAACAGAAAGATAGGAAAGCAGGAAGAGAAACAATGTTCATGCGCTCCGTAGCCCAGTTTCTTCACATTGTTTGGTAAGGAGAAGAACACGGGCAATTTTCAAGCAATGCTGTCAGAGGTGTCTTACTATGTACATCAAATGAACACTCGTTTCTTTAGTACAAGTTCTATTAGTTGACTTCTGAAATCCCTTCCTACTGACACAGGGCAGATTTGTGCTCATTTCTTTCTTTGGACCCGTGGTGGATGGGTTGAGACAGAATCTCAAGTAGATATAGTTGAGAATGACCTTGAACTCCTGATCCTCTTGCCTTTGTGTTCAAAGTGCTGGCTACAGCACCATAACAGCTTCAAACTCAATTTTTACTTGAATCCTTACTAATTTGGAGACCCTGCTCAAATTACTTAGGTTGCCTGAAGTGCCATCTCTTCATAACCTACCTCCTGAAGGACTGTTCATTTTTTTAAATGTTTTATGATAATAATAGAATGTTAACTGTAGCTAATAATAGATTTCATTGTGACGTTTTTATACATATACATAGATACAATATATTTCAAGTACATTTCCATTTTCCTTTCCCTATCTTGTCCCCCTTCCACTCCCATCGATCCCCTTCTTTCTCACTAGCTCCCTTTAACTTTTATTTCCTTTGGGGTGTAGGTGGCCCCATAACTTTTGTTAGAATCAGTTATAGGAACATGAGCGAAGGTGTGTTCACAGGAGCATGGACTCCTCACCTACTGTTATAGTACTGAAGGAAACCTCTGACTGTAATCCATTAATCAATAACTGTATATACTCGGAGAGAGAGGGGTCCCCTTGAGCACGTCCCAATGACAGGATGTTGACAGACTCATTCTTGTGGAGATGTCACGTAGATAATCATAGCAGCATGAGATCAAGAGTGCATCAGCTCTGTCATGGCCACAAGTTAGCTCTCCACATCACTCCCCGAACTGCCTCTGTCTCTTACATTCTTTCTACCCCCTCTTTCACGCTATTCCCTGAGCCACTGGGTTTACAGAAGCCATTTATTCTCGTCATATTTTGACCAGTTATGAGTCTCTGTAGTCAGCATTGACCACTGCGATGTAGAAGGAAGCGGCGGGGCTGCGTCCCGCCACCCGGCCGCCGGCTAGCTTTACACCCGAAATAATTACACGGAAACTGTATTCTTTTAAAACACTGCCTGGCCTATAGTTTCAGCCTCTTATTGGCTAATTCTCACATCTTCCTTTAACCCATATTTAGTAATCTGTGTAGCACCACGAGGTGTGGCTTACCAGGAGAGATCTTAACCTGCGTCCATCTCGGAGAGGAGAAGCATGGAGACTCACTATGGCGACTGCCTGAAGCGTCTCTCCCTCTTTCCCAGAATTCTGTTCTGTCTACTCCACCTACCTAATTTTCTGTCTCTTAAAGGGCCAAGGCAGTATCTTTATTAATAATGAAAGTAACACATAGACACTCCTCCATCACTGCGATGTCCAAAGCTAGTGGCAACATTAGTCAATGGGCACAAATAAAACTGTTTATCGGACAATTTGATAGCAACATCATGTGGACTAAGTGAAACAATGGCAGTGCATCCTCACCATAGGTACCAAAAGTGAAGTTCTTCCTTAGTAAGCCTTAAATCTAGCGGAAAAACAATTGGCTATTACCATAACAGAATTGCCACTATTGCCATCAATGAGCACAGCTTTTGTGGCCCAGCAGCAGTACTGTCCCAGGGTCTACAGCTGGCAGGACAGTCGATAATAATTCCTCCCCAGCAGACTGCAAAGTACCTTCTGACACTATGAGGGCTAGCCAGCAGGGAAGAAGAGTTCACCTAAGTGGACTAATGCAGTGTTGGGGGCTTGAACCCAAGGCTTCAGCAATCAAGGGGCAAACTCGACCAAGTAAGCTAAACAGAAAAGTACTTTTATGTTACACATTGCGTAAATTAGGTGAAATAAAAGAAATAGCTCACTTACACATCGAGATGGTTTGAACGTATCTCTTAATCTTTGAAAACTAAACAAATATTTGTTGAATGAATGATACGCCATTATTTATTTATTTACTTCATTTGTGAGGCAGGGTCTCCTTGTATAGCCCAAACTGGCCTGGGCCTCACCAGTCCTCCAGAGACTCAGCCTCCTTGCTGACAAAATTGTAGGCATGCTCTCCGACTCCTGATTACTTCTTTCATCATTATTGCTAATCTAAAAGATGGAGGGAAAGAAAATAATGATAAATTTAAATTTTGCTAAACTTTTATTTATATTATGGTGAAAGAAAAATAAAATATATTCCTTATTCATCCCAAGATTCCTAGCTGGCATATCTATATTTTTAAAAAGGCAGATTACCATGGAGAGAATATGACAGATTTATTTCAATTTCTTAAATACCCACCAGGGAGAAAAAAAAACCTCCTTCATTTGACATGTAACATGTGTTTGGGGAATATCATGAGTTACATCAAACTATAATAACCATACACGTCAGACTGGCATTTGGCAGTTGGCAGAGAGGAATTGGGTAACCACCGTGAAGTGGTTATTTCCAATCAGCCATGCATCCATGGATGGTTTGTGAACCATGGTTAATTTAATATCCACACATGCTTATTAGAAGTATTCAGCCTCTTGCTATAATCAACTTGTTTATATATTTACAAGTAATGACTTTCTGCTTATTTTAATTAAGAAACCCTTCATTCATTAGGATCTGCTGACTAATATAATCCTTTCCAATGATGCAAACTGGTATTTACTGCGGTCGCAGGAAGGGCAGGTTGACAAATTGCCACAGACATCCCGGAAGAGATCTTGATTAATCTGTTCCTGGAGGAATTAAATCAGATAAACATTTTGGGGGAAAATTTTATAATGTATGTCAAATGGTACTAAATTCTATATATCTTTTGACCTAGCAATTTCTTTTCTAGGAATTTAACCTGCGACCGTTGCCTAAGTATATTTTAATTGAAGCCTTGATTGTAACTAGATATATTTGATAGCAGCAATAAAGAAATATGAGCTCAGCCAGGTGGTGGTAATGCATGCCTTTAATCCCAGCACTCAGGAGGCAGAGGCAGGTGGATGTCTGTGATTTCAAGGCCAGCCTGATCTACAGAGAAAGTTCCAGTTCCAGAACAGCCAGGATTACATGGAAAAACCCTGTCTGAAAAGAAAAGAAAAAGAACTGTGTAGCATCGAAATGCTGATGATGAGATAAATATTATAACTATCTACTGGACTGCTCCATAACCGTGAAGAAGAATGAGTAAAACGCATGCAATTGCATCAAAAGATATCTATAGTATAATGTTTCAGGTAAATGATGAGCATACATATATTGTACTTTTATTTGTGTTGAAAACAAAAACACCCATATGTTTATAACAAATTACAAAAGATTAACCGGAACCATAAGTATCCTCTTGCAGAAGGGGCTGCAGGGGAAGAGAGAATTGGCCACTGGTAGGTTGCTCATGGCTCAGTGCTTGGCCCCACCTCCATTTGCGTATAGCAGCATGGAATGGACTCAATAGGTTATAGTTTTTAAGAAGAAAGAAAGGACATGAAGTTGAGAAGGAAATGTGTTGGAGAGGCCTAGGGAGAACTATCATAACAAGGGATGTTATGATAGATATATCTAAGATATATTATAACATATATACAATTTCCTACAGATCAATTTTTGAAAGTGGACGGCTTTTCCCTGGGCCATATGTAGGTTTTGTAGTTTGTTTATTTGTTTTGTTTGTTGTCAGAGACGAGGTTTCAGCATGTAGCTCTGGCTATCCCGGAACTCGGTATGTAGACCAAGCTGGCCTCTGCCTCTGTCTCTGGAGTGCTGGGATTCAAGGCGTGGGCCACCACACCTGGTTCATACTTAGTTATGTTGTCAATCAAATTTATAAACAATCTTAAAAATATCATTTCAGCAAGAAGGAGTTCCTTGGTCACGGCCCAAATTCTTCAGTCTCTCTTTCTCACCGTGTTCCCCACAGCCTGTGAGCGTGCTATCATTTCTACCTCTCCACTGTTCTTAGTTGTACCCCCCCCCCCCACACACACACCTTTTCCTTTCCATTTTTCTGCGCAGTTCTAGGGCTGGAACCCGGAGCACTCTTCACAGAAGACTGGTGGGACTCCACCAGCCCTTTGACTTTCTTTACCCAGTATTATAGACCCTTTGACTTTCTTTACCTGGTATTATAGACCCTTTTGACCTGCCGACCATTCAGTTACCTACTACTGAATCTCTCATCCTTCAGTTTCTCTTCCTGGGCAGCACCCTTCCTCTGTCCTGGGCTGGTAGCAGCAATATCTTCCTACTGCCCAACAGTGCGCCTGTGCACAGTGTTCCTTCCTTTCAGTAGTGCACCCTTTAAAGACAGGCTGCCCAGGCGTCTTCGTTCTCGTGGCCTGTGTCAGTCCACAATTGCACATACAGCTTCCAGGCCCCTACATGGTAAAAAGCTGACCCTTTTGGCCATAAGAGTCTCCATCTTCATCACTCAGAGAACCCACTAAATTTTTCCAGCCCTCAGTAATACCTTCCTCATCAAACTCCTCCAAATTCTCATTTGTCACTTTCTTTGAGTCCTCTTAGAGCCATGCATACATGTTCCTTGGGATGTGTAGAAGCTCCCCAAGAATGGCTGCCATATTTCGTACGCTGATGGCTTCCACAGTTGTGCCTTGAGCTTTGCCAGCCTGTGAGCCCAACAGGGTAACAGATCCATACTCTGACGGCTGTTCTCATTTGCTTTTGTGGGATCCTGTCAGGCAAAGTACTTCTCAAGTATTTCTGGGAGAGCCGGGCGGTGGTGGCGCACGCCTTTAATCCCAGCACTCGGGAGGCAGAGGCAGGCGGATCTCTGTGAGTTCGAGGCCAGCCTGGTCTACAAGAGCTAGGTCCAGGACAGGCTCTAAAAAAAAAAAAAAGCTGCAGAGAAACCCTGTCTTGAAAAACCAAAAAAAAAAAAAAAAAGTATTTCTGGGAGGCACCAAACGGGACCTCACCAATGCCAATGCTCCACGTGCCCCTCACCCCATCCACAGCCCAGGTCCGCTACCATACACGATTTCTTTCCTCATTTCCTGCTCTCACCCCCTGCCAGGGACCAATGCCCCCCACTGGGCACCACTGCTGCTTCCACTGGATACCACCGTGTTCGCTAGGCACTAGCCTCCTGCAGACACCACTACAATTATATTTCTCTGTGCTTGCCACACTGCTGTGAACCTAACAGTCTCTCACAGACATTAGCTGTTGAATGAAGGATGATATTCACTAGGCCATGCTTTGATTTGCTTTTTCAGCGATGGAGATAGGTTGCACTGATTTATCCTCACGCTCTCTCCAGCATCCTTGCGACCGACACAGACATGTGTGAAGTGGTTTTTTTAGGACTCGGGGTTCACTGTCTAGAGCTGTTGAGTAAAGTAATCCTAGCAGCCTTAGTTGCCAGGCCAAATCAGTGGCTCCCGCGCTGATGTGTTTTGATCCTTTTATAGAAGCTTCCTACCTCTGGGTCTTCAAAGTTCAAATCCAAGTAGGAGTGGCTCTCAAATTTCAGGAAAGTTCAACTCACACCTCTAACAAAGTTGCTTTGTGCCCATCTGCTAAGGCAAAGAGAGCGGTTCACGCAGTTCTCACAAGGAGAGAATTGAGGACATAAAACAATCAGAGACGGGCTTTCCCAGTAAGGAGTGCCAGGGAAATGCAGCTAGGAATGAAGGGACAGACGAGCTGAGAGTGAAGGTGGAGAAGGGATGATCAGAAGACGCTTTATGAGTGTTTGTTTCCTACGCTGGCACTTACTATTACCATTCAAATGGTTCCCAGAGGCTTTGAAGTTAACAGCTCCTGGGGTTCCAACCCACTAGACCCAAGGTCAAGTAAACCTGGTGGTGAGAAAGGCTTGCAGGGGGGGGGGGCTCAAATGGGAGGAAAGCTATCCTGGGTTTCTTTTCATGTATTTGAAAGAATACTTTATAATAAAGTAAAGGCAAAAAAAAAATGTAATCCTGTAGGTTCTTTGATAGTCTTAGTAAAATAAACACTTCAGATCGTACAAATTAAGTTCGAAACTTACTGTGACATCTGCACAATGAGAGAATGTGACATATCTTAAGAACAAACTTGAGAGGCTGAAATTCCTGGCACTTTCGTAGCAGACATGACTTCAGTTTCTAAACCATAGTGTCCAAGTTTTTGCAACCTCTACTTTCATATGAACTTTTTAAAACGTTTCTAGGAACCTTTAGCATGTGTCTCACTCAAGAAAATGCCATAAGTAATTCTGTATTCATACAAAGGGGAGATGTGGAGTGATTGTCTATCTAATAGTTTCATTTCCCATAGAATATAAAACATGAAATCCAATTGAGATAGTTTCCTAGCACTATTTATTACTTATTCACTGCAATGTTAGAAGTCGACCCAAGGGAAATGACAGTCTTTAAAATGTTTTATATAGATCAAATACATTTGTCGATTATATGCTAATAACACTGGAGTTGTTGATAGACGAATATTATATAATGTTCAGAACCTGGGCTCACATATATGGAGGCCTATACATTTTGAATGTATAAAGCTTGTACATTTTGAATGCCCAAATTCTAAGGCCAGGCGTACTTTAATCCCAGCACTTGGGAGGTAAAGGCAGGTGGATCTCTATGAGTTCAAGGCTAGCCTTACCTACATAGTGAGTTTCAGGACTTCCAGAGCTACAAAGAGATACCTTGTCAAAAACAAAATCCTTCTGCCTTTCTATGGGTTAGAACTCAAGTCATCATGCTTGGGCAGCAAGGTCTTTTCCCCACTGACCCATCAGGTCAGCCTAATTTTTTGTTTTGTTTTTTGAGAGAGGGTTTCTGTGTATAACAGCCCTGGCTGTCCTGGAACTCACTCTGTGGACCAGGCTGACCTTGAACTCACTGAGAAACACCTGCTTCTGCCTCTCCAGTGCTGGGATTAATGGCAGGCATCAGGTTGGAGAGATGACTCAGCACTCAGCGATTAAGAGCCCTGACTGCTCCTCCGGGGAACCTGGGTTCAATTCCCAGTACCCACGTGGCAGCTAACAACTCCATGATCCAAGATCTGACACCCTTACAGAGACATATATACAAATAAGAATAATAAATTATCAAAACTAAAAATAAAAAAATAAAGGTATGTAACACCACCACCTAGCCCTAGCTTTAGGCTTTTTTTTTTTTTTTTTTTTTTGGTTTTTCGAGACAGGGTTTCCCTGTAGTTTCTAGAGCCTGTCCTGGAACTAGCTCTTGTAGACCAGGCTGGCCTCGAACTACCGAGTGTAGCTTTAGGCTTATTTGTATTTGTCTTAATCCCATTTGAGGCCTTGGACATATATAAAATGCATAGTTGCTCATTTTCTAGAATCCATTTGCCTGATAAATTAATGCTTACCAGGCATGGTAGCACACATGGGATTCAGCACTTAGAAGGCAGAGGCAGGTGGATCTCTGCATTCGAGGCCAACCTGGTCTGCATAGTGAGTTCCAGGACAGCCAGGGCTACATAGTAAGACCATGTCTTAAAAAAAAACTCTCAGAAGAGAGTTTCTGCTGGGTAGCGGTGACTGTACACTCCTTTAATCCCAGCACTCAGGAGAAAGAGGCAGGCAGATCTATGTGAGTTCAAGACCAGCTTGGTCTGCAGAGCAAGTTCCAGGACAGGGAGGGTCCAAAGCTACACAGAAAAACCCGGTATCAGAAAGCTAAAAAAAGAAAAAAGAAAAAGAAAAGAAAGAAGGGAAGGAAGGAAGGAAGAAAGGAAGGAAGGAAGAAAGGAAAGAAGGAAGGAAGGAAGGAAGGAAGGAAGGAAGGAAGGAAGGAAGGAAGAAAAAGAACAGTTTCCTTTGGTTTCTAGGTCTTCATTTTGAAGGCTCCCTGTCATACAGTACTTTGGTTAAATAGCTTCACTGAGTCAAACACAGAAAGTTGAGGCATGGGGAATCACTGACAGTTTAAGTCAGAACGGGCTACAGAGTGAGTTCCAGGCTGGCAGGTTACAGTGTGACATTCTGTCCAAAGCGGAGGTCAAAATCATTGTTTTTCTCTTGTTACTCATTGTAAGAGGGTCCCCTATGATCCCTGTGATGGAAAAAGAAGAGATATTGCCTTTTCTCTGTGGCATAAACTTTTGAGGAAGCTTACTTCTGACAGCACCCCTATTTTTTCTTAAGGAAAATGTATTCTTCTCCCGGGTTCCTTCAGTTAGGCCAAACTTCCTGTGCAGAGCTAGGAACGGTACATAGACAGGGACAGTACTTGATCGCTGGGTCATAGCCTGCCTAGGTTTACTACTGCTGACTGAACCAGGGCAAGAGTTCGGCCATCAAACTAAATTATTTGTCCTCAAGTGCATAATTTTTAAGGCAATCTTTTAGAATGCTTGGAGGGTACCATAGTGACCCCTGAGGTAGTAGCTCAGAACTTCATGTTCATAACTTGCAATCCACAGTTTCCTGGCAGTGTGCTCATAGTAGGTGCCACTTTCAAAGCCCCATCAAGAGGAATCCTTGAGAACCCCCATACTGCGATTGTAGATACAGTTCCCCGCGGCTTCCTGCTCATCAAAGGACGATTGGCTGGCTTCCCCACCTGAAAGACTGACACCGCGATTCTCCACTTCCTTCTGAGGGAAATCCCTCGTCTCATCTCAGATAACATTGAGCCAAACACAAAATCCGATCACAAGAGTCCACAGTCTGCTTCCCAAAGGCTGACTTATTTAATCTTCTATGATACCAAGTGAGACTAGTTTTCATGCAGTCTAGCCAGATCCACTTCAGTTTCTTGTCAGCCTTTCTTCCACATGAAGGCCCCACTCTTTTTCCTTTCAACCAGACGTCTATTGAGAGAAAATCACTGCCCTGAAAGGCACCATCATTTCCCAGATCCTAACTTAGGTCATCCGTAGCAAAAGGAGGCACCGTGTGGAAAGCCATTTGACATCACTAAGCATATCGACTAGCTGTTTGCTTCTGAAAGAAGACCAAGGAATTTTATTCCAAAGGACACTCACTGAAGCAGATCCCCACCCCCTCCTCTACCTCAAACAGGACCTGCTTTTCTGAATACGTTCCTTCCAGATCCTGTGTCAATCCTAGCTAGTTCATCTGGGCATAGTGCTACAACTGTAATGGATCTCAGCACTTAGGAAGTTGAGTCAGGATGGAAAATTCAAGGTTAGCCTCTGCTACGAAGGGAGTTCAAGCCAGGACTAAATGAGAATTTGTGCCAGAAATCAGAACAAAACAAACTACAAAGGCTACCCAGTTCAAGTCCTTCCTCCTAGAAGCTTTGGCCCACCATCCTTGACCACCAGACATCTCCTTCCAATGACACACAACAGATGTTCCCCATAGTGCTCAGCACCATTGCTCAGACAGGGACAGCCTGGAAACTCCTTTTGTGTGACTGCCGTGAACTTTGATGAGCTTCTCTCGGGCCCTCCCGAACTCGCTCCTGCTGTGCTTGTCACCCAACAAGTCACCAATGAGTGATTGATAGAAATAATCTAAAATACCCTGCTGCTCCCAACAATGGGAATTTTCTATCATTTGTTCCATGCTCACGGCATCCCAGTAGGTGTTAGCATTATCTCCTTTACATGGATGAGAAGACTGAGATTCAGAAAGATAAATGGCTTCTCTGAGACCACAAGACTGGGTAATACCAAAACAACACAATGACTCCCAAGGCACTGTTATTTCAAACCACTTCCGAAGGGTTTTTTTGTTGTTGTTGTTTTGTTTTGTTTTGTTTTGTGACTGGAACATGGGATGTGTGGAAGGGTATACACTGAAACTGTGGCGGGGCCTATATGAGAAAGACCTTGCGTAGCAAGTTCTGAAAGACACACATAATTTAGTGAGCAATGGCGGGTTTCTGGGGCCTGTTGAGAACAAAAATGACACTAAGAATGTTGGGTGTTAGGAAGAAGATTCATGTAACCTTGGGACACAAAGCAGGAGTGGAGGAAAGACAGCAATAATCCATGAGAAACAGTAGTTAGAACTCAAGAGAACACGGTGAAGATGCAGGGGGAAAAAAAGGAAGCAATTACAGAAACACAGAAGAATACGAGTCCTATGCTCCTAGCTCAACTTCCAGAGTCAAAGCGCAGAAAATGATGGCCTTACACCGAATGACCCCGCTTTAGCTTGGCATCCCTGTCTCATTTCTTCTAAGCCTTGCCTCTTCTCCCCCTGTGACACAGGACTTTTCTGTTGAGTATTTGGTTTGGTTTGGTTTTTTAAAAGTTAAACAGAAGATTGTTCCCACTTGGAGCAGAATCACAGTATTACATTTTCAGGGCTAAAACAGAGTAAAGCATGTTTCTTCCTAGTTCAGGCTTAAGACTAAAGAAAGCCTCTGACAAATTGTGAAATTTAAGGGCATAGGTACGCCTTCGTGGCTGCGTGCACGCTTATCATGTTCAAGGCCTTGGATCTCCTCTTCCTCCATGCTGCAAAACCAAAAAATGAAGCTGAAAGCTGATCTGACAAAGCATGAATCATGGACACTTTCTGAGGGATTCTAAGGAACGAACCAGGGCCCAGTGCACTAACTAAGCACGCACTGTAGCACTAAGCCACAGCCTTAGCCCCAGGAACCATTTTATTTTTAATTTAGCAAGGAAGAGAAATGTCAGAAATATTTAATCTACAAGTTCAAATGTAAAGAAAAATAATTGCATTTTTTTTGAGACAAGGTCTCACTGTGTAGCCCCCGATGGGCCGGAACTTGCTACGCTATGGAGACCACTAGGCTGACCTTAATCTCATAGACATCCACCTATCTCGGCCTCCCAAGTACTCGGATTAAAGGTATTTTTTCTTAAGACCTCGTCACTAAATTAAAACTGTCTACCGACCTAAATTAATTTTTGATACCTGGTTTTTGTTGTTTCTTACTTATTCCCTCTTCACTCTTCTCCAGCTAGATTGCTCTAGAATCCTATTTATTATTTTTACTTTTATATCTACAGAAGTATGTTTAGATAATGCTCATACAAATTTTCTCCTGTGACTCTCCACCCAATAACAAAGACTCACATCAAATGTCTCTCAGTGGCTTCAAATATTTGGCCCCTTGAGATAATATTCCAATAAGACGTTAAACACATTGTGGGGATATGGAAACCACACGAAAGGACTACGACTTTATTAATACAGGGTTGAGTATGTGCTTTCCCACTGAGGGAAGGAAATGCGAGCATTTAGAAGCGCATGTGCTCTATGGGCTGCTTTGATACTCAGAGATCCAAGGAGGCGTCTTCGTTCGTAATCCAAATAGGTCTGACTTTCCAACCTGCCCCTCCAGCTCTCCTTACGGGCTTTCCTGTTTCAACACTAGAAGGATTAAGACCCAAAACGTTTGCACTGCAAAAAGTTTTCCTGTTGCAATGCAGTCTGGAAGCCCTACTCTACTGTGCCTGTATTTGGTGTGCGCATTGTAATCAAAGCCATGTGTGACGATTTGTATTTCAAACATGTTGTCCTCCAATATGTTCTGAGTTACAGCCTTTGAAAATATGGGATAGCTTCAACACAAAGCCAGCTGAAAGGCTAATCTCCCCGTTGTTACACATTAATTAGTGAAACCTGTCACTGAAACTTTTCTTGTGATAGAAACTATCAGGTCTTTCATCTGACTCCTAAGCACCATTCTGAAAACAGCAGAGAAGGAACTGAAAAGACAGAAAGGAAATTTCATTTTATGGAACAATAGGAGAGAGAGTCTTTAAAAATCTAGGGACGTTCACAAACAACCAATGAAAGCTACCGGGAGGCAGCTCCATGCCAGGGGTCCCTTTACAGTATTAGCAAATCTCCTCCCTTCCTCATCTTCTCCCGAATCCAAGGAACAGAGGCAGAAGGATGATGAGTTCGAAGCCAGTCTGGGCTACATAATCAGCTCCAGCTCAGGTGGTGCTGAGCAACAGGCTGGTTCAACATCAGCAGCAAAGAATACAAACAAATTAAAACATTTTTTTAAATGGCTTAGTTAAAAAAAAAAAAAGCACCAATGGAAATCTTAAAAATCAATATCCGACAAGGTACAGTGGGAAGATTTATAGAATTAGATGAAAATTCAGAAACATGTTAAACTAAAACTAAACAAGCTACCTGTCGAGCCACTTCTAGTAGATGCGCTGGATTTGCCAAACTTGCATTTGAGTAAATAATATACTCAAAGAGTTCTCCAGAAACGGCAACTTTTTTCAAGAGCTAAAAAAGCCAAAAGCCAAAGACTAAAATTGGGCTTTCTGATTTTGTACAAATGGTATTTGTGCAAGCGTTATTGTGCTCTGTCCTCAAGCTAGAAGAGGCTTGATGGGCGCTAGAGGAGATCTGCCTGGTGTGAGAACAGAAGGCAAACACGCATACACTAAGTGGAGGACACGGTTTTTGTTTTGGGGAGTGAAAACGATTACTTAATGCTAAAACAAAACAAAATGGAAGCCAAGGACACCGTTTCTTAACAGGGACGAGTTGAGAAATACTTGGTTGCTGATAAAATGCTTTTCCTTGCTCTAAATTGGACTGGTTTGGTCTATTTACTGGTTTACTTTGCATGTGCCTTGAAACTCAAGCTTTAAACTAAAAGAGAGCTTTCTTCCTCAGCACTGGGATGTATGTGCATGTTGGGGGGTGGGCACTTTATAAAGCAAAAGAGACAAAAAGGACTGGGGTATGGGTCTGAAACTAGGACGTACTTCCTTACACATAATCTGACTCTTTGTTTTCTGTTCTGGAACCCCTGAGCCTCTCATCTGCAGGGTCTACCAGTGAGCACAGCGACAGCCACAAAAGCCCAGCTTTACAAACCAAGCAGAATACACAGCAATCCCTTCCTTTTCTCCGTCTGCACTGAAAGGCTACACCAGAAACCCAGTACCAAGCACAGTCCCTTTTAACTGAGCTGATAGAGCTTTGGATAATTGTTTTTATGATTTTCCTACACAAATATATACCATACAGTCAGCATCTGCGTACCCCACTCTTGTTGATTGTTACTTTCTCTTTTTTCCTCCCGTATCCCCCATTTTCTTTCTGTTTTGATGCTGGCCATTAAACTCAGGGCTTTATGCATGCTAAGCACACTTCCTAGCACTAATGGCACTGAGCCCCACAGCCAACCCCCCCCCCTCACACACACACACACTCTCTCTAATTTAAAATTGTCATTGGTTCCACCTAATCCAAGGAGATCAGGAAAGAGATCCACCTTTACCCGTTCGACCTAACTGAACAGTACATGCCTTTGACAGGTACAGCTGGGTATCTAACACTGCAATTATTATGATATTATCTGACTACACCACAAGTTAACATTGAAAGCAGAGAAAAAGACACTTTCTGAGTAGTTAATCCCGAAGCCCCAACTATCACTCTTTCTGTGGAGAAATAAATGATGGGTTTAAAATAAGCTAAAATTGTAAAAGGAAATTTTGGAACCTAACTGCAGAGTAGACAGTACTGGTTGTACTGAAAAGATTTGGTGGAATATACTTCATTGCTCAGCAAGTGTATATGAACTAAGGGTTGCTTCTTGCTGGGTTAAAGTAGATTATCTCTTTAATATAATGGGAAAACAAACATTTAGGACCCATAATACTAAACATTGCTTTTAGAATAAGTTTTTCCTTTCAGCTAACACTTTTGGAATGTCTGCTTAACAGAACTACAGAGAAAGTGAAAGAATTATTGTTCTGACTCTTTATAGGGAAGCAATGGCATTCTTCCTGAAGTGTTAGAAACTCTCCTGACAGCACAGTATTTATAACATAACCATTTTAATATGTCATGATCACTGACACAGAAAGCCACAGAAACCTGGGAGAAGATGTTGGCCTTAAGGAATAGGAAATGATCAGAAATACAAATGGGCTTTGGCTTTGCTTCTAAGTTAAATGTTAAGTCAAACCAACAGATGCACAGGGATCCAGAATCTACTTCCTGTTTGTACTTGCCAGTTTGTCCCTAAATCTATATCTCTGTCTCCAACTGGTGGTCCAATCTCATTTGCAAAATTAAGACAATTGAGACAGTTATACATGATAGAAAAAAATCTACCTCACACAAGAATTCAGGCTTTCCTTGATTGGCTATGCCATTTTGATAAACTGAATATGTTTTCCCGTTACTGGGGATGGAACCCAGAGCCTTGCATACGCTAAACAAATACTCTATCATGTGGCTGCATCTCCTACCCCAGCTATCCTGAGTCTTTAAGCATCAATGGCGAATGAGTAGACATGTTGGCAATAAATAATTGTTTCATGAGTTTTGATGGTTGTTGTATTGTTCCCTATAAAATGGTAGCTTTAAAATGTACATATGTAATAGATTCACCTGGGACAATTATATAAATGGAAGAATCGTAGGCCTTGTCACTGAGAAATTTAATTTCATTTATTTAAGTTGTATCTGAGAAAATTTGATACAGGTGACGAGAGCTCACAAACCAGGCTAACTCAGAGCCAGCATTCTGTGGAAGTCCCTAATAAAAAATAAATGCAACTAAGCTACACAATATAGGCCATGGAAACAAACGCATCGGTTACGGACTCGGTGAACTCATTTATTGGAGAGCAATGCGCCAAGACCGTCATATAACAGCACACACTTTGCATTTTCTTTAACACCTACCTATTTATCTCGTTTCCCTGTCTCTTACTCCGTTCTGTCCATATAAACACAGTTGTCTCTCGACACGTTACAACATCCCATTAATTTAATGAATTGATCCAGTTTAAGTATGCACAATCATTTCACGGTTAGTATTGAATGTTTTCTGATGTGACTGACATGTTGGCTTTGACTAGATATAACTATCCTTTGGGTTTTCACCGTCTAATGGAAGTACTGGAAATGCTCTGGAAGACTTCCTTGAGAACGTTCCCCAAAGCTTAAAGAGGTTCCTGGGATGGTCCTTAGATTGTGCCTTGAATATAACCATTCACGAGAAGAAAAGGCTCATGGCACAAACAATGAAAAGTAGGTTTACAAACTATATATATATAATAAGCTTGAGACCAAAGCTCAAACTGAGAATCAGCGAGGCGCCCCTCACTCCTTGCGTTCTAGATGATACATTTTGAAGTCAGCCATAGTTGGGTAAAATGCCATGCCCTGGACTTCTAGCACTCAGTACACTAAGGTGGGAGAAAGACATGCCTTAGCTAAGCAATCCCCTTTCCTAATTCAACTACAAATCAGCTTTGAACATTAGACTACTTGGGATGCATTCTTCAAGTGTAAACCACTGCTCATGTGTGCATCTACAGAGACCCTTTGCAAAATGCCACAAGTGAACTGAACGGTGGTAGCGCGCGCCTTTAATCCCGGCACTCAGAAGGCAGAGGCAGGCGCATCTCTGAGTTTGAGGCCAGCCTGGTCTACAGAGCAAGGGGCAGCCAGGGCTATACAGAGAAACCCTCTCTCAAAAAAAAAACAATAAAATAATAATAGAAATAATAAACACAAGTGTACAATTACCCTTTCAGAACAGATTTAATAAAATATCGAGTGTATATTGAGATTTTACATTTTCAATGGTCATTTATTTTGTGATTGAGTATTTGTTGAAAAGAAAATAATTTAAGCTTACTTTCTAATTCAAAGGTGTCTCCAGACTTTATTTTCTTTTTAAAAGATAGAAGTTGTCATCAGATGTACAGATCCACAGTCAATCAGTGGCCGAGCTCTGGGAGTCAGTCCTTCTGAAGAAAGGGAGGAGGGATTGTCATAGAGTGGGGCATGTTAATGTCATGACAGGGGAACCCACAGAGACAGCTGACCTGAGCACTTGGGAGCTTATGGATTCTGGACCTACAGCTAGGAAGCCCGCATGAGACTGACTTAGGCCCTCTGCATGTGTGTGACAGTTGTGTAGCTTGGTCTCTTTGTGGAGCTCCTAGCAGTGGGATCAGGACCCGTCCCTGGCACTTGAGCTGGCCTTTCAGAACATTACTCTTGCTGGGGAGCCTGGCCTAGCCTTGCCACAGGGGGAGGAGCTTAGCCCTGTCTCAACTTGAAGTGTCAGGTTTTGTTGACTCCCATGGGAGGCCTGCCCCTGTCTGATAGAGATGGAGGAGGGCTGAATGGGTGGAGGTGGCTCTCCATGGGAGGAGAGGAAGGAGGGGAAACTGCTATTGGGATGGAAAATAAATGGAAAAAAATAATTAAGAAAGATAAAAGTTGGTTCTGGTCCCTAATTCTCATACTGAAGTAATACCTTCCAACTATTTCCTAATCCAAAATGACTGCCCTTTGAATGGCAATATTGGAGTTTAAATTTGACATTTTAATAGCAGTGTTATGCAGTTAGTCAATGCACAGTTAAGGGGAATCACATACATGCAACCCCGATATGTACAAATCAGAGATTAAGACTTCCTCAGCTTTACTCAGATAAGGAAAGTATGCAGTTACAACAGGGCTCACTAAAGAGCGGGTCGCATCCATATTGACCAGACGATCCATGCAATTTTCCATTTCACCAGTTCAGAGAGCAAAGCTTCAGGTTTGAAGCGCTACATCACCGTGAAAGCAATTTAAAGTTTCAAGGATCCACAGCAAATACAGCATTTTCCTAACTTAGCATTTTTTGTGTCCTTCCCCCATATTCTAAATATCTTTTTCATCATTTTTAAATTCATTTTTTAAAACAATCTTTTCTCATTTTACATACCAATGCCAGTTCCCACTCCCTCCTCTCCTCCCACTAGCCACACCTCCCATCCATCCCCCATTTGCACCTCAGAGAGGGTAAGGCTTCCCATAGGGAGTCAACGAAGTCCAGCAGCACTTTTTGGCAGAACCAAGGCCCTCCCTCCTGTATCTAGGCTGAGCAAGGTATCCCTCCATAGAGAATGGGCTCCAAGATGCCAGTTCAAGCACTAGGGATAAATCCTAGCCCCACTGCCAGTGGCCCCACAGACTGCCCCAACCACACAACTGTCCCCCACATTCAGAGGGTCTAGTTGGGTCTTATACAGGTTCCCCAGCTGATAGTCCAAGTCAGTGAGCTCCCACTAGCTCAGGTAAGGTGTTTCTGTGGGTGTCCCCATCATGGTCTTGGCCCCTTTGTTCATATTATCACTCCTCCCTCTCTTTGGACTCTGGGAGCTTGGCCCAGTGCTTAGCTGTGGATCTCTGCATCTGCTTCCATCAGTTGCTGGACGAAGGTCTATGATGACAATTAAGATAGTCATCAATCGGCCGGGCGGTGGTGGCGCACGCCTTTAATCCCAGCACTCAGGAGGCAGAGGCAGGCGGATCTCTGAGTTCGAGGCCAGCCTGGTTTACAAGAGCTAGCTCCAGGACAGGCTCTAGAAACTACAGGGAAACCCGGTCTCGAAAAACAAAAAAAAAAAAAAAAAAAAAAAGAAAAAAAAAGGATAGTCATCAATCTGATTACAGGGGACAGCCAATTCAGGCACCCTCTCCACTACAGTTTAGGGTCTACAAGGACTCTGTCTTAAAACATGCAGTTGAGACTTTCTGAGATCTTTAAGTCTTCAAAATACATGGGAGGGGAAGAAACGCTTCCTGACTTGATAGTTTGCCTGTAGAAAGCAATGGCATGAAAAGATCTAACTGAAAAAAATATTAATCATCCTATAGCAGAGCATTTTTGTACTTTTTAAAGTGAAGAGTTTCTTATTTTGACTTATTTTGTTTTCACGCAGGGTAGCCAAAGCTGTGTCGCAAATTCATGATTTTTCTGCCTCAGACTCCTGAGTACTATGATTACAGACAGAGGTCAGCTTGTCATACCTGGATCAAGACTCACTTTTCCCTATGGAGCTGGAGAAGCCCCACTGCCACCCTCAAACCATAGGGGAATGCATTATAACATAATGAAACCAGAAGAATGACTATAAAGTAATAAGAACAGAGGCTATTATTTATTTTGTTTTGATTTTTTTCATCTCAAACGAAACAACAGTCACCTCAGGAGTCCATAAAGTTATTCTAACAATGCTGACATTGGTCAAAACATTTCAGGACATCTCCTTGGGAATTGCTTTAGAGGCTAGCTTCCAAGCTCCACAGAAAAAAATCTTTCTCATTACTCAATAGTCACACTCACATAATACTGACATGAATTTAGCAGGGAAAACTGGAAAATTTAGAGCATAAGACCTAATGGATTTTTGCATGTGAGTGTATACTATCATTGACTTTTAAGGTCAGAATCAAGCTGTGAACGAAGGTAAAAGTTTGATCCAATTTAAGTACTCAACTCTAGTTCTTAATCAAAGCATAAGTGTATTCATTGGAACATGATGAACAAATAGACATCTAATAACATAAACCTTATGTGTTTAAATATGCGTGCCTATGTCCATAATCCTACATGTCTGATCTAATGATCATATTTATGAAGTTTGGTGTTTCTCAGATGTCCCCAGTCTCCATCTGTTATCTAAAATATGTATTGATTTGTTCACCAATATAAAATGTGATTTGATTTTAATAAAATATTCCATATTATTAAAAATAGAAAACTACCCCAAAGCAACAAAACAATAACAACCTGCAAATGGAAAAGAAAGGAGCTAACATTTTCTCAGAGACAAGGTCTTTATGGACATTTTTTTCTTTGTTTAGTCTTTAGAACAAGCCTGGGACATAATTATTATCACAGTGTAGCTAGCTCACAAACAACCTTGTAGCTTACCTTTCCAGGAATCTATCTTTCTTTCTTTCTTTCTTTCTTTCTTTCTTTCTTTCTTTCTTTCTTTCTTTCTTTCTTTCCTTTTTTCTTTCTTTCTGTTGTTGTTTCTGTATTTGGTTTATCTGTGTACCCCTGGCTGTCCAGGAACTCACTCTGCAGACCAGGCTGGCTTCGAACTCACTCACAGAGATTCACCTGCCTCTGCCTCCCAAGTGTTGGGATTACAGGCATGCACCACCTTTGCCTAGCTCGAAGAGTTATTTTTAAACAACCATTATAATTCCCCATTGCCTATTTCACTATTTCAAAACATAGTTTTTGTTCCTAAATGCAAGCACAGAGTAAAATTTCAGCAACATTGTTATAAGCTTTATTATATAAACTTTATAATATAAAGAGTAAAAATCAAAAATCAAATTTCCTTGACTGGTTTTTCTTTCTTTCTCTTCTTTTCCATCTGAGAGAGAGAGAGAGAGAGAGAGAGAGAGAGAGAGAGAGAGAGAGAGAGAGAGAGAGAGAGAGAGAAAGGGTCTCATCTCTTCCAGGTTGGCCTTCAATTCTCTTATGTAACTGAGAATAACCTTTTAAGTATGAAGGTTTAATTCTCCTGTCTCTACATCTCCAATGCTGGAATTGCAAGCTTATGCTACCATGCCTGGTTTAGATGTTGTTTGGGATTAAAGAAAAAGTTTCTTGCACGCACCCTACCAACCAACTGAACCATATCCACAGCTCTTTCTTCTTCTTCCTTTTCATCTTCTTCTTTTCTTCTCTCTCTCTCTCTCTCTCTCTCTCTCTCTCTCTCTCTCTCTCTCTCTCTCTCTCTCTCTCTCTCTCTCTCTCTCTCTCTCTGTCTTCTAGGATAATTATCCTGGAACTTGCTCTGTAGACCAGGCTGACCTCAAATTCAGAAATCTGCCTGCCTCTGCCTCCAGTGGGCTTGGGTTAAAGGTATGCGCTACCATGCCCCACACCACTTCTTCTACTCCTGATGTAAATAAACAGAACAGAAATCAGAGAGACGAGCTATTACTCAAAATTTACAATAGTATCAGTTTTAGTGAAGTCTCACTAGCAATATACTCAGGCTGTAATTTTAGGTATTTCACCAAAGCATAATCATAGCAAATATAAACAGATTACATTCAATTGCATTGGGTTACTTACAGATGGCAAATTAAAAGTAATGAATCACAGATGTGGTGTTTGGAGAATCTTTCAAGTGACTTCATCTTCCTGACAATCGTTTAACAATAATTTACAACTAATTAATAAAATAAACCTGTTTTTAATAACAAGGTGTCCCATGATTCTGTAACTGTCCTAATCAATGATTGCCAGATTGTCCCAAAGATTGGAATGAAGACTTTATTTAGGAAAGTACACTTGTATTATTAGAAAATGTCTGCTCTGATTGCCACAGATAGAAGGTATCCTTTCCTTTTGCCCTTTGTGATTATCTTCAGCAACATCTCCATTTCTTCTTACTCAAATAGTGTTATGCAAATGTTCTTCATTCTTCCAAACTTCCCTCTCTCTTTTTTCCAGTCTACTAACCGCCATGAACCCTTGCTTCTGAATTCTCCTATGAGCTCCCTCTACCCCCAGCAATTGGCCTTGAGCCTCAGGGTAGAGGGAACTGAGCGCTCAAAACAGTTGGTTTGGGTTTGTTCCTTGTGTTGTTGTTGTTGATGTTTTTCAAGTTGACTGGTTAATGAAAAGCCGGCTATCACATGAAAATGTGGATAGAACATAAATTGCCCCTGTTCAACAGGTTAATCAAAGTTATTTAGGGGTTATGGTTGTTAACATAATAAAACAATAATTACAAAAATAACTCAAATGGTTTTATTAAGTCAAACAACAATTGTAGGGATGCCGGATATTGCTTTTTGAGCACAAACATAGTGAAATTAACAAAACAAATACTCGTTCCTGGTTTTAAACATCAGCTCAGACTTCTGAAAGAGGTTTGCAATGGTGTGCGAGATAGCGCCTACTGACTTGTGACCTTCACCACCCTCTTCCCATTAATATAACCTAAATTCGAAGGGAAGCATTTTTGCTTTTTTCATTTCACAAATGATTGCTCAACACAGAATGCAATACGTCAAAAGAAGAAAATAGTTTTTTTTTAAGACCTAGGGGAAGAAGCCACCACTCTTAAAATGATCACCTCAAGGTAACAGACATCCAAATTGATGTGGTTTTCTTTGAAACCTCTTCAGTAAATCATTTCTTGTACGGTAGGTTTGGCATTAACCCTCCATCTATGATAGGTAGTGTTAGGGAGGGCTGGTTGCTGCATACCAACATCAGTATGGTTCTTCTTCGCCAGGAATTAGAGTCTGCCCCAGATACCAAGCAGGACAACACTGGCAAGAAAATGAAAGGTGAACTGCAGATAGGTCAACACAGGCCACATTTCTTACAGAAAACCAAAGTGTCATCAAATGTGATGTGGACATGTTGTTTTAAAAGGCTAGTTTATAGTAAGCCAAAGACTATCTTCTTTTTAGCATCTTACTTCCAAATGCCATCTGCATAGATTGCATTTTCAAAAAGCAATTTAGATATTGCACATAGCCTATTAGAGAGCAAATATGATAAACTTGCCATTTGTTCAAAGGTGCTCTGTAGCTGCTGGAAAGCTTCTGCTACTTTCTCTCCATCAGATTAGGAAGCAGGCGGAAGCAGTATCACACTAGAAATATGCAACATTGCTCAGTCCACTAGATGCTTTGGAAAAGAATTGTCTTTTAACAGGCGTTTGTGTAATGGATTAATAAAAAAAAATGCTGCAGGATCCCCGGTGGTGGTGGCAGTGGCGGCAGCAGGCAGCAGAAATGCTGCAGATCCCCAAGCAGTGGTAGGGGTCCATGTGGCAGCAGGCAGTAAGCCCCGAGAGCGGCATGCATGTCTCAGCAGGCAGCTAGCAAGCCAAGTGGCAGCAGTGGGTGAGAGACAGACAGATAGGCACGCCATGAAGAGTGAGGTTGGATATTTATTAAGTGGGTTATAGAAGGGAAGGGGAAGAAGGAGAAGAGCAGAGAGAGGGAGGGAGGGAGGGAGGGAGGGAGGGAGGGAGGGAGAGAGAGAGAGAGAGAGAGAGAGAGAGAGAGAGAGAGAGAGAGAGAGAGAGAGAGAGAAAAGAGAAGGAACTCAGGCTGGAAGCTGAAGATCAGCCTGTCTCAGCAGATGAGGGAGTGGGCGTGGCTTGTCTCTTAAAGAGACAGAACAATCATTACAGTTTGAAACAGGAGTCTTTCAAATTTTCAAGGAGGTTGTGTTCCCATGTTAAGTTACCATTAGCACCAGTGCTGTGAACAGTCCTCTCTTGCAACGTTTTCTGCAAACTTGAGGGCTTTCAAGCTGTACATTTTAAATTATGATAGAAACAAAAACCTCAGTGAGAAAAAGAGTGCTCTTTGGCGTCAACAAATATAATTTGCCCTGTTTCCAAGAAATTTCATCATTATATATATGTATGTATATATGTATATATATACATACATATATATATCCAGTTTATCCATAGAAGTGACCCAGAGACATCTCAGGTATCCCAAGGAAACCATTCACCAAAGCGTCTTAGCTTGATTTCAATTCAACTGAAGAGATTCCAGGCTCTGGCTAACCCATGGCTAACAAGTTTCCAATTTTCCAATTTAAAGAACTTTTTCTTTTGCAAATTTGATAAGAGATTTAACCAGGAAAAAGCTCACATTTCAGAGTTCAGACGACAGCACAGAAAAATCAAGTATAAACCTAGTGCGGTTTACTTCATTTGATCTCTCAAATATGTCAGTAGGATTATTCCACTGTGGACATGTGGGGTAGCCAAGCCTGGGAAGGAAACTTCACCCACAGGAAAGAGGGGGGAAAAATCAGTTTGGTGGCAATTTCAAAAACAAGTTTTCAAACTGCTGAAGAGGCTCCAGCTCCATTGACATGCAGAAATCACACATAATAAAAGCACAAAAAATACTAGCGAGCATGCTCATTTTAATTGCCCAGAGGTTTTCAATGCAAAACACCACAACTTAAATGCATAGTCCAAATTCTTGCTCCAAAGCCGCGGTCTTTGTGCATTGAAAAGGAGGAAAGACAACCCCATCAATTGTTCTCTGCAGATAAAGGCACTGTTTTGCAGATTTCCCCAGATCAGTGCCAGACTTGCTAATGACCTGCCCACCCACCTGGGGCCCTTCCCAAGGTGGCCCTCAGGAATTGCCCCACGTCTTCAGTAGCCAGAATGCTTGATGGTGGACGACCGCAAGAAGGTTGGTCTTTCGCTTGGACGCCGGTCTGGCGGAACACCTAGGAGAGTGCCTGCAGCGTATTTGCCTAGAGGAGAGGGAGTCGATAAAGTAAACACTTACAATGTCCTTTTCCTTACTAGCGACACATACAAAGATGAATCTGTAGCGGTTTTATTTTCCTGTGCAACCGACAGGAACTCGGGACCCCAGGCAGTTTCACAGTACAGCATGAAGGAAGTTAAGGAAACCGCGAATGGAAGTTCTGGGTATATCGGCCCCCTTTCTCCTTGAGCCTAGGACTACCAGCTGTGGGTACACACACAAAAGAGTTAACTGCCGGTTTTTCCGTAGGATCTTTTAGACCGGTTATGCAGAAAACGACGCCTGGGGACAGGGTAGCTTTGGAACTCTCAAAGGTACCAAAGGGTTGATGAGCCTTCGTTCCCATCCTAATCGGCTTGACCATTGTCCTGAGAAGACACCACACTATCTACTGTTGTTCGTTTTTAAAGACTGTTTTTATGTGCTGTGGAATCTCAACAGGGACACTGCTAACTGGAAATCTCTCTTTCACACACACACACACACACACACACACACACACACACACACTCACACACACGAAGGCAAGGGGGAGGAGAGAGAAATGTTTTTGTACCAGGAGCCTCTTCTGGTGGGTTTTGTGCCCCAAATCCTGTGAGAACCCTAACACCCCTAAAGGGCACATCAATTTCCCACCAGCGTGCCCAGGAAGAACTTCTTTGCTTCCGTTTTTCTCTGTTTGTTTTTAAACTGCATTCAACTGCCACGACCTACATTGTCCCGCGAGGCGCCAGCGCTGAGGAATAACCAGGGAATTTCAACGACACCACAGCGCGGCAGCCCGTAGTCTGCGTTGTGCGGCGCTCCACGGGGGTTCGCATCCGGCCGCCATGTTCCTGACTCGAGAGCCGCCCCCAAACCAACCCTCCTTCCCATATCCTTCTCCTTTCCCCCCGCCCCCCACCCGGCTTAGCCGAGGCCGCCCTCCCCGCGAGGCGGCTTTCAACCTCCCCCACCCCCTGGCCGCAAAATCCTACTCGACGGCTGCTAGGCTACGCGCCTGCGCGCCGCGCCCGCGGAGGATGGGGGTTGGGGGAGTCCTATGGTCCCCGGTCTCGGCTTGAAAAGGCCGAAGCCACGGGGAGCAGGGGAGGGCTGAGGTCCGGATCGGAGCCTCCGCCTTCCTCCCTGCAAGTCCCCGCTAAGGCCCTGGCCGGGCTCTCACACGTGTGCGCTAAAAAGCCACTTCAAAGTGTGTCCCCAGTGCAGAGGAGGCCCCTTTTGGGTCAGCCTCATACTCAGAGCAGGCCGGAGCCTCATCGCCTCCATCTCGGGCACCGCAAACCTTCTTGGAGGGCCGAGCAAGAGGGCGTTTGCGGACTGATGCGGATGCTGCAAGCCTTCTTAGGGTACCACCATCCTTATCCCCACCCCCACTGCCCGTAGAATAGGAATTGAACAAAGTTTGCTGGCAACGCGATGCTGTAGCCTTCGGAGCTCGCCATTGTTTGGGCTCGTATTGACCCCAGGTCGGGATTAGGCAGAGGCTGATTTCTGCTTTACAGCCTCGCCGGCCTAATGAGGCCGAGAGGCGATGGGGCGCGAAGCGTCCGTGGAGCCCAAGGCGATCCGCAAGCTTATGGCCGCCAAGGGCCCTGTTGGTGGAGGTCAAAGGGTCAGCGGGCAGAAACCGCAAGAGAATTGACCCTAGGAAATGAGGTCCCCTCCTCCCTGCCCAAACCTCAAGCGGAGATTTAGAAGAATTTGGTGTGTGGACAGGGTCCCTGGGCTCCCCAAGGATTTCTGAAACCTCTAGTGTCACCTCCTAGCCTTCCTCACACCTAGTAGTGCCTAGCTGGAACCTTGGGCCTCCAGGGCCTGTGACAGAAAACACAGATGGTGGCAGAGTCTTTCAGAAACTTATTAAGTTAGTATTTCTTTGGACTTCTGTTTGGGGTGTGTTTCCTTAGGAGGAAAGGGGGGGATGTGGAAGCCTGGGGCAAAAACAAAGAGGCAAGAAGTCAACCAGAAATGGGAAGGAGTATATAACATTTACACACCAACTTTCCTGGAGGGCTTTGTGAACACTAGGTCACCCTTCAGACTATCTTCCTTTACCTGGATGTTGATCTTTGAACCTTCCAAACTGGATGAAGGCTAGAGTTCATCTGTCATGCGTGGAAACAGCTCCTCCACTTGCCCTCCACCTAACAATTGAGACTTTTAAGGTAAACCACTCATTTTAAAGGAGTAGATTACTAAGCACCTAGCTTGAACTTTTGAGCTTCAGCATTTGTGACTTGGAGTGTGTGATTGCTTATTCTTAGATGGTTTACTTAAAATTCAAATATAAATATGGATTCCCAATGCCATATTATGAGCAAGAAAAATCCAAGGATAAAAAGAACCAAATCAACAGTTTTCTTTGTAGAAAAAATGCATAAAGCATAATTTTGCAAAATGTGCTGTATCCTATTAAGGACTCATGAGCATTTTCTAGTTATTGGGTTACCACCATTGTCAGCTTCCTCTCTTAGGGAACGCACAGGGCTTTTCTGTAAACATCTATGGTACAATATTTTCAAGTCACTAAAAAACCTAGAACTACTTTGTGTCTCCCAATGAGATATTTCTTGTGTTTAATGACTGTAAGCAAGGGTTTTAGTCAGGTACTCAACCTATCTCTACTTACATTAGGATTGGGGTCTGCAGGGAGGGAATTCATGGAGAAAACAAATTGTGGAGGCTCGTTGACTCTGTAGAAGGCCAGCCATTTCCATTTCACAATGACACAGATTTAAAAAGCTTTCTGAAAAACTGTTGAGCATTTAAAATGGTTTGAATAAAGCAGCAAGCCCGAACTGTGGATCTGGCTCAAAACCCTCAATGTCAAGGTCAAGACTGGAATGTCTGGGCAGGGTGTGGTAGACTGACCAGTTACCTACCGTCAAGTGTAATCATCCAAATTTGTGTTCCCGGCATTCAGAGGGATACTAGGAAAGTGAAGTCTGAAAGACACCATTTCCCTAACAACCTACCAAACAATTTGCAATTAAAAATTATAAATAACAGTTGACAAAAATCAGTAGATAACATTGTTTTAATGTATCCAGGGAATCAAAGTTTGTTTTAAATCACCAGAAATTCTCTAAGCATTTCAATTTTAGATTGATTTATTTGAACATGGAAAAATATTGGGCACCAAATACAAAAAAATGTTATAACATAAATACGATGTGCCAAGACTTTATTTCTTCAAAAAGATCAACAAAATTCTAGAATTGAAATTGATTATATAATACCAAATTGACTGCCACCAAAAACTGAGAGCATTGCCCCTTCAAGAGAAAGAGGTACTTAAGCCTATTCATTACATTTCTAAATACTTTACACAATTTCTTATCTCCACTTTTCTGTTATTCATGACGAGATTGGGCTCTCAACAATCAACAGCACCCTAAAAAGGTCACCAAACTCTACACACTTCAGCCCCCCAAAATAGCAATCAGTTCTTTTCCATAGACCCATTGTAAAAAGAACTGTTTGTCCAAATGAGTTGCTTCACTGAAGATTAGACGAATTGTTAACATTTTATCACAAAACAAACAACCATTTTTCATTGTTACTGATTTTAATGGAAACAATGCTCTTAACATCTTTGCCTACAAGTAATGAACTTTAAAAATAACATATTTGCAAATGTCTTTTCTTGCCACAGTATCATTTAGGAACTGCTGCAGTTATTACACCGCTATATAAATGTTATGAATAATTGTGATACTCATGAATGGAACTATATACAGCAAACAAATCAGCCTTTGCCATCCAAAATTTAAAGACTATGGTTCTCTTACCAAGAAGCACTTTACCATGAGAAGCACTGCTCAACTGGCCTTGCTCATTGCCATCATTTTCAGAGGTGTGCTATCTTTTGAAAATATAGAGCTAAATAGATTTGATAGGCAGATTAGATAAGTCATAGATACAAACATATAGTATATGAGTGATCTCAATAGACATGCATCCTGCCATAATTTTCATTTTTATGTAAGGTAATAAAGAACTAAGGGACATAAAACTAATTAGGTTACCTTATGTTTATATATGTAGGGCAGGGATGATTAAATCCAGCTTCTCAGTCTTTGAAGTACAAGATTGAGATGTCATGGCCACTAAGTGAATTGATCAGTATTATTTGATTTGCATGCCGAAAATCCAGGACAAACACATTTAAACTCGCAGTTAAACAACCATCTCAGCTAGAGATAAAGAAAGGAGGGTTCTTCCTCGAAGCAAACTGACATTGTAAGGAATCTATACTGCAATAGAAAAATAATTTAACAATTCAAAAACGGATCTGAGTGAATTATAAATACCAACAGACAAGATTCAGTTTGCTCACATCTCCTATTTGTAGGAGGCTGTTACAAAACAAAAAAGTCAGTGTGGTTCAAAACTTGTAAATTGTGTTCCTTTTTTCCAAACAATACTTGTAATGCTAAAGCAGTTATAATCAAAAGCTGTACAGAATGTTAGAAAACATTTATCCATAAATATTGTTCAGTTCCCGGCACTTGCAGCAATAATTAAATTACAAACGATAAATATGGCATCAACGGATATGTATTTACAAAAAAAAAGTTATTACAAAAGGCAACTGTATACTAAACGTCACAATCTGTGTAGGGTAACATCATATCCTCAGCCTGAAAAAATACTGAACAGTTTCGACCCCATTAGACAAAGATACATTCACAAGTGTAATGCTTTGAAGAAAAGTTCAAGACATAACAGGACTTTGGCATGGTTTAAGACTGTGAGAGTTTAAACAATCACCACTAAGGCGAAGAAGAATTTCCATCGGTTTAAAATCACCACCACCAAGCCTTCAATAACTTCCTCAGGAAACAGGACAAGTGTTAAAGTGATTTGAAGGAGTTTCAGAACGGGGTGTACAGAGAGCAAGAGGAAGGGACAGGACAAGCAGTGAAAAGATTTTGTAAAAAAAATCCTTCAGATGCCAAAATGTACTTTCTAATCCTGAGAAAAGGGCATGGCTACTGTTGGATTTACCCCAAACCTTCCTGAACAATTGCAATTACCAAGATGTAGCCCTATATATGGCCCCTTGCTTTAAAACTCCATCTCCATCTGATTGGTCTCGGTTTTCTTTTTTAAATGCATTTTGGCTGTTCTCAGACGTACCATTCGTTAAAATTGGGAGGAAGTCCAGGGTTGTGGCTGGTGCTAGTTTGAACTGCAGAAGGGGTTTTAGTGGTATCTTTACTGTTTGCAGAAGCTATAGCGGGTGGAGTGGAAGATTCATAGCCTGAACTGGCAGCAGGGGAGGAATCTGACCCTTGAGATTCATGAACCTAAAATTAACATGTATATATTATAATGAATATAATTCTACATGGCAATGTGAAAGCAAACAGAAATAAAACCCCCAAACAATAACAAGAACAGATTTGAATACTTTAAGAGCAGCAAGACCCTGCTGACCCACTTGTAAGAGAAACAGGATTCATCCCCCCTCCCCATTACTGATGCCTGAGTTACCCCTAGCAATTCCACCAAAAAACCGGGCTGGAAAAGGAATAAAGAGAGCCATTTTAGTCGTGCCACTTCAACAATGCTTTCTCTGTGGAAGGAGTGGGCAAGCAGTAATTCTGCGGGCCCTATAAAATAGTCACTCCAGATTTCGGCCTGGAAAAGCAGGTATAGAGACCGAGCGGCACAGGGGTGGGGTGGGGACTGGTTGCTGTGATTCCCACACAAATGTGTTGGAATCGGACTGCGCTCCTCGGCCCTATTGTTTTATTGGAAGCTGAGAAGCAAACGAATGACCCTCCCGGGTTCGGCACGTCCACTCCGTATTCCCACAGTGGGCTGAGATACGATAAAGTGCCCACTGAAGCCCCAAACCCTGGCGAGCTCGGTTAGAGCTTCCCCGTAAACAGCCGATTGTTCCCTCCACTCTGTCCCCCTCCCAACTCTACTCTCCCTTTCTCACCCCCCTCCACCCGCATCCTCAAAATGGGTTCAAGGTGTCAGTGCTGGAGCAAATCGGATTTAACGTGGAGGATAGAGGGTTGGTAGTACGGGAGCTTCCGTTCTGCCGCCCGGTGTCGGGCCGAATGTTTACAAACCGCCGACTGCTAATAAAGAGGTAATTACCTTCATGTGTTTGCGCAGGGAGCTCGGGTGCGTGTAGGACTTGTCGCACACTTTGCAGATATAGGGCTTATCCGAGGTGTGCACATGCATGTGCTTCTTGCGGTCGCTGCTGTTGGCAAACCGTCTGTCACAGCCTTCGAATTCACATTTGAAAGGTTTCTCACCTGCAAAACGGCAAAAATAACAAAACGGGGAGGGAGAGAATACAGTTACAGCCGGAAACTTCTCGGAGTGGTACAGCGGGAGATGAAGCGTCCAGCGGTCTTTCCGTGGAGGGAAGCGCGGACTGTGGAAGGATGAGGAATCTGTTTTCCCCGGAGAAAAACCCAGAGCGTTGACTGAGCTCCCTGGGGTTGGGAAGTGCTGATCTGAGGCAGGGGTAGAGTGGGGCCGGCCCAGAACCTGATCAACCCTTTGTTCTCTAAGGACAAGAAACCTCAGAGATTTTCCCCAAGTTTGCTCTAAGTTGTGGCTCCACTCCAAAATAACCAGGGCTCCCAATGTGCAGACACATTACGCCACCACCTAGGCGGTGTAACCAAGCTGGGCAGGACAATGGGCCGGGAATGGGACAGTCCTATTCGTCCCCTTCTTTGTGTCTTTTCATTTACCTCTTTCAAATGTAGAGACTTTGCTAAGCCCGGAAGTTTTACTAATTTTCGGAAAGAGAACACTATATAAATCTAGGGGCTACATCCAGTTCTACAAAGAGGTTACTGAGCACGGAAACTGAGTGCCTTTTCTACATTAGCTTTCCTCCGGAGGACTGAACTGAACCTGGAACTCCAAATAAAAATAGTTTGACAAAAGTATCACTCATTTAATTAGGAGATGTGCCAATCAAGTGTAAAAAAGAACGGAAGTCACCAAAGTTAGTTTTCATTAGCATTTCTATGGTTGCCTCCCTCGAATGTGTTCAGAGAGCTAAGTCGCTTGTAAGCAATATACTCCCAACACTTTCGGAGTCTTTTCCTAGTAACCCAGAAAAGAACACAAAAAGAGGTGGCGCCAGTTGGTTCCTGGCCGGAGAAGGTCCCAATTAGTTCCTGAGACCACAGCAATCTGCTCGGGAAGTTAGAACTCGGCAAAAGCGCTGCAGGTTCCCGGAGGGTGAGGGGAGGAGAGGCAGTGTGACAGCGCTTCTTTACAGAATGGCCTCGGCGGGGCGCCGCCCCTCTGCTTGGCCTCCACCCCTCTCTCCCACTCGGCTCGGAGTCCGCTTGGTGGCAGGCCCCTGGGGAGTCCCGCGCCCACCTGTCTGCTCCCCTTACCTGTGTGGGTCCTCTTGTGGATCTTGAGGTTCTCAGAACGGGCAAAAATCTTCCCGCAGCCTGGGAAGGGACACGGGAAGGGCTTCTCGCCCGTGTGCACTCGGATATGGTTGACCAGTTTGTACTTCGCCTTGAAGGACTTGCCCTCGCGGGGACATTCCTCCCAATAGCAGACGTGGTTGTTCTGCTCCGGGCCCCCCACATGCTCCATGGTGACATGTGTAACCAACTCGTGCATGGTGCTGAAGGTCCGGTCGCAGCTCTTCTTGGGTCGGCTCAGCTGAGCTTCCTCGATCCACTTACAGGACAGCTCCTGCTTGATGGGCTGCCTCATATAACGGAAAAAGGCGCCCGGCCCGTGGTGGGCTGCCACGTTCACGCCCATGTTCATGTTCATGGGGCTATAGTTGGGAAACTGCGCACTGGCCGCGTAGGGGTCCGTGCGCGGGCTAGCCACGGGGCGGTAGGGGTCAGCACGGCCAAATAGCTCCCCGCGCAGCCCCAGATGGACCTGGTTGTTGTCCACATGCCCTGTGGGTGACGGGTGCCCAGCGCCCTGCTCATGAAGCCCAGGAAAAAGCAAGTAGCCAGGAGGCTCAGGAATACCAGCTGGAGCATGAAGACTGCTAGCCGAGCCGGCGAAAAGCCCGTGTTGCCCGCCGCCGGAGGCTGCCTCGCTGAGCCCAGATCCACGCTGACGGAACAGAAAGTCGCGCGTGGAGTTAAAGGCGGCAGAGGCGGCACCACCGTAGGTGGGCACCTGGCTAGCATGATGGTGATGGTGGTGGTGGTGATGGTGGCCCAGGGCGTTGGCATAGCCTGAACCCTGCGGTGTGAAAGCTGAGCTCTGGCCCGAAGACAGATCATGAGCGGTAGCTGGGCTCAGCTTGAAGGCGGCGGCGGCGGCGGCGGCAGCAGCAGCGTGGGTTGAGTCCCCGAAGGGATTCAATCCCATGCCGGCCGGCTCGCGGTTGGGCATCTCGTGGTGGCGCGGCGCACCGAAGCTGCCCACTCCCAGGCCAGGGAACTGCGGGCCTCCATCCAGGAGCATCGTCATAGGTGGGGCGTTCTGGACACAGAAGATCCGGCTGAAGTGAGCGAGGGTGCAGGCGAAGGAGGAGATCCCCGAAGGACTGTAGTCAGAGAGGGATGGCGGCGGTTGAACACTGCCCGGAGACCCCCTAGGCGCTACCCGGAGCTGCAACTTTCGTTGGCTGCGAGAGGCTCCTGCAGAGGGACAGGAGGGAGGAGGGAAGAAAAAGGATTGGGGGGGAGGGTGATGGGAGAGGAGGAGGGGGGAGAAGGGAGGAGAAAAGACTCTAGGACTAAATCTGCTTTAACAAACTAACAGGAGCGCACAAAGAAAAATAAGCAAAATAATAAGTGGAGGGCGGGGTTTGTCAATCCTGTCCCGGGCACCCCTTCTCTTCTAAAGAGCGCAGAACCACGGGGCCAGAAGGCTCCTTGGGTACCGGCTTCCCGGCACAACTGCACCAAGTAGCAGAGGTGGATCGTGGCCAGCGGGAAGGCAGCCGGCAGTAAGCAGGCTCGAACCCCGCCGCTGGCCTCCGAGTCCAAGCCTCTGCACCTCCAGAGTAATGTCCTTGGACTGATAAAGTCAATCACTCACTCCTCGCACATAAACGGAGCAGGAGGCTGGGCAGCGCGCACCAATGGGGAGCCAGCTGGCCTGCGATCACCTGACCTCCGGCCCTGCCGCCCATTGGCCATCGCCACACTGATTGGCAGCGCGAAGCGGGGAACATGGCAGCCACTGCCGGGCGACCACAGCTGATTGGGTAGCTGCGGAGCGCCTGGCAGGTGAGGCGGCGGCTGCTCCAGCGTCCCTGTGTGGGCTCCGCCGGGCTTGCGAGGCTGTGAGGAACTGGGGCTGGGCTTCGGTTAGCGGCGGGACAGAGCTGGGCCTCTCGCTGACTTGGCCCTGCTCCAACACGTCCCAAGCACGCCTCGCGCGCTCTGTACCCGCTTAGGCTAAAGAAACTCTTCGGCCCCATAAGATTCTCGCTGCCGCCCCTTTTCGGTCCAGGAGACACTCCAGTGCCCACTTGGGACCCTGTCGCCTCACCACCTTTAGAACATTTTTCCTCCGAAGGTGCCCGAAACAAATTCCTATATGAATGGGACAGACCCGTGTTCCTGGCCCAGCTGCGGCTTTCGCCCCACACCCCATTTAGGAGATCCCCTACCCAGGCCGGTTCAGCTCCTTCCCTGCCTGTGCTCCAAATTAAAGGCAGTCGTCAGGTACCCAAACTAGAAGGAAAGATTGCTCACAGAGCCGTCCTCCGGTACTTCGGAGTCAGGATGTGACCTTAAGGTTTGTGATTAGCGGCTGTACTCTCTGCTACTCAGTAACATCCACCACTAACCCACCCCACCCCACTCCACCCCCCGCCCCGAGATACAACAGACACAATACAACAATCCTATATAACACAACCTAAGCAAACAGCAGGAAACTCAAACGAAACACAAAAAACAAGCACACCTCACGAAACACGCGTAAATAAGCACACACAACACAGTATCAACACTAAATAAATACCACAGCGAACAAACTAGACAGATCCTAGAAAACATTCACTTGTACTAAATATGCAAGAACACGGCCTGTATGCACAAAACACGCAGTAAACCCATCAGACAGGAACTGGTTTTCGTATGACTGAACAAGCGTTGAATCTTCAACGTTTTGAAACGCCAAAGTGGAAAGGAGATCTGGGACATGGAATTGTCTCCCCTCTCAACATACTGGGTTTTACTCTCCTGTTTCTCAGAGAAGCAGCTAGTGACCCAAAGAAGCAGTCACTCCCTAAAGAATTACTTTCCAGGGGATTGTGTTGGAGTGGCCTTCTTACCCCACCGCTCTACCCCTGGTGCGAGGTTTTTTTTCTGAACAAAATGACCATAAACAGGGTTATAAATCCACCCATGATCTGTCCGGCAAAGCACTAGCAGAGGATGGAGGAGAGTGAGTGGGAAGAAAAGGCTGAGAGATGCCTGTGATTGCCACTCCCGAGCAGGGCAGAGCCCCCAAAGTCTGTGCCTCCCGACAGCCTCACAGCCTCGCCGCCATCTCTCGGTAGGAAACAACATCTGATCAAGTTCAGAGGCGCCAGGAGAGACCGCCTCGAGCTTTATAACTGCAGTTTTTTCGCTTTCTGCGCCCCTATCTGCCTGATCTGGCCCAACACCTCACCTTCTATTCTAGTTTGCTGGGAGAACATGCTCCTGGCACACATCTTATAGTTGTTACCCATTCACATCAAATTCACCCCATCTCCCTCCACATCCAGAGCCCTCTCCCCAAATTGGAAGGCGAGTTCACTGCTGACTTAAATTATTGCATCTACTAAAACTTACCTCTCCAAAAAATGGTTTTATCCTCCTTCTAAAGAGTTTCTTGCGGGGGGGGGAGGGGTAAGGAGTTTAGGGAATAACGAATATGCTTAAATGATACAAATGAATTTCGTGGAGTCAGGCTTGCAAAAGGGAGGACTACTTATGTTTTCTTAATTTCCTCCTGAGCATTCCTCTACCTCTTCTCACCCCTACCATCCCAGGACGTGTAACTGCTTGGAAAAAAAAAAAGTTTGGATCCCCTCGATGAGCGGATCCTGGAGAAAGCGATCCTGGGAGCTTGAAGATCGAGGGAAGGCGACTGTCCCGCCACCGGGGCTGCAAGTGTTTCCCGGCAGTCCCTGCAGATACCCGGATAAGCGAGGGTCTTGCACGATAGGAAATCTGAGCAAGCAACCCGACAAGGGACTGTAGAAGAGAGTTGGCAGCTGGGGACTAGCATGCCTCTTTTTGGGGAGTAGTCTCGAACGCAGGGCAAGGGGATGTTGCCGCCGCTGACCTACCGGGTACCCAGTGTCCGTTTTGATGCGGCCACATTCCGATAATTAATTGCCTCCAGCACGTGCTCTGCAGTCCCTGGAACAAAAAGGCATAATTCAATTAGGTCATCAACCGAGAAGTGGGAAGGTGGGAAAGGGGGAGGGGGAAGTCCTAGTTAAGGGGCAGACCTGAGGCGATTCAGCTAGGCCAAAACCGGGGCGGAAGAGCTCTTCCCAGGGCAGCCAGGCCCCTTAAGAGTGCAGTTGCTCAGTGAGGCTCAGGGGTTCCAGAAACACCCCCAGAGGATGAGACTGGTGACTCTGAGCATCATGGCTCAGGCAGGCCATTTCCAGTTCTGTTGTGGTTGGTATGGGTGGGAGTTTCCATATTTGGGGAGGAGAAGCCTTGACTCTTAATCGCGATGGAAAGCAGTGTCTCTCAAGCGGTAGCCAGTCCCTGCAGGAGAAAATAAAGCTCCCTGCGCCTCACAAATCAGTGCTGTTGGGCAAGAGAAAAGTTAACTTTTCTCATGACTTGCAGCTTCTCTCCCAACTTGTTTTTTGGAAGGAGATTCTGGGAAGGATTTGCGGGGCGCGGGGGGAGGGGATGGAGGTGGGGGTGGGGTGGGGGCGGGGTGGACAGAGAGCTTTGGGGAGCTGAGTCTGAGAGCCAGCCAAGTGGTGACTTGAAACAGCAAAATTTTCCCTACACAGAAGCTAGGGCCAGAGGTGGAAAGCGTTCCTGTTCCCACTCCTGGCCCCCTTCTCCTCCCCCAGGTGCAAAAGGAACCTTAGTGTCGGGCAGGACCACTCGAACCCGGGTCTTGGTTCTTATTTTCCGCTATAACCGAGGCTCCCTCAGCAACTTTGGCTTACTGGGGTTTACATGTGTATTAGGCAGCCTAAATTAACCAATAAATCTCTTTTATGTGTCCCCCAGTTGTATGTGGTCTGGTCTAAATATCCACATGTCTGCATGGATAGGAAATATAATAGGATCCTTTCCCTCACACTGAGTTCAAACAGTAAAGGGGGAAAAGATTTATTTTTTATACCCAAATCTAAAGCAATAAATAAAATCAGAGAAGCTGATCACTGCTAAACGAGCAAAGCTTTGAGTCTGATTCTTTGTAGGACCTATGGAAGAGGAGGAGGAGGAGGAGGAGGAGGAGGAGGAGGAGGAGGAGGAGGAGGAGGAGGAGGAGGAGGAGGAGGAGGAGGAGGAGGAGGAGGAGGAGGAGGAGAAAAAGACCCGCTGTGAGGAACAACAGGGTAGAACTGGTTTCTCCAGAGAACCCAGAGCCTCAGTCCGCAACACTTTGCCCTTCCTCCCAGTCGCCTCAAAAACAAACCATGTGCCGCACACTGTGTTATCATGCAGTATTTTTCAAAATTCTGTAGCGGGCACGAAATGATCCTAAGAGACCTAGCAATTTTCTTTAAGTCCTAGGGAAACACTGCGGTCTTTTCTTCTGTTTCATATTTAGAAAAGACTTGCAATCTAACACTCACAACATTTTAAAGACCCTTTAAACCCAGCAAGCGGATTTCCGTTCTGCCAATGCTTCCTGATTTATTTCAATAAATGAATCTTTGAATCCAGGAAGGGAATTATTCCAAGACGCTGAATTTGGTGCCCCTGCCTCTCCCCAGTGGAGTACAAAGTATTCCTCGTTGGAACCTGTCCTTGAGACTCACCATTATTTGCAGGGTTTTTTTTTTTCCTGGTAAACGACAATTTCTTTACATAAATCTCCACCCTCTCTTCAGAGTCCCAGATCTTTTAAAAAGAGAAAAAAACGGCAAATGGCAATAAAAAAATGAAGGGGGAGGGAAAGAGGGGGAAAGAATGCGTTTTCTAGCCGGCTTTATTTTTATGCTAAGATAAAGCTCTTAATTGGCTTCCGCGGCCGAGCTGAGCGACTCTGGGACCTGCGGACACACTCTTGGGCTCCAGATTTTACTGATTCCATCAGGTTTCCCTATGATTTGGTCATTTGGCAAATATTTTATTAGCCCTAAATACCTTGAAAAATTAGTAGAGAATCAACAGATAGATATTGCTAATGAACCTTTTCTTTTTCTTTAAAACAAGTGTGTTTTGTCTTTGTCCTGTGCAGTTTCAAGGCATATTGTTGCCCAATGAAATGCAATCCAGACAAGAATGAGACATTTTCATTGTACTTGTCAATCAGGGCTGTGTGGACAGAGATATACACTTGAACTTCGGAGACCCAGGCTGAAGTAAATGGGGCTAAACTTGGAGACAGAAGGCAGGGAGTTCCACTAAGGCTATCAAAATCCAGTTGGGGCTTAAGAAGGGAGCTCCTGAAGGACAGGAAATTGAGTGACACTAAGTGGCACGCAGCACTCATCAGCCAAGTCTTGGTGAAAGGTTCCAGATAAAGGGGGATTCTGTCTCTTCAGGTACTGTCCCCAAAGAGTTCCTCTGTGCCCCCAAGGGTACCCTGTTGTTTTTCTCCAGTAGTCATGTGGTTTGGATGCCGAAAGAACAAGTCACATTGAGAAAGGATCCCCCCCCCCCGCTATTTTTTTGGCGACCAGAATACCCTGTCGGGAGAGGAGTGGCCCTTCTAGGAGATAGGCAGAGAGAGGATACCAGAAGAGATACACAATGGTACAGTTTTCAATTAACTATTTTAGTCACACAATGGTACATTTACCAGGTCTTCTCCAGAGACTCAATGAGATGGGATAAGGAGAAAGGATTTCAATGTCAAGCTTGCCTAGCATTATAGAACACATTACCGTGCAGTTACCCTGAACACCAAGGTTATCTCTAAGCGCCTAAATGCTCAGTTAATTCTAAAATATAGATTATCTCAGTTCTCAGACAAGTAAAGAAGCCTTAGACTATTGTGCCGTATTTGTTCATTCATTTCTGTTTTGAGACTAAGTCTTCCTCCTTTAATAACAGGAAAGCTATTTCTGGAGCCCAGTGGGGTTTCTAGCAGGGGCTCCCATCCATGGCGCTTAGTTCTAGCGCACCCATTTCCCCCTGTTCAAACCTATTCCAACACTTCCAGCTTCCTCCTCACTATGGGGCAGAGGCTGTTATTTCCTTGGTTTTCTTTTCTTCTCTAGAAGTTGAGAGTATAGATTCTTGACCCCCTTAAAAACTCTTTCTCAGATCTCAAGGGGACTTTGCACAGTTCAGGAGGGACATTTTGTCATTTATCTAGTCCTTTCCCAGCGAGGGGATAGGAGGTATCGACTTTGATATTAAAACAAAGCACAGGACCTCCCTTTCCTCTCTCACCCCTACCTCTAAACCAGACTGAGTCAGGAGAATTAGGTATCTGGTTTGCACTTGAATGGCGAATTGTAACCTGCAAGGCCTAGCTGACTCCGGGGCCTGTTGTGTTCTGCGGGCTCAGGAGCCAGGAAAGGTTCTTAAATCACCTTTAAAGGGCTAGAAGTAGAAAAGGAAGAGCAGCGAGAGGAGGCTATGCTACAGAGACCGCAGGTGGCCGGGAAGACGTAAACCATCTTCTATTGGGCGTTTTTTACAGGAAAGGCCTGCTCACTCCTGTGCTAGGAAATGACTTAGTCTCAGAGAAAAGTCCCTTTTCCCTTAGGTGTTACACATATCCCTCATTTTCAAGATGCATTTGGTACTAAATATGACTTGTCCCCCCTGCTAACCACCTCAATTACTTGTGAGGATCTCTCTGGCTTTGGCAAAATGTGAAAAGTAGTCAAAGGAAGGGGGGCTGTGGAGAGGAAAGAAGGGATGAAATGAGTGAGAGAAAGGAGGAAAAAGAGTTGTGAATATCTCAATCAGTGACTAGGTGACCTCTGACCCTGAGGGTGGTTTTATTGTCTCTCTTCTTTGGCTGGAGATACATAGTTTATTGACCCTTTCTGCGTGACTGAACCCTGAGGGGCAACCATAGCCACCAACCAAACCAAAGCATGTGAATCCAAGCCGAGGCTGCTGAACAGCTTGCCTTCAGGAAGTCAGAGGGAAGTGACCTCCATTTCCTAGGCCCAAGGGGCCTTCAGGAACACAGAGGTCAGTACCTTGCTTCTCCTCAACTCAACTATGCCCTCATAGATCATGGCTTGGAGTTCGCACACATAACCCTCTCTCACAGAACCACTCCCTCCCTCCCTTTCTGCCCTAAACTAATGCCTTTAGCCAGTAGACTTACTTTTAGGTTGCCTTCTTATACTTCCTCTGTCTTCAAGCTGTGAAGATGGGATGGGCTAGGGTATAGCTTACTGGTAGACTGGATGTTTAGCACACTCTAGACCCTGGGCTCTGCCCCCCAATTCTGAAAATAATAAATAATCAAATAGACTGCTATAATGATTTCAGGGTATTTCCATCAATCTGGCTTATGAACTACTTCTCCATCGTCTTCCTCTTTTGTAGATCTCTCAGTCCCTCCTTTTTTCATTGCCTCTGAGCCTGCCAGGGATTTTTCCTTCTGTATGCATCTCTCCTCTTCCGCTAACACTTGTCCTTTTAACTTGGCTTCGCTAGATTATGACTCTCTTCTCAAGTGTAGACTAACCTGACAAAGAGGTCCTCCTGACTCAGAGAGCCACTTAACCCATGAAGAGCTCCCAAATTGGAGAGCAATATATGAAACATGAATGGTTTTTTTTCTTTTCCTCCCTATCTACACGGTGAGATATATATACTAAAATCTTCTCCATTCTTCAAGTGTACATCCTGTATCCTCTTTGGCAATCCTACTTTGAGGAGTATGATGTGGATGGGGTAAACTGTCATCTCAAGGAGCCTAGGTAAATGTAGCTTATCCATGTGCCTCATGGGAAAGTAGGTGTAGAAAAAAACGTCCTGCACCTAAGGTCTTTCCAAAGGTGGTAATTGTGGAAAAGTCAGCTTGGAGACAGAGAAGCTCGGATGTCTAAAAAGAGATGCTATGAAATTCCTAAATGGCTCAGCATGTTCTTTTCCTTCTCAAACCACAGGAGTCGTCATGCTTCACGTGGGCAGGGGGTCTGATCACTGTTCCTTTCCCTTGCCTTGTCTTTACCCACCAGATACAATGCAGACGTAGGGGGATTTCGAGAGTCAGTGCAGAGCATGGCCTTGCTCCTTTTGTCACCCTGTCACATTTACCTGAACCCTTTTCCCTATTGGCTCTGCCTGTGTGTGTCCAAGCATTCCTTCCCTCTGTCTTTCAGGATCCGAGTTCAATGCCCACTTGGTCCCTCTGCATTCTCTGTGCCACACTGTCGTGTGTGTCCCCCCCCCCCCCCCCGGCTTATGTCAGACTCATAGAGAAGACTTCAAGAACAGGAAGGCTTGGTTTTAGTGAGAAAGTCCTGGATGCCTCCAAGATGGGTGAAAAAGTGAAATTCCTGAGTTCAAGCTCTTTGTCCAGCCCTGTCTTCCCTACCCCAATGCACACACTTCAGTACGCACTGTTTGATCAGTGCTAAAGGTCAAGTTCTTCTGAGAACCATGGGCAGCTTAAAGGCTTTAAATATTCTGGAAAATCCTTCTTCCTCTTATCACTTAAATACCCTTTCTCCACTTTAGAAAAAAAATCTTCCTGTTTTCCATCCTCCTGAAGTGGTTTTAACCTCTAAAGTTTTTGGAGCCAAGAGACTCTCCACTGATTACTTGGTGGTTTATATACAGCTTATAACTGGTGTGGCAGATATACACAGAAGTTTGTAATTTGCTCCCTAAGTGGGGAGGAGTAATGGACCCACTTAAACACTAGCTCCCACATTATCTGCTAGTGGCATGGGTCTCAACTGGAGATTAATATTGAGCGTCTAGTTTTCTTTGCTAAAGTTGACACTCTTCCTCCCCCACCACCAATTTGAGAAGGGAAGAGATTCTGTGTTTCTGCTCTAAAAGCAATAGGTTGGATCCAGATTGAAACTCCTGGCTTCAGGCTGGAATGGCCTTAGACATTTTAAGTAAAGAGATAGCTATAGGCACCCTAGACTGCCTACTCACTGTCTAGGGAGGGATGCCAGGGAACTGCTTTCCAAGCACTTTGTTAATTGGAGTGTGAGATCATCCCACCACAGCAACTATTTGCAGTCTTGGTGCTCCCACAGATGTTCCAGGCCTGTCTTCTTGGGCCCTGGTATTATCTCCCAGCCTTCAGTTGCTCTAAGTCCAGGGTATTCTGCTGGTAATCCCGAAATTCCCCACTCTAGATTTCTGTCCCACTCTCCCTTGGCCCAACAGATGTCCCATGTAGAAAAATCTTCAACTTCTGTCTCACTCTTCCAACTCTTCAGAAATATTCCCTGCCCCTCATCAAAAGGGGATGAAATCAAAAAATTCTTATAGAGATTATTTGCTCCTAGATGTGGGGGCAATTATTTTGAAAGGGCTATGCTTTAGCTGTGTAAACAAGATTTCTACTGGACGATTGTGACAGAAGGGGCTACCTGAAGACCAAGGCAGTTTTCTTCATCCCAGCAGCTCCACTCCTAGGAGGCCTTAGACAAAAAGAGAAGGGGACAGGGGTGTTAGTTGCAGTTGCTCCCTAGTGACATTTACTCACTTGGCTCTTCCTCTTTCTGCCGTAGCTACATGCATACATCTTATGTTTTCAGGGAAGACAACTTTATGCCACTCGGTTTCCAGGTAATTGAAAGGAACCGAGGTGGCTAGATCCTGCAGCTTGGCTCCAGGTTTAAAGGCATCTCTTTGAGACAGGAGGAGTCAAGGCGTAAGAGGGATGCTTTGGTTTCACAGAAAGACTTCTTTTATTGATAGAAGCAATAATTGGCTTATCAAAATATTTATAACTTTTATGCTCTATTTAAGACGTTCTGGAGTTCCATGAGAGAGTAGGATTAAATGATGCTCCCAGTCACTAGTCATGCACATAATTCAGCAAAACCAGTTTAGCATCCTGAAAACAAATGCTAGGCTTTGTGTTAAGTGCTGTGTTGATCACTTACAAGTTTGAGAGTAAATTTTAAACAAAAATGCTTTTTCTTCTGTCTTTTTCAACCCAGATGAGTTTTGATGCTTGCTGGGACAAACATTCAAATGAGAAGACCCTGCATTGGGGGAATTAAAAAGAATCAGCTTGAGTTCATGTTTTTTTTTTTTTTTAAAAAAAAACTTGGGAAGAAACTTCTTTCTTTAATATTTTACTGCTGGCTCCTTCTGCAGCATATAGTTTTTAAGGATTGAATTTAGTATTCCTTACTTTCTGGGCCTTTTGAAACAAATTGAAAGATCACCTGACAGCAATTTGAGGCTTATTGTTATTCTTTTAAATTCTTCAATTCCAGAACTCCACACATACACACAAGGGTAGCCATGAAAGAGGCTTTGGAGCTCCACCGACCCATATGTAAGTTCTACTGTCATTCTGCAGCTCTATTGGATTCAGGTTATTATTTTGAATGCAATGCACAGATGACTTGGGAAGCAAACTGCTCTGGGAGATTCCTCAGCTCCACTTTGTTCAGACACATATCAGTTCATTTCCATTCATTGTTATTATAATGTAGGTGGACAGCAAATAACTTAGTGACAGGAAGAGCCCCCTAAGGATAGCACAATGGAGAAAGTATAGTATGCATACAGTCTGTACCATGGGGTTTTCTGATTCGTAGAAACCACACATTAAAGGAGGATCTTAGCTCTTACCAAGTCCATTCAGCAGTCCTATTACTTAAATGGGAAAGGCTGGGCAGGTAGGAACGGTGTCCTCCGTCTTAAAGCACAGAAATTTCAGACATTTACCCAAATTCAAATATTAAAAGAAATGTGATGGAAAAATTAATGAGTCCCTTTCCCAACAGAAGCAACATTACAGACCTCACTGGCAGTCGCGGTACACAGAGGCATTTGCAGCATACAGTGCTTTCTGTCCACATCTGAGGAGAAACTCATCTGAAGGAACTTCTCCTCTGAGGAAAAGATAAAGAAAAGCACTTGGCCCATGAGCTAGCTATCCTCACCCCATCCCAATCTCCTCACCTCCATGCTGGAAGCCTTGAGGCAGCCCCTTCCATTCCCAGTCCCTTTGGGCTGGAGAGGACAGCTTACTGGAAATCACCGATTTGCTAGCTTGTGCCTGGGATTTGTTTAGGAAGCTGCAATATGTGTCGCTCAACTTCCTCCCTGTCTTACCTGACTTCTTGGGCTATTTTGAATTTTTAGCCATCAGCAACAAAACTGACAAACCAACACATTACTTTTAAGGTTACAACCACCCAGAACAAGCACCTCCAGGCCTGAGCCACAAGTATTGAGAACGCTTTGAGGTTTGGCATCGGACTGAGATTGAAGCGAGGACGCCAGGATCTGTGTGTGGAAGGTGGAAGGCGGGGCGGGATTTTTATTAGGAAAACTGAAATCTGAGGCGAGTCTTCAGAAGCACGCCTGTAAAACGGAGTGGTGGCCCACACCTGTAATCATAGCACTCAGGTCGCTGAGACAGGAAACTGGTGAGGTGGAGGCCAGCCCAGTGCAAATATACCGAGCTACAGAGTAAAGACCTGCCCAAAACAAAAACAAGCAAATACAAGCCCCCTCTTCAAAAGCAAAACAAACAAAAACCCCAAAACAACAAGGACAGGCCTTGTTGGGTCCACGATGGTTCCCCCCTCCCCCAAACGGTAGCTTCTGCGGAGCCTTTCTGGGGTGGGGCGGGGGGGGTGCCCTCTTAGGACAGTGCCTGGGGCTCCCGCGCTTTCGGGAAGCTGGTGCTTGCCCGGTCTCCTCTTCCGGTTGGACAGGAATCAGAAGATCAGCTACTTTGGGATCCAGGGAGGGTGAAGAAGTGGCAGATCCGAATGCAAAAACTAGAGAGGGGTTAGGTACCCGCGGAGTTCAGCCGATCACTGCCGCGGCCTCGCACCCAGGAGAGGAGAGAGAGCCTGGAGACGAGCGAGTCTGCTGATGACAAGGGGTGGGAGGAAAGGACTGGGAGGCTGGCGCCAAGCCCAAACTACTTGGACGGCTTTCCTTCCATTCGGCTCCCTGTGGGGCACCTCCTCCGCTTTTTCTCCTCTTCCCCTCCCTCTTTTCCGCCTCTGTGGGGCGCTCCGGTCCTAGAGCTTCTGAAAGCCCAGAGCCGCGGTCGGCCTGTCCCTGTCGGGAGGGCACAGGGGCCTGTGAGTTGGTCTCTGAGGCCATCTAGCCTTTCCGTTTTTCCCAAAGGGGACGAAGGGGCGCAGCGCCTCTTCTCTCTTCCTAGCCCGCCGCCGCTCAAGAGGGGCTGTTTAATTAAAAGGGGAACCCGCAATGTATACGTCAGATAAAAGCAACGCGCAGAATAAACTAATTAAAACATTGTGTTTGCAACACATTTTATTTCTCTCTCTCTCTTTTTTTGATCTTCTCTGTGTTTTAAAGAAATGTCATCGCACCATAAAGCGAGCCGTGAAACGCTATTTCCTTATAGTGTGCGGCGCTTTTCAAAGGCTAGTGTGATATATTTTAGAAAAGAGATCCCGCTGTGAAAGCTTGCGTGTCTTCCCTTTACCAAACTAAGCTCTTGTCAATCACGCCGAGCTCGGTCCAATCACCGAGATCCTTTTTGGAAAGCAGCTCATCCCGCTGTGCTTTTATACCGCGATCCGCAGCCTGTTTTGATGCATTTTTACCAGCACGTCCAGGGAAATGAATGATGGGGCCGCGGATGGTGCAGGCCTAGCTCCCCTAGTGCCCGCCTGGCCCTAACGAGGTGCCGCGCATTATGCGCCTCACAGACTTTCTCACGTGGCAGTCACTTCGCGTGGTAATCCCAACATCAACCAGGGTCAGTGCTGCGGGCCTGGCATGGCAAAGCTTTGAGATCGCCTTCACCTGGCCCTTGAGGGCTTCTGAGGGCTAGACTCCATAGTCGTCCTCTTGACTGGTGTGCCTGGGAAGGCAAGATCCCAAGTAACCTCGCAAAGCACCTCAACCCCTGGAGCCATGGCCCCTAAGGCACGTTTAATGATACCCGTCTCCAGAGCTGTGCGGTGGACCAGAAAGTCGTCCAGAGGTATTGCTCTCACTTTTCCTGGGCGTGTGTTAGGATTTTGTTTGCAAGCAAGCATCTCTTCTCTTCCTACATCTTTTCCTGCTCCATCATGCCCAAAGTATGAAGGGACCTCCCTAGGCTTCCCGAAAGCCATCTCAGTCCCAGTGGGACTGCTACAAAATGACCTAGACCCCTAGTAGTTTTCAATGTGTCCTGAGCCAGAATCCCTGCCAGAGTCCAACAGGTAAGACTGAAACTACATTTCTCCTGCAGTGACTCTTACCAGCTTAGTGGAACACTGAGCCAACGGGCAGCTGCCTTTGAGTGGTCAAGAATAAATCAGTAATAGATGCCATGAAGAACCTATGAGAGAAAGGGTCTAGTCCTGCTTCTTTGTGGAGACTAGGCTTGGGGAAGGCCATCCTTAGACCCAGAATTCCATAGATTCTTTCCTTTGCCACAGTTTCAGCAGCCCGGGTGTGGGGGAAGAATCCTGCTGAGGAATTGTGGAAGCTTTTGATCCTCATCAGGGCTTTCTGACTCAGGAGAGAACTTGAATGAGAGGGCAGATCTCCAGGAAGTGGTCTGTTGAAAGCTGTTTGAGTGAGGGCTATGCATTTGTAAAACAGACCAAATTTTACAATCGAAAATCACCCAGCGTAAGTCACCCGTCCATCCCGCCTCTGGATTAGTCTCTTAACGTGTTCTGCTCTCACACACAAATACACATCCCTTACTCAGATTATTAGCACCCTCGGGGCACCCAACTCACATTCTCACCCTCATCGTCACCCCCAACACCAGCATATGCATTCCTAGAAGGATTTAGACTCCGGTGCTTCCAGGAACAGAGCAAACAGAAAGGAGTGCTCAACCCTCCTCCCGTGAAAATTTGCTCATCCCCCCCCCCCCCCAGGATGCCACTCATTGGAAGAGATCTTGATTCTCGTTCCTATTCCTGCCCAAGAAATGTTCTCTGTGACAGCTATACGAAACAGCTATACGAAACCTCCTGGGTCTACAAGCTAGTTGGGAAGTGGGCTACCTGGAATTGTAGCCCAACCCTGACATTTCTTCCTTGGCTCCCGGGTAACGCTGCTCTAGATCTCCCACCGGCTACCAGTGAAGAGCAGGCCTTGCTGATTGGTAACTGAGGTCCTTGTGAAGAGCGAGGTGGGGGTGGGGTAAGGGTGAGGTGTGAGGCTAGGGGGGGTTCTCCACTCCCAGAAGATAGGAAAGTTGTTCTTGCCTGTTGCAGCTGAGACTTGCTGCTTTCTCTCCGGATGCCTGAGGGAATAGTCTAGGAAACTGGTTTCACAGCTTTGGGGTACAAACTGTGTTTTGTTGTTTTGTTCTTGTTTTGTTGCTGCCGCTTTTGGTGAACTCTGCAAGCCTGACAGTGGCTCCCGAGCAAGCCAAACGGAAGCCCGGGATCCTGTGCACCGCTGTAGCAGATAGGCAAGAAGGGGTTTCTTCTGCCTCGGTTTAGCACATTGGCAGGAGCTAGGATTATGCTGTCACTATTTGTGAGTGAGAGAATATAAGGAAATTTCTGAAGTCTTGGAAGCAATGGAGGAGCCAGTGAATTTGTGGCATATACGAAATAACAATACTCCCCCAACACACACACACACACACACACACACACACACACACACATATTCCTAAAAAATACTTGAGTCTTTTGATATGAGAACTACCTGTCTCTAGTAAACTCATTATTATCCTCAGAACAAAGACATAAAGGTGTGAGCATCCTGGTCAGGTGTGAGCATCCTGGATTCTCTTTCCAGGAGTAAAGTAGTTCAAGTGAAGTCCAGAGCTTTAGTAGGGGGATTGCCAACACACACACCCACCCACCCACACCCACACCCCCACACACACATCACAAGTACTGGGTTCTGGGAAGTTGTGGTGACAAACTCTGGCAGAAGAGCACAAAGAAGCGTCATTGTTGGGCTGGACCTCAGCAGCAGCATCCACCAGTGACTAAGCTGGAGCCTACTCCCTTGCCCTGCTCTCCATACACCTCGGTAGTCTGCCTGTCCTGAGGATTCCAGAACCAAGCCAAAGGAAATCTAGAACTCAGAATGGCAGCCACACCGCTGTCTGGGAGCCCATGGTTCTCAGGCCAGTTCTAGGGGAGAGTTTGGCAATGAAAGTTGGAGGCCCAGCAGACTCAGTATTTACTGCTGCCTGGACAAATAAGATGGCTATGGCTCTTTTGATCTAGCTCTTTCCTGGGAGTCGGTGGGTATGGGAAAGACATGGGTGTTGGGTGTATGCTTGCTGTCTATCATTTATTATTGAAATGGGAAACTAGGTACCACCTTCTGATCTTAACTATGTTCCGTCCAGATGATTTTCACGTTGGGTCAATCTTGACCCCCTTGCGGATCAGTTTCCTTTTTGAAAAAAAAAAAAAGAGGTCCTTCTAGTGCTTTAGCACAGTACTTGGTCTGTTGCCATAGATACAGGCTTGTCCTCTGTTTCCTGGACAAACGAATAGACACTTGCCTTTCCCCCTAGCACCCGCTCCATACTTCTCCTACAAACTTCCTTTGGGTCTGTTTTCTAAACAGACCTTTTCTCCCGTGTCTCCAGAGTCCTGCTCACGAGGGAAGTTTTTACACAGCATCCATGAGAGATGGACAACGTCTCCGTGGAATAGACTCCCGCGCACGCCCCCTCTTCTTCCTCCAGTTCCTGAGCTTAGTGATTCCTAGAAGGTCAGGTGGCCTCTCTGCAGCCAACAAGGGTGGAAGGTAAGGTGTAGGGACTTAGCGGCCCTTTGCCTGGCTTTCCTCGGTCTTTAACTTAAACGAAATGGGACGTGCCCCTCTCCCCACGCTGGACTGGGCGGCTTTGTTCTCAGATTGTCTCTTCAAAAAACAAAACAAAACGAACAAAAAACACAAGGGTGTTAAATGTTTGGGAATCATCATGAAAAATTTCGGTGGTCCAAGCTCCTTCCAAGAAGCACAATCCAGGTAGTTTAGCGGCTGGATATTTAAGAGGGAGCAGCGGACGCTGCGCTCTTCGGCTCCACTCGCCCTCTCGCGTGTGGCTGAGACTGCTGAGTAGTGGTGAAACTGCACGGCCGAAGATCACCGGACACAAACAGCTTCTTTCGCACCCGATGGAATCACTAGTGTAGTCTCTTTGCTCCGCCTGCCCGAGCAAGGCGAAAGGTGAGGATTCCAGAGCTCCCTAAGCCCCTCCTGGAGCGCCTCGTGCCTGATGCAGGGCTTGAGCTTGCTTGGCTGCTCGCCGCTATGCTATTTTGTCGCTTGTGCCTTTGTGGTTCGTTTTCTCCTCCTTCGCGCTGTCCGCGGCAGCCGTAGACCAAAAGGCGAGTGGGAGGAACGTGGCCCTTGCCCTCCTTGGGGTCGAGGATCTGGGACTAGCACGCTTGGGATAAACGGCTGTGCACAGAAGACTATCTGACCCCGAAGGGCCCCTGGCACGCCCCTTTCCCGCCCCCAATCTAGATCTTCAAAGTCGGGCCCTCAAAAAGCCGTACGTTCACTTAGTTCTGTTTGTCCAATGCAGGGACTGACCCTTTGGACCTTTGTGCTTGTAACTTTTGAAAACGTCCGTGTTTGACTAGTTGTCCCTCATTAATATCTGCTCCCAGTCCCCTCCCCACCTGGCTTCTCCCTCCACATCCAGGTGAACAGAGAACTCATGGAAAGCAAGAACAGATCCATTTAACATCCATTGCCAGGCGCTGAATGCAAATCACCTCAAGAAATCCCCTCCACAATAATTTACATATGGGGAAACTGAGGCACTGGCCTGAAGTCACCTGCGTTTCAGAGTTCAGAATCATCTCCCACCAAAGTTGGTCGCAGTATGATGTCTATTCCTTAGCTGGTCTTCCTATCCTTAGGCTGGAACAGGAGCCCCCAAATTAGAGAGGCTTTGAGTGGACAACACAGGGCCCAAAGAATCTGGCTTCAGCAAATACTTGTCATGAGGTAGGAGATCTAGAGTAATGCCTATACTGCCACTGTCCAGCAGCGACTCTTGGGTGCCAAAAAGTCTGTGCTTTCTGCTTCTTGTTATTTGAAACAGTGTCTCACTTCGTAGCCTAGTCTGGCCTGGAACTCAAAATACAGCCCAGGTTAGCTAGCCTGCTGCTATACTAGCCTACTCCTGGCTTTCCTTCTGTTTATGACGGGCCTAATGAGAATCACTTATCTCCTCATTAACAAACATCAGAAGCAGGGGCTAAAATGTTTGCTATGTTGTCAAGGACAGAGCACTTTTAAAACTAGCTGATTCTGATGCTCTAAGGAAGAATTTGAGGGATCTTTCTGGGACCAAGGTGGTGGGTTTGATACTCTGTGCTGGAAGTCTCTGGGAGGTTCCCAGTCTTCCCGGGGGCGGTCTTTGAAACTCTAAGCCTGTGACACTTCCGGAGGCCTCAGGGGCCCTGCTGTAGGTGCAAGAGTTAGCCCTAGCTCTAGGCACCTTGTAATTCAAATCCAACTCTTTGGGGCTTTGGTTGTTGTAAGTGGCTGTGCATTTCTGAGCAACAGGGTGACGGTGGGTAGCATTTGGCAGTTGCTGGGTTCACACCTAACACTTTCCCAAAGCAGGAGTTCCTCACAGCCTGGTGGCTCCGGTCTGTAATTCCAACCCTTGGGAAAGAGACAGGAAGATCAGGTGTTCAAGGTCACCTTCTACTATAGCTCTTGCTCCAGGCCAAATGACTCAAAACAAAACAAAAGGCACAGTCTATTATAAAGGAGGTAGGGACTACGAGAAGTCGGCTGTAGGCAGTAGGGAAGCCCGCCACGGAGAAATTTGTTGGAAAAATAAGAGGTGTGTGTGTGTCTGTGTGTGTCTGTGTGTGTCTGTGTGTGTCTGTGTGTGTGTGTGTGTTTGTGTGGTGTGGGTGGGTGGGTGGGTGTGGGGTGTGTGTGTGGGGGGGGTGTGTGGTGTGTGTGTGTGTGTCTGTGTGTGTCTGTGTGTGGGGTGTGTGTGTGGGTGGGTGGGTGTGGGGTGTGTGTGTGTGGGTGGGTGGGTGGGTGTGGGTGTATGTGTGGCTGCACCACTGGGGCCCGGTCCTTTTCAAGGAAAAGCCTGCATTCAGCCAGCTTGTGGCAGCTTCACTTGGAGGAATGGGGGAGCCGGCACAGCTTCACTTGGAGGAATGGGGGAGCCGGCACAGTTTTGTTTTACCTTTTCACAGAATTCAGAGAAACAAAACCGCGTTATCTGCCACTTGGGCTTCCAGAGCTAGGTGTTCAGGAGCAATCCTGCAAACAATTGCTGCTCTCATCTTAACAGGTGTACCTTGTGCTGCTAGGGCACGGCCCGAGGGGCTTTGGGAAGAAAAGAAAACTCAATTGGCTCTGCAGGAATCCACACTAGTAGTCCCGGGCCATGTAAGCAGGACAGAGGCCTATTCTGCCCTCACCACAAACCATACCAAACCCTACTACTTTTGAATAGACTCTCATCCTCTATGCCTTGTTAGATAATAGGGAATCGAGCCTGGACTCTGACCCCATCAGTAACACCTCTCTAGGCACTTCTGCCCTAATACTTAACTACATCTCTCTAGTTCCAACACACACACACACACACACACACACACACTTCCCTTTTCTCTCATTTGTCTCTGTCCCATACCTTTCATTCATGCTTAGACTCATTTACGCTTTCACCTTCTCAAAAATCCTGTGGTCAGTGCATGGCCTTTGGCCTCTAACCAATTAGGCTTAAGTCCCATACATCTTGCTACTAACTGATTTTCTGACCTCTGACAAATGATTTAGGAATTCAACACCTCAGTTTCCACATTTTTGAAAGGAGCTGAATAGTAATGCCCATCTTTAGAGTTTTCCGATGAATAAAATAAAATAAAATAAGCATTTAGAGGCACAAAATCGTGGCAGCTATGGAAATGAAGGAGGGAACCCCTTGTAAAGGGGCAGCGTGGCAAGTGGTTCCTGCGCTCCACTGTGTGACGTCTTGGAGAGAAATGGATGAACCTGCTTTTACAGTCTCCCAAGCATGGCTTTGTGATTGTGGCACCTCACCCTACCTCATCATGCAAACTGATAACACACTTTGTTTTTGTCCCATTAGGTCCTCCCAAACAATCTCATTCCACGTGGAAACAGTCGGCCCAGTTTTAGCAGATTAAAGCTTCTCAGGCCCCAGAATAAGGCAACCTTCCCCTTTCCCGTATCCTGTCATTATAAGGACTCAAAAAAGCAATCCAAGACCCAGGCACTAGGGGGGCTGGTCCAATAGAAGGCCTCCTTCATTTTCAGCCTAGTGCGTTCTCACCCACGTGAAGAGCCTTGCCAACAGCACCCCTGCATGTGTGGGAGAGATCGAAACACAGCCTTAGCCATCAGCAGTAGAAAGCGGGCAGAGAGGACTCATTGGGCTGCACCTGGAAATACTTGCAGGGGGAGGAGGTGGGGAAATGTCTGACAAGGCTACCAGCTTTCTTTCCCTTAGAGAGAGCTCAGCTCCCACCCTGAACTAGGCGGTCAGAGGCATGACAACATTAGCTTAGTCACCCGAGCTCTCTGCATTCCCGCCTTGCTCATGGGATGTCTACCATTTCTGAGGATCCAGACTGATACCACTAACAGGTTTTTGGGGTACAGCTGGAGTGGAATGGGGAGGTGTGGATGAAGGAAGCTCTTTGCATTATTTTTGAAAAAGAAGCATATTTCCTAAGAGAAGAATAAGTGATAAAAACTCCACCATTCATTGCTTCAACAATTCAGATTCAAAGGTAGTACAGCTTAACAGAGAAATTAGGAGAGGCAGAGGGCCTGGGGACAACCACATGACCTTCTTTCCCAGCTTTGTCTGTTAATCAGTTGAAATGCCCGTGTATACCTTAACTACTACTCCTGTATTGGCAAGTGCTCCAAGTCAGGGTAATTGTCCTAAACTGCTGTGGTGTTTTTATGTAATCCTGGCTGGGCTCACTGCAATTCATTTTTTTTTTTTTTTTGGTTACTCTGGTAGGTCGCTGGTGGAAAATCAGGGGGTGGAGATCTTTCCAGAGTCACCCACAGCTATCATTTGGCAGCCTAGCCAACTGAGCACTCTGACGGCATCACGTGCACCTCAACTCATATGGTATGTATAAAGTAGGCCCCAAGGGTCACCAAATGCCCATCCTCGGAAACAGATGTACTGACCAAGGAATCTTTTCATGATGAAGAATGACTTCCTCACATACAAGAAATGAGCTTGCAAAATATTCCTCAATGAAGAAAAAGATTCCAGTGTGCTGCTTTGGATTGTACCGTTTGCGTGTTCATCAGGTCTCTATCAGTCGCTTCAAATGCATTGTTCTGGAATTAGGGCTTTTTCACTTTAAGGGATCCCTATGTGACTCACCGCATATTTTAAGTTGGGTTCTCCAGAAGTGTTCATTTTTCTCTGCGGGTCAAAACTTCTGAATTTATATGCAAAGATAGCAAAGAGAATTCTAAACTGTTCTGGCATTAGGTGATTGGAGTTTGGCCCACAATTCTTTCTCACCTGGATATTTGAGTATTTTACGGAGGCGTGTCACTGGATTTAAGAGCATAGTTACACTCGGCTTCTCCTCTGCTCTGGGTTGCTGGATAGAAGACACAGGGTAGTTAGGGTAAATGGCTCTAAAAATAGTGTGGCTTTTCTCTGCTTAGCAAGTAGAATTATGTGGTTTGGGCTCTGTGGGTTGAGTGTCCATGGCCTTCCGTGTTGTATTGGCAACTGCTGTGAATATAACTTCAGGGAAGCAACACTATGTTGTCCACAGTCTCTTTCTGTGTGGGACAGGGAAGAAAGAAATCTTGAAGCTCCCAGCATCTGTACTTATGTAAGGACCTTACCACTAGCCTCCAGCCCGCATTCCCTGCTTCTGTATTATAACTGATACCTGTGGTAATGTATCCGTTTTCAAAGAAATAAATCACGTTTTGATGAGTGTGAATTCCGCGCATCTTTCCCATTGGTCAGTGCTTTCTAGCATGACCTTTTGTCTTTAACTTAATCTCCTATTCTCTATCTCATTTCAGCAACACACGGATACCATGTAAATCATATCCTTTAGTAAAAATGCATTTCAAAGTCTAATATGGGATGCCCTCCCATATTAACAGGATGAGAAAAAAAAGACAATTCACAAATAGTTAACATTGATATATGAGTTAGAAAAGGAGGGTCTGGATACAGATCTCAAACCAGGACCTTACTGATTGCATGATCAACCCGAATTACTTACATTTCCTGGTACTTCATTTGTCAAGTACTTAGGTCATTGATTAAAGAGTTAATACAAGAAACTATCTAGAACCATCCAATAGAACACAGGGCGTGGCAGTGCACTCCTTTAATCCCGGCACTCAAGGGGCAGGGCCAGGTGGATCTCTGATTTCGAGGCCAGTCTCCTCTACAGAGTGAGTTCCACCTCTATACCCCAAACTAAACAAACAAAAAGCAAAACGAAAGAAAAAGAAAGGAAAAAAGGAAACTTTCAATATAGAACCCAGAGTAATATTCAAAATCTTTCCTCCATCCTCCTCCTCTTTTTCCTAAGTCTTCCTAAATTGTAGGCTGGAACATGCCATTTAGTTCAGGCTAGCCCAAATCGGTGATCTCTCTGGCTCTACTTCCCAAGGGCTGGGATAACCTGTGTGTACCACCATGCCCAGCTAAAGTTCTTAAAAATCTGTGTGTGAAGCCAGAGGCAGAGACAGGCGGATCTCTGTGGGTTCAAAGCCAGCCTGGTCTACAGAACGAGTTCCAGGACAGGCTCCAAAGCTACAGAGAAACCCTGTCTTGAAAAAAAAATCTGTCTGTGAACCAGGCCTCCAAGTGTATGCTTGTGATCTCAGCATTCGGAAAGCTGAGACAGGAGAGGCTTGAGTTAAGGACGCATTTAGGCTCCAGAACAAGTTCCAGGTCATACTGGGCTGTGCAGTGAGACCCAGCCTCACACACAAAAGCCAAACATAAACATAAAAGCAGAAACACTGAGCCTGTAAGAGAACTCCTTTACAATTTTAAGTTGGGAGCTAAAACACGGGGGAGGCTTTGGCCTACCTGTATGCAAGCCCATAATCTATTTTTTTTAAAAAAAACAAGGATTTATTTATTTATTATGTACACAATAGTCTGTCTGTGTGTATGCCCGCAGGAGGCCAGAAGAGGGCACCAGACCTCATTACAGATGGTTGCGAGCCACCACGTGGTTGCTGGGAATTGAACTCAGGACCTTTGGAAGAGCAGGCAATGCTCTTAACCGCTGAGCCATCTGTCCAGCCCCCCCCCCCCCCTTAATCTATTTTTGTTCTTCGCATTTGAACCCAGGACTTAGGAAAAAGTAGACAAGTACCCTCCCACTGAGGTAAGCAGACCTCAAGGTCCTGGCCCTGCTACACATTTTCAACAAGCAGTGCAAAATGGATACATGTGGGGGAAAAGAGGGGTAAGGTTGTGATTTGGATTGACTGCTTGCTCTTGGCCTGGCTACGCATCTGAAAGTGAATCAATTAGCAGCTTCAAGGAGATGTTGTCTGCCCTATCTGCACCCGAAACAGAACATAGCAATTTGGCTCTCCTCCTGTGATTTCCTCAAGGAAAGAAAAGAATTATGTCTTCCTTATTATATCCTCTTAATGGCGCCTGACATATGCCTAGTCCTCATGATGTAAGGAGATACTATTATTGGGGCAATCGATTGTTTTAGATGCCAAATGGCCCAGCGAAGATGAGATCTAATATAATATGGAAATTCCAAGCAGAGTGACAATAGGCTTAAGTAGTTGTGAAAGAGTGTGAATGGGCACACCTGGATATATGTGGAGGGATTTCGAACTGCTTTTCCTCCTCAGAAATGCAAAGGGAATTAGAAAGAAGAGATCAGGCTACATAATGAGACATGAAGGTCTGCCATATGTACAGTTTCTTTGTAAAGCCAAGGAAGGTTTTAGCAGCATTGTCTTCTCTTTGACATTTTTCACAAATTGGAGCCTGCCCAGCCTTTTGTAATTAGAAATACTTAGCTCTTCTTTGTGAAAATGGAGACTTGACACCTTTGTGTTTCTTAATCCTGCCTCCTTTGCCTCCAAATATTTTCAGACAGAAGGATCAGTTCAAAGCAGTAGCCCAAGTAACTGCTCATCTTCAGACATTCATGTTTGGGAAGAAAGCAAGGAAAGGCCCCAAGTCAACTTGTGTTACAAGAAATACTGCCCTCCCTCTCTCCCCACCCTTCGCCCGTTCCTCTCTCCAAATGGCAGGAAGTCCCTCTGATAGTCAGGTTCTAAGCACTATTTACTATAGCTGAGTTTGTTCTAACAAGATTTGCTGCTGGAGTTAAATTCTAGGTGCCTCTGGGAACTGGGTGCAGTACCGATGGGTGCAGGACTGATCAGGAAGGATTCTAGCACTGTTTGCAGAGACAGTGGACAGCCTCGTGGAACCAATGTAACAGATTGTGAGCCATAGTTAAGACTGCTGGTTGAAACCATTCCCTGGCTAACCTAAACATTTGTATATTTATTGGTGATGGTGAAGGACATCACTGAAACCAATTCCAGAATAGAGTGACTTAATAGTAAAGAGTATTTTGAGGGCTGGAGAGATGGCTCAGAGGTTAAGAGCATTGCTTGCTCTTCCAAAGGTCCTGAGTTCAATTCCCAGCAACCATATGGTGGCTCATACATAATCAATCAATCAATCAATAAAAAAGAGTATTTTGAGATGGTAAAACTTATTCAAGGAATAGCATATGCTCCAGATAATATTAAAATGATGTTTTTAATTTTTCCACGTACACTTGTGTGTGCACTCATTGTGTGTGTGTGTGTGTGTGTGTGTGTGTGTGTGTGAGTGTGTGTATACACATGTGCGCGAGCCACAGTTAGCGTCCGGAGGTCAGAGGACAACCTTTGCAATTTTTTCCTCTGAGGGTCCAGGGAGGATTAAACTTGTGTTCCTAGGCTTGGTAACAAGTACCTTTATCCACTCAGCCACCGCAGCAGCTCTTAAAATGATGTTTTTGTTTGTTTGTTTGTTTTTTTTGTTTTTTTTATTTTTACTTTTTCAAGACAAGGTTTCTCTGTGTATCCTTGCCTATCCTGAAACTTGCTCTGTTGTCCAGGCCGGACTCGAACTCAGAGATCTACCTACCTGCCTCCCAAGTGCTGGGATTTAAGGCATGAGCCACTGTGTTCGGGCTAAAATGGTATTTTAAAAGGAAGTCAGATGATCTCAGAAAACGGGAAATTGTGTATAAAAGAGTCAAGTCAGTTCATTTTTAACCTTGACTCCACAAATTGAAAACAGTGAGGTGAACAAAAGAGCATCAGTTTCTAAGAGCTTGCAAGGAAAGAGCAGAGAGGGTGGAGAGTGGTTAGAAGTCGTTCTAAGTAAAAACGATGCTATTCATCTCTGTCCTTCAGATTGAACAGAACAGATACCCACAAGTGCTTTTTCTTACATAGTTTTTAATTTTTGTTTTTTGATTTGCTTGTCAAGACAGGGTTTCTCTCTAGCTTTGGAGCCTGTCCTGGAACTAGCTCTTGTAGACCAAACTGGCCTCGAAGTTACAGAGATCCGCCTGCCTCTGCCTCCCGAGTGTTGGGATTAAAGGTGTGCACCACCACCATCTAGCTAGTCCTTAATATTTTTGTCTTCCTTCTTATCTCCCATTTTTGGGTTTTTTTTTTTTTTTGAGACAGGGTTTCTCCGTAGCTTTGGAGCCTATCCTGGAACTAACTCTTGTAGACCAGGCTGGTCTCGAACTCACAGAGATCCGCCTGCCTCTGCCTCCCGAGTGCTGGGATTAAAGGCGTGCGCCACCACCGCCCGGTTGTTTTGTTTTATTTTGCTTGGTTTTTCAAGACAGGGTTTCTCTGTGTAGCCTTGGCTAGCCTGTTCATTCTGTAGACTAGACTGGCCTTGAACTCACAGAGATCCACCTGCCTCTGCCTCCTGAGTGACGGGACTAAAGGCGTGCGCCACCACCGCCCAGCTCCCATTTTTTTGTTTTTGTAACTATTAATTCATTGATTAATTTTTGATTTTCTTGAGACAAGGTTTCAATATGCAGGCTTGGCTGGCCTGGAGTTTGCTATGTAACCCAGGCTGACTTTAAACATTCAGAATTCCTTCTGCCTCAGACTCTTCTATGATGGGGGTTCCAAGTGTGTGATACTGTGTGGCTTGTTTATCTGCCATTTTGGTGTTTTAGTTCTTGATGCTTTCACTCCCACGTTGGATGGACCTCATTCTCTCATCCTTCCTTCTCCCTGCTGGAAGCCCTTCAAAGCCCACGGGCATTCCTATTGGTTTGTCAGATACCACAGTAAGTACCCCATTTAACATACTTAAACGATGTGGAATAAGGAATATTCTGTTGCATCGTTTTCAAGAAAACCTCAGGCCTAACACTGATCATGTAAATAAGGACCCAGTGGCCTGGAATTTTGGTACACACCTATAATCCAAGTTCTTGGGAGGCTGAGATGAGGAGATGGGAGGGGGGCTCAAGTTCCAGGGCAGTCTAGGCTGCACAATGAAAGCCTGTTTCCCAAACCAACAAATAAACAAGGAACAAGTTCCAGGCATTTACTTAAGATTGTTCCCTGAGTTTATTTTGTTAGCAGAGCACTGTGCCCAAACTTCACGGTAGTCTCCTATCATAAAGGAACACGTACACATCAGATCCACTTCTAGTCTGCCTTCTTCCAGGAGGCCTTCAGCATCAGTGATGTCGTCCACTGCTTTCACTAGGTGACATACAAAGATGAATGACAGACAATCTTCCCTCCAGGAGCCCACAGTCTGGAGGAGGGAGGCAAAGACATAAACAGGCAAATCCAAGGCAATGAATCCTGGAGCACAGAAAAGGAGAGGCCAGTGCTTATTAAAAATAAGACCTCCCAAGTCTTAAGCAGAAGTGTAGGGAACGTGTAAGAGGACTGAAGTTCTGTTTTCTTCATTGCTCCTTTTGGGAGATTTCTCATGTGGGTTCCCAAAGCAACTAGTGACTTCTGCACCATGTCACTGTAAAATGAGAACAACCCCTCCACTCTCTCTCATGGAACAATGTTAAAGGAGGAGGAGTCTTATTTTCACTCACTGTTTTGGAGGTTTCAGAACACGTGGCAGAATTCACAGTGACAAGAGCATGTGACAGGGCTCTTCACATCATGGGTAGAACAAATGAAGTAGAAGTAAAATGGGATAGTTGAGCCTTCAAACACCTGCCCATGGTGCCTTATTTCAGACAGTGATCCTACTTCCGGTTTCCATAGTCTCTCAAAAACAGTACCACAAGGCAGGAGGCAAGTGTTCAAAACATAGTTCAGATTTCAGAAATAGAACTCATTAATTCATGTGCTCATTGATCTGGTATGTATCAGTTTCCTTTTTTTAAATGTTTATTTTATTTATTATGTATACAATATTTATGCCTGAAGGCCAGAGAGGGCGCCAGACCTCATTACAGATGGTTGTGAGCCACCATGTGGTTGCTGGGAATTGAACTCAGAACCTTTGGAAGAACAGGCAATGCTCTTAACCACTGAGCCATCTCTCCAGCCCCTGGTATGTATCAGTTTCTACTCTGATCCATGTGCTGGCTGAGGTAAGACACTGTTTCAGGGAACTTCCAATACAGTAGAGGACACGGCTAAGAAAATAATATCTTATAGTAGGCAGTTAGTTTATGATGAATGCAAACACAAGTCCTCTACCACCTACCAGCACCTTTGCCGGTATGTGTTAGGCGTTGAATGTACTAGTTGTGACACAGGGCTGGAGAAATGGCTCAGCACTTAAAGTTTGCTGCTTTTATGAAGGAACTAAGTTCTACTCCTTGTACTTACAAATAGGCAGTAGCAACTATCTGTAGCTTTCATTTCAGGAGACTTAGGAGATCTGATATTCCCTTTTGGATTCCTCAGGTACTGTACAAACAGACACAGACAAAAAAGAATTTAAAAAAAATCTTTAAATAATGAGAATAGTTGCACTACAAGTCATTATGTTTATTGAATTTGCTTTTTTTCGAAATAGGGTTTCTCTGTGTAGCAGCCCTAGCTCTCCTGAAACTAGCTCTGTAGATCAGGCTGCCCTCGTCACAGGGATCCGCCTCCCTCTACCTCCTGAGTGCTGGGATTAAAGACCTGCGCCACCACCGCTCAGCTGAATTTGCTATTTTTATACTAGGATCTTTTAATATGTATAATTAAGATTGTTATTGCAACTAGTTTTTGAATAGTTATATTTCCAGGCACATTCATGCATCATCTCATTTACGTATTTTTAGAGTCTATTTATTTTACTTAATATGTATAAATGTTTTTCTGCATGCAAGCATGTACATCACATGCATGGCTGTTGGATCTCCTGAAGCTGGGGTTGCAGATAGCTGAGTCTCTGTGTAGGTGCTGGGAATCAAACCTGGGTCCTCTGCCAGAGAAGTAAATGCTCTTCAACAGCCATGCCATCTTCGTCATCTCATTTCAAATGGAGCCTAGCTTTCTCACAGAAAACGGTCACACAAATGTAATCAGTTGTTTAAGGCCCCCTGGTTAGTCAAGGGGAACATTTGGAGTTGGGCTCGGAAGGCCTAACTGTATTCAAAGCCTATAATCATAACAAAAGACAGCTTCTGTCTTCAACATGCTCATAACAGTGGGGGAACATAGAAAAGGAAGCAGACAATTATAACACCATGGGATGCTAGAATGGAAGTGGAGAAATCTGTTGTTTTTTTCTGAGGGTATTAATTAGAAAAAGACATGACAGCAGAAGATTTCTGGCTAGGTTTCTTTTTAATCAAGAAATCTCTGAGGTTGATGTTTTTACTATTATAGAAGACGTAAAACATAATATTTACTACTGTAACCATTTTAAAGCGTACAGTTTAGCATTCTGAAATACATTCTTACTGCTTTGCATCAGTGCAGAGCATCCTCCCCATCCATCTTCACAAAGTTTCCTTTGTTCCCCACAGAAACTTTGCTGGATTGTTGACTACTACAGTCTGGGTACCACTCCCCTCTGCAGAGTTCTGACCTCTCCAGGTGTTTCCAGTAAGCAGAGTCAGCTTCTTCCTGTTAACATTTAAATTTCACACTCGAAATTTCAGCCCTGTTCATCAAATTTCCTCTCGTTTTTAAAGCCAAGTGATGTTTCTCTGGGTGGATATGTGTGTGTTAAAATTTGCTTTATGTATTCATTGATTGCCAGACACTTGTGCTGTTTCCACCTTGTGGCTATTGTGAATAATGCTATCAGGTATCCCTTTGAATCCTGGCTTTTGGCTATAACCCGAAGGGCAAATGATGGGCCAGCTGAGCATCCCAGGTTTAATTGCCTTCCACAGTGGCTGTACCAGTTAACATTCTCACTGGCAGTGCAGGAGTGTTGCAGCCTTTCACAGCCTTCCACTGTTTGCTTCTTCTTCTTTATTAGGGCCAGCTGAGTGGGTTTGAAGCGGCATCTCATTGTGTCTGGAATCTGCATTTCTACAGGAGGAATGATGCTTAGTATCTTTTCATGTGCTGATTGACTGTTTGTGAATCCTTGTAGAAATAGTCTTAGCCCATTCTTTAATAGGGTTCTTTTCATTGTTAAATGGAGGGAATTCTTTTCATCCTCCTCCCTTCCTTTCTCCTTTCTTCTCTCCCTCCCTCCCTCCCTCCCTCCCTCCCTCCCTCCCTTCCTCCCTCCCTCCCTCCCTCCCTCCCTCCCTTTCTCCTTGCCTCCCTCCCTTCCTCCTCTCCTCCCTTCCTTCCTCCCTCCCTCCCTCTCTTCCTCTGCACATTTTTTTTCTTTCATTTGAACAAGGTCTTTATGTAGCCAGGATGGCCTTGAACTCTGATAGAAATTTCAGGCACATGCCATTGCACCCAGCTGAGATTTTTTTCTTTTCTATTTTGAGCAGCAACATCTTCTCAGGCACACAGTTCACAAACATTTGTTCCTGCTTGGTAGATTGCCTGCTTTTCTTTCTTTCTTTCTTTCTTTCTTTCTTTCTTTCTTTCTTTCTTTCTTTCTTTCTTTCTTTCTTTTGATTAATTTATTTATAGTGTACACAGTGTTCTACCTGCATGTATCCCTGAAGGCCAGAGGAGGACACCAGATCTCATTACAGATGGTTCTGAGTCACCATGTGGTTGCTGGAAACTGAACTCAGGATCTCTGGAAGAGCAGCCAGTGCTCTTAACCTCTGAGCCATCTCTCTAGCCTCTGCTTTGCTTTCTTGAGAGTTATCATTTGATGCACATGCTACTACTTTTGGTGAATTACAATTTACCTATTTCTTTTTTTGCCTGTGCCTTTGGAATCACATTGATGAAGTTATCGTCAAATCAGAAATTTGGAGATTCGATCCAATATTCTCTTAAGTGCACACACACACACACACACACACACACACACACACACACACACACATCTAAATATAGCCTGCTCAGTCTGTATAACGTTACTTTCAGGGCTGATCATTTGGTATTGGAAAACCAATCGGGGTGGTACTCACTGGGGAAGAAAATTTCTCCCCTCTTGGTATTCCTTAGTTTCCCATAGTTGTGTAGGGTTAAGGCCTTGTGGGTTTCTTGGTAAAACTTTATGGATGTAGCTTCTGACATTATTAGTAAAGACAGTCTCTCACCAAAGTCCCTGATCCTCTGGCTCTTCCAATCATTCTGCCCTCTCTTCCACAATGTACCCTGAGCCTTAGGTACAGGAGCTATTTGTAGATGTATCCATTGGGACTGGGCCCCACAGCTCTGCATTTTGATTGGTTGTGGGTTTTTGTAGTTGTCTCTGTTGCAAAAAGATGTTTCCTTGATGAGAGGTTGTCTTAACATCTTGAATATTAGCATGCATTCCCTCATATGTGTGTGTGTGTATCAGATGCTAATGTATAATGTTATATTATAATGATAATGATTATTTTTTTTGTTTGAGACAGGGTTTCTCTGTGTAACAGTCCTAGCTGTGCTGGAACTAGCTCTTGTAGACCAATCTGGCCTCAAAATCACAGAGATCCACCTACCTCTGCCTCCCAAGTGCTGGAATTAAAGGCGAGCACCACCACTACCCGGTTTGCTTGATAATGATATTCAAATGCTTAAAATGTATTATCAAATGGAAGAAGTTGGTTGGGAAGATGACTTAGTGATAGAATGCTTATTTGTAAGCAAAGAGACCTAGATTCCCAGATCCATGTAAAAAAGATGGGCTTGGTGGCATGTGTTTGTAATCCATTGGGGAGACAAAACCAAGCAGTTCCCTGGGGTTTGCTAACCAGCCAGCCTAGCCTAGCTCCAGCTACTTGGAACTCTAGGACAATGAGAGATCTTTTCTCAAAAACCAAGTTTAGGGGGCTGAAGAGATGGCTCAGCAGTTAAGTACACTTACTGCTCTTTCAGAGGACTCAAGTTCTGCTCCAGTTCTTGGAGGTCTTTTTCTGGTCTCCCTTGGTACCAAGCATATACATAGCATGCTTACATATATGCAGGCAAAACACTCATACACATAAAATGAACCTAAAACAAAACAACAACAACAACAAAAACAAGGTTAGGGCTGGTAAGACAGCTCAGCACATAGCTCCTCAAAGTTATTCTCTTACCTCCACACATGTGTTGTAACATGTGTGTCCACTCTACACCATGCACACTCCCACACACACTCATGCTCACAGATTCACACACACAATAAATGGAAAAACGTAATTTATAAAAGAGTGCAAAATTTCCAACTTGCGGGCTGGAGACATGGCTCAGTGGTTAAGAGCATTGCCTTCTCTTCCAAAGGTCCTGAGTTCAATTCCCAGCAACCACATGGTGGCTCACAACCATCTGTAAATGAGGTCTGCTGCCCTCTTCTGGCCTGCAGACACACACACAGACAGAATATTGTATGCATAATAAATAAATATTTTTAAAAAAATTTTAAAAAATTTTCAACTTGCTCTATGTATACATATATTTTAAAATGGATATATATATATATATATATATATATATGTTCATTAAGAAATAGAGACTAAGGGCTAGAGAGATGGTTCAGCAGTCAAGAGTACTAGGTTCTTTTTCAGGCGACCTCATACCCTCTTCTGACATTCATGGGCACCAGACATACATATAGTACACATGCAAACATGTAAGCAAAACATCCAAATACATAAAATAAATATTTGAAAAAGAAATAGAGAATAAAATGGTGACTATAGGGAGCAGGGGGGAAGTGTGGAAATAAAGATCAAAAGGCACAGATTTGGGGTCATATAAAATGAATATACTCGAGATATAACAAAATTATGAGAAATAAAGTTCACTTATATTTAAATCTATTGTAATATGATTTTATTGTATTAATCATAATGTAATGTAACTATATGTAATTGATAATTTAGTTATAACTTGATAGTTAACAATATTGTATTCTGTACTGAAAACTTTCTGATTAAGCAGAATCCAGGAATTGTTCCGATGAAGAAAGGAAGTGTCCAAGTGACGAGGTCTGCTGTAGGCGTCAGCGGTAGAGTGCCACTGATTATGTGACAGAGGCCCAGATTCAATGCCCAGCACTGGGGGGTAGGGAGCTATGTGGTGATAAATATATTAATTTACTCGACTGTAGTAATCATTTCACTAGGCACATGTGTATCAAAACATAATACTGAGTCGGGTGGTGGTGGCGCACGCCTTTATTCCCAGCACTCGGGAGGCAGAGACAGGTGGATCTCTGTGAGTTCCAGGACAGTCAGGGCTACACAGAGAAACCCTGTCTCAGAAAACCAAAACCAACCAAACAAAAACCATAAGACTGCATTCTTTTGAGCATAATATTTGTATATAAAGCAAAGGAACCAACCACTCGCATACAAATGGGTGCATAATTTTTCGTGCATCATTTATTTATAAGATTGTCTTTTCCCCCATTGAATGGTTTGGGCAACTTTGTCAAAAATTAGTTAAAGCTGGATAAAGAATCACATGCCTGCAATCCACACATTTGGTAGATGGAAGCAGGAGGATCACGATTTTGAGACTGGCCTGTGTTACGTAGCAAGACCCTGATTCAAATAACAGCAATAAAAACTAACTGACCCAACACAGACCAGCTGGTTGTGTTTTGAGTGTGGTGTTCATTAGGACCTGTTTGCTTTTCTTCTGTCTTCCTTTCCCTTCCATCTTCCTTCCATCTCCCTCCCTCCCTCCCTCCCTCCCTCCCTCCCTCTCTCCTTTCCTTCTTTCTGTCCTTCCTCCCTTCCTCCTACCTCTTTCCCTCCCTCCCTCCCTCTCTCCTTCCCTCCCTCCTTCCTTCCTTTTTCTCTTTCTTTCCTTCTCTCTTTCTTTCTTTCTTTCTTTCTTTCTTTCTTTCTTTCTTTCTTTCTTTCTTTCTTTCTTCTTTTTTTGAGACAGGGTATGGCTGGTTTAGAGCTTATTATGCAGACAAGGCTGGCCTCAAACTCACAGGTATCCACCTGTGTAAGCTGCCACAGCCAGTATGACCCATTTCTTGATTCTAGCAGCCCAAGAAAGGAAAGATCATGTCCAAAGGGCTTGAAGTTTGCTGTAACTAGAAACAGAATGACTTCATTTCTCCATCATGAGACAGCTTGGCTCAAAATAGCACATTCTGCATGTAGCCAAATTCATGAGCTCTTCTGTCCCCATTTTGAGTGCTCAAATAAGTATTTGCTGAACAAATAGTAAAGCACTTTATTCACCTAGTAACAATGTAGAAAAATGAATTTTCTGTGTCGAAAGTTGTCTCGGTTCTAATAAAAGCAACTGGAATTCCTTAAATTAGAATCTGTGACATTTTCAAATATTCTGATAACTTCCCAACTTTAAAGGAGTTTTCTGAGTTTCAAAAGCTCAAAGAGTTCTTTGATTATTATTCTCTTCCCCCATCTCTCTGCTTCTTCCTCTGGCCTTTATTTTATACAACACAGTGCAGCCCCAGATCTTTCTTTGATAAAGCTGCTATTAATCTTTCTCACACCTAGGAAGCGCTTACATAATGACATGGAGTAAGCAGATTTTCTTTCCACATTTACACTTCATAAACATAACGTGGTAATAGATTAAACTGCTCATTCTCTCTCTGTGACTTTAATATGCTAAGGAATGCTTGGGTGGAAAGCAGCGCTGTCCAAGAGCACGGGACTGTGCCTGTGTGCCATACCCCACTCTGCGACAAGATTCTCAGGTGTTCCATGAACAGATGGTTCCCATGCAATCTTTCCTACAAACAGGCATAGCCCCGTTCTCTCCTGAAGCCATTTTTGGCAAATCATTTGATAAGCGACCTGGTGATTTCCTATGGGCAGACTGTAGGGCCTGCCTAACAGGACCCATTTTGCAACTGGCCGCTGAGCCTCCATCTGAGATCGATAGTTGGCATGGCAACGAACTCATTTCTCTAGAAATGAGTTCCTTTTATTAAATTTTGCCAGCTCTTGATAAATTCCTGATCCACGCATCAAAACATGACAGGTGATTAATGAGTCCTCGATCCGGACGAAGTAAACAACAATAAAAGGATTTAAGCGAGTTAGGATTGAATCCTTCTTTATGAATTTCGTTTGAGGGTTGTCACAGAAACAGTAACAGTATAGCGTCAATCCATGTGTAAGGATGTAAATGCATCAAGAGAGGAAACGGGAATGAATAGAACCCACTTTCACTGCAAGTTTAAAATTGTAATTTGCTCTCCCCTCTTTTTCGACACTTTTTAAGTAAAGCTATTTTTTTGTGTGTGTGTGTGTGCTATGCATGCCCTTATTTTCCAAGTTTTATGCTGATAGACATAGTACTTGACTGATCTGGGCCAGGCATGGGCAGTTTTTTTTTTTCCCCTTTAGCTGCTAATGGTACCACTACTCTTCTGCCTGCAATTTTAGGCTCTCAGGCTCTGTGCATGAAAGAAGGAGCTTGGAGAAAAGAAAGGATCCCATTGTGCAGGAGAATGGTGAGGACCATGGAGATGGCTTCGACTCATTCTTTCCCCATTTTCCTTTCTGCAGCTTCCTTGCCATTTCCTGGCCACTCAGCGCCCCTCTTCAGCTGATTTTCTCCACCCCAAATAGAAGACTGATTTCTCCTGTAAGTAATGCTTTTAGTTAGGGAGTCTCAGGGGTTCATCTTCCTCCTTCCATTAACCAAGCTCGTGCCACTTCACGGACAGAAAATAGCTGAACACTAGCCAGTGTCCAAACTGCAGATTAAAAGCAGACAAAGGGACTTAATGATGTCAGACAGACCATATAGTCCATTACGAAAAATCAGGTCTTTGGAAAAAAATGATAGATGTATTCCAATTCCTGTTTACCTGAGAGGTAACGGCTCTGTCCCCAGTTTCTTCATATCAGATCTAGTAAGATTCCATTTAATCTCAGGTCTTAAGGGTTATGGGTGGGACTCAGTGGTAGAGTATGACCTCAGCATTCGAGGCTCTAGGTTTGATTCCCCCATGCCATGATTAAATAAGTAAGATTTTTCTTTTTTTTTTTTTTTTTTGTTTTTTCGAGACAGGGTTTCTCTGTAGCTTTTGGAGCCTTTCCTGGAACTAGCTCTTGTAGACCAGGCTGGTCTCGAACTCACAGAGATCCGCCTGCCTCTGCCTCCCGAGTGCTGGGATTAAAGGCGTGCGCTACCATCGCCCGGCTCAAATAAGTAAGATCTTACTGCAGCGACAGAAGTCACCTTCTTAGGTCCCATGAGAAAACCTGGTGTAGTTAACTGTAGCACTTCATGATGAGTGCTGGGAAAGACTAGTTCGCGCTGTGTTACTGTGTGAGATCTTTTATAGAAGAATTTAGCAGGTGTGTGTGTGTGTGTGTGTGTGTGTGTGTGCATGCGCATACATGTATATGTTTCTGGGGTGTGAACCCAACATCTTGCACATGTTAGGCCAGTGTTTCACCACTTAGTTTCATGCCCTGCCCCTCACGTAACTGATTGTCATGACTAGAAACCTCATTCAGTAGTAACCATACAGCGAAGAATGTCATTGCAAGCTGTGGCACGGATTCTGAACCTCAATTAAAATAAGTTGTTAAATTTTTTTTCCTGGTGCCTCATGGGAATACTCCTGAGCCTCGTGAATACTGAGAATGCAGGTGTGCCTTTCTGGGTCTTTTTTTAAAAATAGCGTTGGATGTGTCATGCGTGGTAAAGTAGCATTTCCTAGACATGCAACAGTCGCAGGGGAATTAATTTACAGGTGAGCAAGGGGCTGGGGGTGAAGTAGCACAGTGGTAGAGTCTTGCCTAGCACACTCCAGGCCCTCAGTTCAAGACCGGCACTAACAAAAATCCAACAAGGATCAAACTCCCCGAGAGCGCAAAATGTCCAAGCAAGGACTTAGTATACCTTCTTGAGTAAAGTTCCAGATTTCCCTAGGCATTCTGGTAGAAGCTGTGATCAAGCATGGTGACAATATAGGAGCCCAAACTTTGTATATCATGTCTGCAAAGGGAATCAAGGCACGACTGAACAAACTTTCCACTGCTGGTGTGGGTGACCGCTGATGGCCACAGTTAAGAAAGGCATGCCCGTTCACAACATTAACCCTAGCACTCAGGAGGCAGAGGCAGAGGCAGGCCTATCTCTGAGTTCAAGGCCAGCCTGGTCTATAGAGTTCCAGGATAACTGGGGCTGTCACATAGAGAAACCCTGTCTTGAAAAACAGAAACAAAAAGTCAATGTTTGACAAAGAAGCTAAAAGTATAAAATGGAAAAAAGAAAACACCTTCAAGAATTGTGCTGGCGGGCTGGAGAGAGGGCTCAGAGGTTAAGAGCATTGCCTGCTCTTCCAGAAGTCGCGTTCAATTCCCTGCAACCACATGGTGGCTCACAACCATCTGTAGTGAGATCTGGTGCCCTCTACTGGTCTTCAGACATACACACAGACAGAATGTTGTATACATAATAAATAAATAAATAAATAAATAAATAAATAAATAAATAAATAAATATTAAAAAAGAATTGTGCTGGCATAGCTGGATGTCAACCTGTAGAAGAATGAAAATAGACCCATACCTATCACCATGCACAAAACTGAAGTCCAAATGGGTTAAAGACCTCAACATAAGCCAGCCACACTGAACCTCATAGAAGAGAACGTGGGAAGTACTCTCAAACACATTGGCACAGGAGACCACTTCCTAAATGTAACACCAGTAGTACAGACACTGAGAGGAACAATTACTAAATGGGACCTCCTGAAACTGAGAAGCTTCTGTAAAACAAAGGGCACAGTCAATAAGACAAAATGGCAGCCTACAGAATGGGAAAAGATCTTCACCAACCCCACATCAGAGGACTGATCTCCAAAATATATAAAGAACTCAAGAAATTAGACACCAAACCACCAAATAATCTAATTAAAAAATTGGGTACAGATTTAAACAGAGAATTCTCAACAGAGGAATCTCAAATGACTGCAAGACACTTAAGAAATTGCTCAACATCTTTAATCATCAGGGAAATGCAAATCAAAACGACTCTGAGATACCATCTTATACCAATCATGATAGCTAAGATCAAAAACACTGATGACAACTTATGCTAGAGAGGATGTGGAATAAGGGGAACACTCCTCCTTTACTAGTGGGAGTGCAAACTTGTACAGCTGCTGTAGAAATCAGTATGACAATTTCTCAGAAAATTAAGAATCAATCTACCTCAAGACCCAGGAGAGATGGCTCAGAGGTTAAGAGCAATGCCTGCTCTTCCAAAGGTCCTGAGTTCAATTCCCAGCAACCATATGGTGGCTCACAACCATCTGTAATGAGGTCTGGTGCCCTCTTCTGGCCTGCAGGCATACATGGAAGGAATGCTGTACACATAATAAATAAATAAATAAATAAATAAATAAATAAATAAATAAATAAAAAAGACCCAGGAATTGTATATATAATAAATAAATAATATTTAAAAAAACCCAGCAATACCACTTTTGGGCATATAGTCAAAAGAGGCACAATCACACCACAAGGACGTTTGTTCAGCTATGTTCCTAGCAGCATTATTCATAATAGCCAGAACCTGAAATAAACCTAGATGCCCCCCTACAGACGAATGGATAAAGAAAATGTGGTACATTTAAACAATGGAGTACTACTCAGCAGTAAAAATCAATGACCTCTTTAAATTTGCAGGAAAATGGACAGAACTAGGAAAAAAAAAAACATCCTGAGTGAGGTAACCCAGACCCAGAAAGACAAATATAGTACGTACTCATAAGTGAATACCAGAAAAAAGCAAAGGATAACTAGCCTACAGTCCACAAACCCAGAGAAGCTAGAACCCTCTTCCAGAAATAAATGGAAGCAGATGCAGAGATCTACAACTAACCACTGGGCCAAGCTTCAGTTGAAGAGAGGGAGGAGCGATAATATGACCAAAGGGGTCAAGACTATGATGGGGAAACCCATAGAATCAGTTGACCCAAACTAGTGGGAGATCACTGACTCTGGACTCTGACAACTAGGGATCCTGCATAGGAGCAATAGGAGTTAACTAAGCCTCCTGAATATAGGTGACAATGGAGTGGCTTGGACAGTATATGAGGCCACTGGCAGTGGTACCAGGATCTAACTCTGATGCATGAAGTGACTTTGTGTAGCCCATTCTCTATGGAGAGATACCTTGCTCAGACTAGGCATGTTAACTCTGATGCATGAAGTGACTTTGTGTAGCCCATTCTCTATGGAGAGATACCTTGCTCAGACTAGGCATGTGGGAGAGGCCAAGTGGAGGGAAGGATCTTTGGCCTGCCTAAAGATGGTGATGGGTCAGACTTAGTTGACTCTCCAGGGGAGGTCTTAACCTTTCTGAGAAGTGGATGAGGGTAGGATGGGGTGGGGGGGAGGGGGGAGTGGAAAGAGAGGAGGGAGGGGGAACTAGGATCGTTATGTA